>NW_018745323.1:2740572-3204244 GCF_001683475.1 Chenopodium quinoa | reverse complement strand
TCAGCAGCTGAAACCAAGGGTCTCTCTTCTTCCACCAAGGCTTCTGCCTCTGATACAGAGCAACAGCCTCAATTTGGAAGTGGGAAGAGTCCAGATGAACTTCCCTATGCCTCGGCTCAGTGATAGACGGGGCCCGTTCAGTTACAACTCGCTCTCGGTTAACACCAAGACGAGCGTAGTTAATACCAACGTTGGTCTCGTCCCGCTCTGAAAAAAGGAAAGGGAAAAAGTTTAGCTCAGATATGGCACAGCATAAAAAAGCAAAGCGAGAGAAGAAAAAGGTAGTTAAAAAGCCTCGGCCCCAGCCGAAGAAGCTTACCATCCTTAAACTTTCGGCTGAGGCCAACAGCTGCTAGCATGTTCTCTTGGAAAACGTAATGCGTATCGGGGAGCCAAGTCTCCGGGATATGCTGCATTCGACCACTTCCCCCCGGGTTCGGCAGCTTGCCGAAGATATGTTGCTGATCCAGGTTCGGATCCGACCCGTTATCTGCGGGGGACCTAGACTTCCCATTTCGGGATCAGGCTCAGCTAAGTACCGGGGAGCGCTGAAGACACAAGGGTGGCCCGGATCTATGGGTGCCCTAACCCAAATCCATTGACCTCTCCAATCCTTGTCTGAAGAGTCATTTGGCCACATGGTCAAATATTGGGGCCGGGACTCAATCCGATACCACCCAGAACCATGGCTTCCGTGCCCACTCTGAATATTTGGCACTAGCCGATGGAGCTTTCTGAAGCAGTGCAGGTTCGGCACGTATCTGAAGAACTTGCAGACCCATAAGTATGTCATCACCCTTCGGATGCTGGTGGGGGTTAGCTGACATAGGGAAATGTTGTAATGGATCAGCAAGTCTCGGACGAAAACGTCCAAAGGGAACCTCAGCCCATACTGAAGCTGTCTCGTGTACACCCCCACATACCCCGGGGGTGGACGATGGATTCTATCGGATGCTGAGGGCATTCGGCACCAATATCCATCAGCTTCAAAAATGCCGTAGTGCAACTCAATTTGCTCAGCAAATCGATATTGATCGGCGTTCTCTACCCACCATGAGTAGGGGCGGTTCTTTATCATGGCCGAAGCGACTTCGGCATTCTCCCACTCTGAAAACCCAGGGAGGATATCCCAAAGGACAGCGGGAATTTCATCGTCCCGTCCAGAAGCACTCGGCTCACCCGTTCTTTGAGGAGGAGCCGAGGAAAGGGGAGTCGCCCTAATCCCTTCAGCATGGTCAGACTCCGGCCTTCGACCATTCCAGGTCCCAATCCTATTCCTAGGATCGGGAATCGGCCTTGCTCTTCTTGGAGCACGGGCTCTACCTCTAACTCCTCTTGCCATGGACTATTTCGAAGAGAAAAGTCGAAAGAAAAGGGGAAGGAGTTCGAATTCGAAGAAAAATAAACTGAAATCAAAGGAATTTACCTTAATCTGAAGCGAAAGTTGCCGGTTTACGAGTTCGTAGTGGCAAGTCTCAGTTTCTAAGCTCAATGCTCGGGGGAATTTGCGAAGTTTTGATACGGATTCTTGGATTCTCTCTCGAAGAATTCTGGGTTTGTGTTGGTGAATAAGTGAGGAGAATGACGCGCCTCTGTTTATATCTCCAGGTACGGGATACGAAGAGTCTGTGCTTTAATTTCTCTTAAGTACCCACTAAGTAACCATTAAACACATGTCTTGTGATTAAACCGCCCATTATCCGTCCAACTTCCGCAAATCATTAACCGTTGTTATCTCATTAATTACGGTTTAAATTCAAATTTTTGGATCAATTAAATCATTTACTTCCCTCCTTTTCTGAGTTAAATCAAACCCGACCCGTCATTCTTCCAAATCGGGTCTGGGGGGCAAGTTGTTTGGGTCCAATTTAGTCAAAATTGGGCCGGAGCACTAAATGATCCAATTAAAAGCCCAAGGTCAAGGTTCAACTCTCCAATTGCTCAAAAGTCAAAAGTCAGCCCACAAAGTAAGCCAATTGGGCTAAAGCCCAACCTCTCCAAGTATGATGAGGTATAAAAGCCCTCATATTGACACATTCAACATCATATACACTATCAGACACAACAACACAGGCATCATCACATACATTATCTCATACACGGATTATTCCAACTCATATGCTCATTCTTGCATTGAGAAATACTCCACAAAAGCCTCAAGCTACAAACTCTCTTGCATAGTGTCTTCCTTTTTACACATTGTACTGACTTTAGCATCGGAGGGGCCTTCCTCGGAAACACCCCCGAGGCTAGTTTACGTGTGTTCACTGTGCAGGAAACCTTCGGCCCAACACAGCTTGGATCGAATCCAGTCTTCTCCATTTTAGTGGACCTTCGGCAAGGTCCCATTGTTTTCAACCGAAACAGCTTATATACCCTGTCCAAAAAATGTATACTTCATAAATGTATAGCTTATATGATAAGAACCTACACTTGTAAGTTTTTTTTTGTTTTGTTTGTTTAGAGAGCTACAAGGGCGGGAGTGAGAATCGATCCCAAGATCTCTTGGGATCGGGAGAGAAGCTCTAACTACTTGAGTTATCCCTCACTCTCACCTACATTTGTAAGTAACAACAGTAATTATTAACAAACCATTTTACTTCAATTATTACAAGTTTACGACTAATGCCAGAGTATCATGTGTAATTTTAATATTTTTTGTACTCGTATAAATTTGTTAGTTGCAAGGGTAGTTATTGACTTGTTGATAAGTACTTTGTACCTAATTCCCAGCTGGCCAGCTGATAATTGAAAATTTAATTTAAAACGACTTCTATGTCATAAAAAAAATTAATCTCCTATATATAATTAAAAATGAAAATAATAGACCAAGTTAATATAATTTCTAACCTCTTAAAATAAATAAATTAAATAATCGAAGCTATGGAAGTCATAAATATTATGAGTATAGGTTAAACGAAATTTCATAATTGATGCAAAGCTTAATAAAATACTCTTAAGACCACTCTCAATGGTGAGCAAAAAAAATGCTCACCCACTCTCTCTCTACCCACTTTCTCTCTCAACAAATCAATTTTGCTCATGGGCAAATTTTTTTTACATTTCCTCTCCCAATGGTGAGCAAAAAAAAATGCTCACCTAACACTATCTCTCTCTTACTTTTTCAATACCCCACCATTATTTTCTCTCTCCTACACAACACTTCTTTATTTATTTATTTATTTCATTTATATTTTAACAATGTTACTCCAAATAAAAAAAAACTAATTCAAATTTGTGTAACTTATTTTTTTTATTTTTGTCTTTTTTATCGTTAAAATTTGTCGTAAAATTAAGTACGTTATATAAAAAAAATTGTAAAAAAAGCTCATAATTTTTTAAATGTTTTTATTTATTTTAAAAGCGGTACAATACTAGAGAACAATTACATTTGCAATGTCATGCGTATTTAAACTTAGGAAATAAAATAAACACAACAACTAAAAAATAACTCGACTGCGTACGGAAAAGTAGCTACGCCATAGTACTTGGCTTTATTTAAGTCGTCTAATTTCTCCCTAATTACGTGGCCCGTATCGTTGCCAAATATGTTCGACTAAATCACGTTTCAGAGATAGATGAATTTCTCTGTCACGGAGGGAAGCTTTTCGCTGTAGAAATGCGTTGAAGTCAAAGTTGGTAGGTCAGCCTACGTTGAATTCAAACGGTGGCGTTGTAGATGTTGATGCTGGTGTTGATTCTTGTTGATCTTCATCGTAGAAGGCTCTTAGAACTTCGACTCGAGTGTAGTTGTGGCGCTCATCTTCAACAATCATGTTGTGCATAATGATACATGCTTTCATTATGTCTCGCAGTATGTCCTCATCGTACGCCACTGACGGTTTTCGTATTATTGCAAATCGAGCTTGCAAAACACCGAATGCTCTTTCAACGTCCTTTCGAGCAGCAGCCTGGTGGTCAGCGAACAATTTATCTTTTTGAAGTTGAGGGGTTGTGATACCCTGAACAAAAGTTGCCCACTTCGGATAAATACCGTCGGCTAAGTAATATGCCATGTTGTATTCATGGCCGTTAACGGTAAAATTTACCGGAGGAGCTCGACCATGCAGAACCTCATCGAACACTGGGGAACGGTATAAGACATTTAGGTCATTACAAGATCCAGGAATCCCAAAGAAGGAATGCCATATCCATAAATCCTGATCTGCAACGGCTTCCAGTATTAGCGTTGCTTTCTTGTTCCTACCGGCGTACTGCGCTTTCCATGCCGTTGGACAGTTCTTCCATTCCCAATGCATGCAATCAATGCTGCCTATCATGCCCGGAAAACCACGCAGTTCATTTTGATGCAGTATTCTAGCCAATTCATCAGCTGTAGGGTTTCGCATGTACTCGGTTCCGAACTGCTCAATGACACCGGTACAAAAACGTTGAAGGGCAACTCGAGCGGTTGACTCACTGATCCGAACGTATTCATCCACGGCGTTCGCAGCCATGCCATAGCCTAACATTCTTATCGCCGCTGTACATTTTTGCAGAGGTGATAAACCTAACCTTCCAGCTGCATCCCTACGCTGCTGGAAGTACACATCACCTTCAACGACCTTGTTCATTATACGTACAAACAAAGGTCGTTGCATACGAAATCTTCTTCTAAATTGGGTGGTGTTGTACACAGGATTATCGGAAAAGTAATCATTAAACAACCTGGCATGTCCGATTTCCCTATCTCTTCTATTCGTACCCCCTCTAGGTTTTTTTGAAGAGTGTTGGGATTGTGTTTGGGGCATGAGGACGGATAGGGGTTGGTATGTGAAGAGTTCATCAACAAGTTGGTCATATTCTTCAGTATTTGAAGAAGATGAGCTTGAACTTGAGCTTGATGATGGTCTAGAATACATCTTGTATTACTATTGTTACTTGATGAAGGGGTGTGGTTGTGGATATGTGCCATGCCTACTATATATAGCAAAAATATCAAATGAATATGTGGTTACAAATCTGAATGACCACACCAAGTAAAGGAATCAAATTTTCAACCACGGAATAGGTATACTATGCTAGTCGACAGTGACAAGTCTTGAGTGCAATAATGTCGGTATCAATGGCACAAAGGTAAAGCATAATGATAAAGTTAATATAGCAAAACGTGGTTGTACAATGACAAAGATTTATTGATATTATGTCGGTATCAATGACACAAAATTAAAGCAATCTGATAAAGTGAAATCAGAAAAATGTGACTACACAATGACAGAGATGTAAAGCAATTATGTCGGTATGAATGGCAACTTAAATCAACTTGTTAAACAACTTGTCATTCAATATTGGAAAATCAGAATACAAGTGTACATCTTTCTTACATTGAAATTAACCACACCACTAATACAACTTAAAAATAAAAGACTAAATTGCGCTTAATAAATAAAAGACTACAACCAAACATGCTTAAAAGCCTTGTAATTTACCCAGTAAAAAATTCTTGTACGACTCTTCTTCGGGAGTGAGTGGCGTAGGCGAATTCTTCATAGCTTGCACCATATCAAACCAGGTTTTCATCTTATGAATGTCAAGTTCCTCCCTTTTCCTCTGCTCCTTGTCTTTTTCAATTTTGATCCTCTCTTCCTTCAGAATGGCCTCCCTCTCGCGAATTGTAGCGAATTCCTTCATTCGTTCGCTAAGCTCAGACGAACCACTTTTTGTTGCTACTGCTTTCCCTTTACGCTTCGCCTTTGCTTTCTTGACACCCTCGGGTCGCTGTAAACCGCCAGATGAAAAACCATCCATAGGGGTTTCATCCTCTACATCATCTCTGGACCTCTTCCCACTTCCAGCACTACCTTCTTCCTCAGCATCACAAGCGGCTTTTCTTTCCTTCAATAACATTGACCATCTCAGCTTTGGTCTCCACTTTGGATCCTTGTTAAGCATTTCAATTGCGTGAGGAAAAGTGAAATTACGACCTTGGGAGACATGAAAAAGCTTCGCCGCACTTTTCATACGATCAGCTTCATTGTAACCACTCCATCCCTCCGGAAGTCTACCTGCTTCATCATAGCAAGATATCCATTGCAGTGTGTCCGCTGCCAACCTTCTCCAGTGCGACGTTAGACTCTTAATAGGTCTTGGCGGAATTATATGCGGCTTCTGCGTATGCAAAGTTTGGTATGCTGCGTGTACGTTGCGCCATAGGCTAGTTGCTTTTTGGCTTGTACTTTTAATAGCATCCTCGCTAATCTGCAAGTACAACCCAATCAGAGCTTCATCTTCCGCAACAGACCAAATACGGGTAGCTCGTGCAGGAACCTGGTTGGGTTCCAGTATGCGAACTGGTAGAGGAGGATACTGCGGCGTCTCTGGTACGCTTTCCTCTTCGCTCTCATCGAAGAGTGTGTTACTACCAAGATCAGTTTCAGGTGTACGATCTTCATTAGCAGGGTTTTGTAGGGGAACCTCAGTGGGTGTCTGCTGCAGTGGAGGTGGTTGCGAAGACATATTTCCCATTCTTTGCAAGAACAATTGAAACTCGGGATTAGTTAGGAAATCATCACTAAAACCCGAAAATTGTTGACGGAAATTTGGGTTGTTTGGATCCATTAAAAGATTCTGCATCAAAAAACAAAAGATAAATATCGTTACAAACATTTACTCAAAAAACAAATTAAAATGATAACAAATCCAAAAAAATATCAACAACTTTCTTCAATTGCATAATGCAATTACATTACATGCCATACAATATTTTTTTTTTCCTCACAAAATAACATATATACTAATTTTAACACATAACTACAGTACGTATTATGAAAAATAATTAACCAAAACTTGCAACACTTTAAGAACTATAAATTTAGAAATTTATTGAGAAAATATACACAAATTTGTTTAATTACATAATGCAGTATAATTTCGTGGCCTATAATATTGATTGTTTTTCCAAAAATCACATATATACTAATTTTATTACGTAACTACATTTATATATAGAAAAAAAAAATTAACCAATAATTGCAACACTTTAATAACTACAAATTTAGTTATTTATGGAGAAAATATACACAACTTTGTTTAATTACTTAATGTATATTAATTTCGTGGCCTATAATTTTTTTTTCCATAAAATCACATATATACTAATTGTATTACGTAACCACATTTATGTATAGCAAAAAAAATAACCAATAATTGCAATATAACTACAAATTTAGAAATTTATGGAGAAAATATACACAACTTTGTTTAATAACATATTGCAATATAATTACATGGCCTACAATTATATTTTTTTATAAAAAAAAACACATATATACTAATTATATTATATAACTGATTTTTAAAATTAAAAAAAAAATATTTACCTCAATATGGCTGAATTCCAACAACAATATTCTTCTACAAATTAAAAATACTTTTAAGAAAATTAAAATGTGGAGGATTTAAAGTGTTTTTACGAAATTATATCAAAATATATCAAAATGCATGTCTATTTATAGAGAATTTAATTTTATGACCGTTGGTAATTTATTTATTTTTTTTACAAAATATATTTTTCGGAAAATAGCTTATAAAAAAATAACCGTTGCAAACGGCTACTTTTTTCTGATTGGCTACTCCCCTGCAGCTGCCACGCGTCACATCATCATTTGCTGCCCACCTGCACGCGTCAGCCGCACCCACTTTTTTTTTTTAAATTCCGGAAACTCAAAACCAGCGTTTTGAGTTGCTTTCTTTGAGGCAGCTTCACAAAACGCGTCGTTTTGATGGAGATAAGGCCGAAATTTTTTGAGTGCGTGTGCCAGGTGTGGGCCCCACTTTATTTACTGTTCATCTAAAAAAATGCTCAAGTTTTGAGCTTTTTTGGTTTTGCTCATGAGCTTTTTTCCCCATTTTAACAAATGCTCACCATTGCAAGACTTGATCATTTTTTTTCCTCACCAAAAAAGCTCATGAGCAAAAAAAAAACTCACCATTGCTAGTGCTCTAAGTTTTGATTATTATGTCCGTATATATAATCAATGACTTCAATGTCAACGAATTTAATGGGTTAATTCTTTTTTTTCTTCTTTTTTTAATAGATAACATGCTTTTTGGAAATGATCAAGATAGCAACAACAAGAGGGAGATTAATTAAGAATTATCGATCCACAAAAGTCATTGACTTTAAAGTCATAAGTATATTATATGAAGCCTTTCATGTTTCGTCATTTAAGAAAGCTTTGTCATTGAATATAATATTATTGATATGTTTATTAAAAGGGATGATTTAGGGCTTTGTTCACATTTACTTAATTTCAGTTCAGTTTAGCTCCTAATTTCCCTCTCTCATAAAATATTCAGTTCAGTTCAGCTCCAATCAGTTTAGTTCTGTTCAGTTCAGTTCAGCTCTAATCAGTACAGTTAAGTTCAGTTCAACTCAATTCAATAAATGTGAACAAGCCCTTACTCATTATTAATACTTCGTATATTAAACGGTTAGAATCGTATCTATGTATGTAGTTAGTGGAAAATCTAGCTTCGATCTCATGGACATAAAATGTTAAGAGTTTGCTGAGTCATTTCACCAGCCAAGATTTCTTCTTGCTAAAACTAAACTTGGGGTTGTAACTTGGGGTTTGCTGAGTTAAGAGTTTGCTGAGTCATTTCACCGGCCAAGATTTCTTCTTGCTGAGTCATTTCACCGGCCAAGATTTCTTCTTGCTAATGCTAAACTTTTAGCCAGGTCACGAGACTGCGACACTCAAGTATCGTGCCACATTGGATAGATTTAAATAGACCTCATAAGATAAAAATAGTTAATTTAGAATTCTATTTGGATAGAATTTTTAGGATAAAATTAGTTTTATTTTCGATAAAATACCAAAATTTCAAATGTACAAATTCAATTATAATTTTATTAAAAAAATTATTAGATTATACTTCGTAATTCTTAAAAATTAATAGATTATTTTTTGTATCATAATATTTTTTGGGAAAAGGAAATAGTTCAAAGCGTAAAACATACATTTATAATATATACTAATCGGTTAAAATCTAATATATATATATAAAGGGGAATTTTTTTTCCGAGATTTTAGAGCGCCACGTAGGATTTTTATTTTTAAAAAATTATTAGAGCGCCACACAGGATTAATATTTTTTAAATGCTACAATTGGATTATGCCACCTAAAATTAGTTAACGTGCCACGTAAGATTATAATTATAGTTATATCCAATAAATAATTCAAGTGCCACATAAGAATAAATGACCAATGAGATTTTAATGGTTACATTAATTAAATACGAAATATTATCTTTTGAGATTAGAAATTTTATCTAATACTTTAAAACAAATACGGAGAAAATGATATATTACATAAAATTAATAAAATAACAAATGTAATTACATAAATATGAATATTTTTTTTTTAAAAAAAATAGATCGATTCGTGCATCGCACGGGCTTCATCTAGTAATATATATACTTCATCTAGTAATATATATATACAACAACTACCCTTTTAACTAGTCAATCGTCATCTGGGACCAATCCCAACAGATACCCATAATGTTCGGATTATTAAATTATAATCGAAAAATGAGATTATCAAAATCAACTTTTCCTAATATTAATAACAGATGAACATAAGAAAGCTCTTCTTGATAATGTATTTTCTACTATAAAGGTACTCTCTCCGTCCCATAATATAGGGCTTGTTTGGTTGACATAATAAAACATGGGAATTGAAACTTCCTAGGAATTGCAAATTTTGTATGTTGTTTGGTTGGCAAAAATTTGGTGATATGGGGGAAGTGAAACTTCTTAGGAATTTTGAGTCCCCACAAAATGTAGGAATTCACTCACCTAACCCCCCTGGGTAAGTAGAAATTTCCTTGGAAAGTAACTTCCCTCATTGTTAACCAAACAATTTTTGGAAAATCCCATGAATTTGATTATAGGAATTAAATTCCCATATATTTGCAATTCATGGGAAATTCTAATTCCCTTGTGAACCAAACGACACCATAGTTTATGTTTTTTTGTTTTGGAGATCCAAAGTGTTGTTTTTGTTTCTATTTTTGGATAGTATGTAAAGAGCATTATACCCTTATTTTTCTTACTTTATTCATTGAATTTACTTATTTACCCTTAAATTATCCACTTACATTGTACTTTTTTCACTTTATCTCTCTAACTTCTGTCTAAGATTGTACTTTTCACCTTAAATTATCCACTTGCCTATACGTTTGTCTAACTTTTTTCTAGCTTTTTTTTTCCATTTATAATGTATTTTTTTCCACTTCTCTCATTTTTTAAATACCATGAAAAAACACAATAGAAACAATATATATCTAATATCATGGAATGGAAGGAGTACAAATATAATAAGTGTCCAATCAAGTCAAAAAGTTAATCGAATCATAATACTCTATTCTTTTCAGAATAATAGACACATTAATTTCAATCACACTAGAAAAACTCAGACTATGCTATAAACCATTTAGATCATACGAGTGTCACCTATTTATAATAAGTGAACCAATAAAGATAACATAGGTTGAAAAAACACAAAAGTCTTAGCGTGTATCTTTATGGACTAATATAAAAGCCGCCTTATCTTTATGACCTGTATCTTACTAGGATGCACTGTGACAAAATCCTGCACTTCTTCAAAACTTAACACAGAAGCAAATTAACCAAGTAGACTGATTGATTTAATAATATTACTAGTCCATCCAAACATATATATACACCCTATTTTCTTAACAACAATTTCAATCAAATCTACAAGACAAAACTCTTGTATCATTTTTATCTAATTTCTTACAATTATGTCAACAACCTATAACGATATCTGGATTGAGCATAGGCTAGATATGTACTGGAACATCAAGACTTAGTAGGCTCGACTGATCGCCGTCCTTACAGGACAGAAATCTCGAACTTTGGGTATATATGGCTAAACAAAATCATCAATAAAACAAGTATGAATATAAGCTTATACAATCCATGGAAGGATGACATTGCGGATGTAGCAGCCGGGCATTCGGAATCCAACAGGTGCAGGGGATACATTCCCCTGCAGGACAGTTGCTCGAGGCGATACGAGATCAAGTATTGTGATAAAGAGTTGGAGGAGAAAAGCATGGAAATTGGGGATGATAACTTTAAGGGAGATTGGTTGATTTGCATCCAACAAAATGATGGAATTAAAAGAGATATTTGGGACGTTCGACCACCTGAGGGACGAGCGTTCTCTGAAGTTGAGCTTACTATTGATGATTCTGGTTATGAGATTTTTAGTATTCATGGTAAGTTATGGGTAAAAGGATACATGTGATATGATAAAAGACGTAAATTACTCTTTCTGTCTCAGATTACTTATATCTAATGTGTACGATTTTCTCATTTTTTTTAATTATAGTTAGATTTAGCTTGAGATCGTAATAGATTTTATGTCAATTAGTGTTACATTGCAAGTTTGTATGATGTCCATTTATCCTGGACAAGTTATAAATGTTGTTGGATGTAATTTAACTTTTTGGTTACAAATTGGAAGCTATTATAATCAAATCTATAAATGGCTTATTTTAGAATAATGGATTACTGATATAAAATGGGTCACTTAAATATATAACAGGCCCTATAATTCAGCCCAATATTATTCTATTTACATGGCCTGGGCTACAATAGTCGGCTGGTCGTCAGTTTTATTTGCAATTGGGTTATGTTCTGGGAGAACTGGGTCCATGAAACCCACTAATCTATCTCCCTTCCACTTTCATGATATCACCTATTTTCATATTTCATCTACTTAACCAAAATATAAGTGGCAAATTATTTATTACGGAGTACATATATATATATATATTTTTTTTTTAGGGAAACGAATCAAGCAAAATGTATTAATCAAGGGGGAGTACATATTACCCTTTTTTTTTTAGGGAAACACATCAAGCAAAATATATTAATCAAGGGACAAATCGTCCAAAATTTTTCATATTGCATGTACTTAACCAAAACATAAGTGGCAAATTGTTTATTTCATATCACTTGTTCATAACTTATCTTTACGATTACTGTTTACACACAAATTAAAAAAAAAAATAGTGTGTTATATGAACAATAATTAGTATGTAGTTACACTATGGATTATGTAATATGTACAAAAATGTGTTAAGATCAAAACGGATAAGTAAATTAAAATTTTATCGTAAATATTAGCCTATCTTTTATACTGTGAAATTAAAAATATTTTCACATTAGATAGCGAGGAATTCAAATTCTAATACACTCTAACAAGTGTAAAGTTCTAGGCTTTTAAAGGGTCATGGGCATCTAAGGAAGGAGTATAAGAAGGCCTTATGTATACGACAAAATAAGAAAATCATCATATCAATTATCAATGTAGCAAGTATATCCAAAAACTACTCGTTAATTTTTTTTTTTTTTAAATGTTTATGAAATTAAATTGTTAAGAGTACTTGCAAGTATATGAGATTTTTATTTCAAGGTTTGGTCATAATTATTGGTAGCTATAAACAATAATAAATGTGAATGAAGGCGCACAAGAGAATGATGATGTTTGTGGGAAAAGCCATGATGAAAAAATAACGTAGAGAACGTAACCATGTTCATGTCATGTACATAAAACAAGTAACAACATCATGATAACAATTGGTCATTTTACCTTTAATTTGGCATGGCACCTCATTTTATCATATGTTGCCTAAAGCGTGCCACATATAAACCCCTAAATTAAATTAAATTAAATTAGTTAAAATTTACAAGCACTATTAGCATCTTTTCACCTTGATTAATTATGTGTTTGTACTATTAACCAGGTTGATTTCTTCTTGGATTTTGTGATAATGATTGTAACAAACTGAATTTCGGTAATAGTATTACGACAATGCATGCTGGCTAATAGATTAATTACACACGTCATTATTAATTATTTTCTTTTTTTGGCAGGTTTTATTCTTTTTTCTTGTATTACTTATATACTCTTTCGGTCTAGATTCTAGAATAGATTGTCATATTGTTCCAATCACTATTAATATTATGACTTACGAGTAACTACTACAATTACACTTAGGGCTTGTTCTCAATGACTGAACTGAACTGAACTGAACTGATCTGAACTGAACTGAATTGAGCTGAACTGAACTGAACTGAAATGAATATTTTATAAGAGAAGGAAATTAGGAGCTGAACTAAACTGAACTGAACTGAGCTGAACTGAACTGAACTGAATTTCAACGTAAGAGAACAGACCCTTAATATAGTATATGTAATAACGTAATTTTATTTGTAAACGGTGAGAGTATAAACATATAATGTGGATTAACCGATTAATTGTTACAGAATATTATATATCATGCCCCATCCTCCAAAAAAGTTTACAGTTGAATAATAAATTCGATAAAATAAAATATACAGAAATAGTATTATTAGTGTAAAAATAAAAGGTTTACTCATTACTACAACAATATTTTATGTTAGATAATTAAAAGGAAATTGATTGTAATTATTATACAAGTATTATTTAAGAGCACAAGAAGAAAAAAAAATTAATATGAAAGTCACACAAATGATGGCATTGATTTTAATTAGGCTGAAGCATATAACTAAAAAGCTGAAATTGCTTTGTTTGACACAATTATGGTTGCACATTGCCATATTCCTTGAATGAAGCTACTTTTTGCCATATCCCTCGTTTTTTTTATACCTTCTTTCTCATTGCCTTTACAATAGATTCTTTGTGATTTTATTATATGGTACACACATAAAGTTATAATTTAGTTGATGATCCCAGTTTTTGAAGCACAAGATTGATTCACTAAAATTAAAAACTCTCCAAGAAAAAAGTTTCTAATAAAAGGGTGAAAGGATAATCTTGGCTTGGTTAGTATCACTCTTGTTATTCAGTAAAACGAAGAAAGAAAAATAGGGAAAGTAGCTTTTATTATTAGAATCTTCAAGCACAAGCTTATGAGCTAAACTCCATTAATGGAGGAGAGTTTAACTGCTGAGAGAGAGAGAGAATAAGATTCTAATGAATTGAAAATAAAAGCTATACTGTAGTAGTGTTTATATACTACTTACAGCTCATTACAGTAAAGAGTAACAAACTTTTTTTATTTCAGCTGGCAGAGTAATAACTAATTCTCAACTACTTTGCTGACGTGGCTACTATGTATACTTCACATCCCCCCTCAAGCTTGGGGTGTAAACATACCAAGCTTGGACTTGAGCACATTGAACTGCGGAGAAGGAAGAATTTTAGTCATAATATCAGCTAATTGAGACTGAGTTGGCAGATATGTCAGCTGAATAAGTCCCTCAAGAACTTTCTCCCTAGTGAAGTGGCAGTCAATAGCAATGTGTTTAGTCCGTTCATGAAAAACTGGGTTCTTGGCTGTGTGTAGAGCAGACATATTATCACAGTGAAGCTTGACAGACTGCAAATTCTTGATACCAATCTCCTCTAGTATCCTAACCAACCAAGTGACCTCAGAGGAAGCAGAAGCCATAGCTCTGTACTCTGCTTCTGATGAGGATTTAGAAACTGTAGGCTGCTTTTTGGACTTCCAGCTTATAGGAGAACCCCCTAACATCATAACATAACCAGAAACATATATTCTAGTTTCAATGCATGCAGCCCAGTCTGAATCAGAATAGGCCTGCAAAGTCAAGTCAAGACCACCTCTGAAGATAATGCCTTGTCCTGCAGTAGCTGAAACAAAATTCAGAGTATGAAAAAGAGCTTGTAAGTGAGGTTGTCTGGGAGCCTGCATGAACTGGCTCAGATACTAAACAGAAAAAGCCAAGTCAGGCCTTGTATGTGTGAGGAAGTTTAACTTCCCAACCATGCATCTGTAAAAAGAAGGATCCTCCAATAGCTCACTATCATCAGTTTGCAACTTTAGAGCCAAAGGGAGTGGAGTAGCAACAGACTTAAAATCCACAATACCACAACCTTCCAATAGTTCCCTAGTGAACTTAGCCTGTGACATAGTCGTACCACCAGAAGAGTAACCAATTTCCATACCCAAGAAGTAACTCAGGACACCAAGATCCTTAATGCTGAAGGTTGTATGTAAATGAGATTTCAAAGTTTGAACTTGCCCCAAATCAGTGCCTGTGACAAAAATATCATCCACATAGACTGCTATAATGGTGATATGACAATCAGAAACCTTCAAGAAAAGAGAATAATCATTTAAAGACTGTTTATAACCCAAGAACTGTAACTCAGCAACAAGATTTTCAAACCACTGTCTGCTGGCTTGTTTTAAACCATACAAGGATTTTCTTAATCTGCAAACCTTGTGTTCTGGATTAGGAACTCCCTCAGGCATTTTCATATACACTTCTTCATGGAGATTACCATGTAAGAAGGCATTATTAACATCAAGTTGGAAAATAGTCCAGCCATGATGTGTAGCCAAAGCAATTATACTTCTGACAGATGCCATCTTTACTACTGGAGAGAAGGTTTCTTCAAAATCCACACCATACTTTTGATTAAACCCTTTAGCCACCAAACGAGCCTTGTATCTTTCTATTGATCCATCTTTCTTCAACTTAATCTTATAAACCCACTTACTACCAATGGCCTTTTTGCCTTTGGGTAGATCAACCACTTCCCAAATGTTATTGTCCTGTAAAGCTTTCAATTCCATATCCATAGCAGATTCCCAATTCAAATCACCTGCATCTTCTTTATATGAAATAGGTTCTTTCAAAGAAGCAACCTCAGCAATAAAAGCCCTATGCTGAACAGGAAAGCTGCTAAAAGAGACAAGATTACACCAGTGATAGCTACTTTCTGTCACAGCACCACCACAAACATATTTTGACATCCAAGCAGGAGCTTTCTTAGGTCTTGTAGAATGTCTAATCACAGATGGATTAGCCTGGTCTGTCATATCAACCAGATTAGTCTCTAAGACAGAACCTGAGTCACCATGAGTTTAATCAGAAAAGGATTGGGATGAAGAAATTTGTGGAGAATTTGGAATATGTACAGGAGAAGAAATGTGTGAAGAAGAAGATGATGGGATTTGAGAAGAATCAATTGAATGGAAAACATCTGGAGTATCAAAAGAGAAAATGGAAGGAAAAGGAGTGTGAGCAGGAAGAAAAAATGGGCTTGGGGCAGACTGAGGAGAAGAAGAAATTTGAAAGGGAAAATGTCTTTCATGGAAGACAATGTCTCTGCTCACAATAATTTTTCTAGATTGCAAATGTAACACCTTATAGCCTTTCTGTGTAGGAGAATACCCAACAAATACACAACTGTCAGCTCTAGAATCGAGCTTTCCTCTATGTTTCTTGGATGTAGAAACATAGCATAAACACCCAAATGCTCTCAAATGTTCAATTCCAGGTTTCTGATCATAAACTCTCTCATAAGGAGTGACATTCCCCAAAGATACTGAAGGCATCCTTTTGATCAAATAAGCTGCACATTGAATGCACTCACCCTAATAAGAAATGGGGATCTTGGACTGAAAATAAAGAGCCCTACCAACTTCAAGCAAGTGCTTGTGCTTTCTCTCAACAACACACTTTTGTTGAGGTGTGTCACTACAACTTGTCTGGTGAAGAATACCTCCAGACTTATACAAATGAAGTATAGCACCGTCACATAACTCCTTAGCATTGTCTGTTCTAATCACTTTCACACAAGCATTAAACTGATTCTCAATATACTTCACAAAATTTGTCAAAATTTCAACAGAATCTGTTTTAGATTTCATCAAATGCACCCAAACAGATCTAGAAAAGTCATCCACTATTGTCAAAAACATGTTACACTGATTGTGAGTCATAGACCTATATGGTCCCCATACATCAACATGTAACAACTCAAAAGGACTGACAGTTTTAATGGAACTATGAGGAAAAGATTTCCTATGTTGCCTAGCAGCAGGACAGATACTACATATAACCTCATCTGTCACTTTATTACAGTCTACCTTGTCTTGTACAAGATTTAACTTTGTGAAAGGAATGTGACCTAGCCTCAAGTGTAACAACTTGGCATGATCTAAAGCACTTTGTGAAAAACTAGAAACTGAAGAAGCAGCACTTCTGTCAGGTACCTCAGAATCACTAGCAAAATACAGGCCATTTCCCACTCTACCAAGAACAAGTGGAGGAGTCAAAGTGTGTTGTCCCTGAACACTACACTGATCAGTAGTAAATTGGACAGTACACTGATCATCTTGACACAATTTATGTACTGATATAAGGTTGAACTCAAAACATGGCACAAATAAAACATTCCTCAAGATAATTCCATTAGGTAGCTTAACTGTACCCATATGTGTCACCTTTACCTTTGTTCCATCTGGTATTGTTATATGATTATTCAAATCATGAACAGCTCTATAATCAACAAATAAATCCAGCTTATGACACATGTGGTCACTTGCCCCACTGTCAACAATCCAACCATTACTATAAGCAGCAGATAAAAGACAGTAATTACCTGCAAATAAGGCATTCCCATCTCCTGCAGCACTTACTGAATCCATCTTCTGTCTGTTCAGAAAAGACCTGAACTGACTAATCTCTTCCTTTGTGAAATATGCACTTGGATCAGACTGAGAATCAGAAGACCCAAACTCTTCAGTTCCAGAATCAGCATAATGAGCAAACTTCTTGGCACCATAAGACTGTTGTTGTCCTGCCTTATACCCAGGTGGATAACCATTCAACTTAAAACACCTTTCCATACTATGCCATGTCATCTTACAATGATCAAAAATAGTAATTAATTGCTCTCTTAGTCCTAGTATTCTTATTGTACTGATTATTGCCCTGGTATCCTCTGCCATAAGAACCCTTGTTATAATTCTGGTTTCTATCATCAAACCTTCTTCTATCAGCTGCAAAAGCAACAGGGTCTGAGGGTTTCTGATTTCCAGCACTCAAAGCTCTATGCCTTTCTTCTTGCAAAACCATCCTATAAGCCTGAGCTAGAGTAGGCAAACTAGGCATCATTAAGATATTTGACCTAACATTAGCATAATTGTTAGTCAACTTCATCAAGAAAACCATCAGCCTCTGATCTTGCTGAACCTTGATATACTTCTAAGTCAATCCACAAGTACAAGAACTACACACACAAGTAGGCAAAGGAGACAAATTATCCAATTCATCCCAAAGTTTCTTCAACTTGTTGTAATATTCTGAAATAGACAAATCATCTTGTTCTGTGCTAGAAATATCTTGCTGCAATGAATACAACTGTGCAGAAGATGCATGACCAAACCTCTCTTCTAAATCCAACCATATCTCCCTAGCAGTATCAACAAACAATATACTGCCTGCAATCTGAGGGTCTAACACAGCAATGATCCAACCTATAACCATGCTATTACATCTATTCCAAGCCTTAAAATCAGTAGAATCAACACTAGGCTTAGGCAAAGAACCATCAACAAAACCCATTTTGTTCTTAGCAGTCAGACCAATTATCATTGACCTCTTCCAATTGCCATAACTAGACCCATCAAACACATTCGAAACAAGTTTTAACCCAGTGAAATCAGACGGATGCAGGTAATAAGGACTAGAAGGATCTAAACTCAAATCTCTTTCAGGTTGAGCCATTTTAGAGCAAGAATTGCAAGAAAATCAACCAAAAAAACAATCAAGAACTCAAGAAATCGTACAATCAGATTTCAATTTTTCGCCCAAAAAATCAAGAATCAAATAAATTCTTCAAAGAATCGCAACCCAGACAAACAATTGCACAATCCAAAAAATACTGGAAATCAGAGGGTAGAATAATGCCCAAAAAATTCAGAACAGAAACAATACCAGAATCAACAAATTGATGCAACAATGGCGACGAACTTTACGAACTCGAGAAACGCCATTAACGAAGCTTCATCTTCCAAGAAACGAACCCAGATGCTCTGATACCATGTTATTCTGTAAAACGAAGAAAGAAAAATAGGGAAAGTAGCTTTTATTATTAGAATCTTCAAGCACAAGCTTATGAGCTAAACTCCATTAATGGAGGAGAGTTTAACTGCTGAGAGAGAGAGAGAATAAGATTCTAATGAATTGAAAATAAAAGCTATACTGTAGTAGTGTTTATATACTACTTACAGCTCATTACAGTAAAGAGTAAAACTTTTTTTTATTACAGCTGGCAGAGTAATAACTAATTCTCAACTACTTTGCTGACGTGGCCACTACGTATACTTCACAACTCTACCTATTATTAAGATTCAATGATAAATTTTGGCATAGTGTTTGCAATCGTTATAGTGCAACACAAAGAGTAGATATATGTAGATATAGTAGAACTTTTTTTTTTGTCAATGATTGGCACGGCCTGATACTTTATTACTCCGTATATCTATAATAAAACACAGATACACCACATTTAAATATTTACCCTCAATGTTTTACCGATAGATTATGATCATTATTAAGCTTTTCATTGGTATGCTTATAGTGGATACTAATGATAGACTTTTCACTACATTGGTGAAATAAGAAGCAAATAAAGTCATTTATATATCTATAGATTGGTGTTAATTAGTTTATATTTTCTTCTATGCGTTCCCCTTTTTTTACCCTTTGAAAGGTTTTAGTGATGATGGGATAAAAAGATGTTGATAAACTACTTAACTAGAAGGCTATTTGGAGGACACCAAGAACCGAGTAAAAGGACAATGATAATTGTGATTGTAACTAGGAATTTGTCTCTAATACTTGATCAAGATGTTGGCCAACAAACTACAAGATAAGTTTTATTGTTCAACTATATGTGGTTTAAAAGACAAGTATATGATGACTATGTAGCTAGCTTATGACATCTTTGAAATGTGCATGTCAAATTTTAAGGAACAAGCAAGTCAACTTGAGAAAATTTGACTTTATGGAATACTACCCAAAGATAGTAGCCGACATCAAGCATAATGAGCCAACAAGGACTTAGTGTTCTTAATCCTTAGGCCCATTTTGTAAATCGTGAAGATAAATTAAGGTAATGGAGATAAATTTACATCCAAATTTGTAGGAGAAACATTGTCAAAATAAAAAATTATAGGAGAAACAATCAATGTTAAATCTCGTACGTGGTAGTTATAGTTAATCCTAGGGCCAAATTATTCGCTTGTCTCTTTTTCTTCACAGTTTTTCATTACTCGGTATTATCTATTGTTGTTTGGAAGCTCGTATTGGATTGATGGCCGAGGATGATATTGTATTAATATAGACATTATACATTAGAATATAACTTTGCTTATCAAATTACACTTTAACTTATTCTGCTTTTTGGAAATATTAAAATCGACTACCTTATAGATTATTGGTGTCATGGTGTGTATAATATTAATTGTGTTAGAATTCTAATATGTCGATAGAAAATAGACCTTAAATTTTGGATGTGTGAAAATATAACATTTCTCTATAATATTGGATGTGAAGAGCATTATTTAAACTCCAAAAATTAAAAAGACATTGCTAACCTTCCCTCAAGTTTATGTATGTGATTTCTATCTTCTTATGTGGTTTGAAAGTAAAATCATCTTTAGTCATCTTTATTTCTAAATAGTGGAGTCCTTTTTTTCCACTTGATGGTTAATGTTTGAAACTTTCCCTATCAAGTTAGTCAAAGAATTACTCGATGACAAAGTGACTATATAAAATCTATTGGATGGTAGTACTTCAATCCCTTCATTTAGAACGATATAGTTGCACCACAATACTACTGTACCATACTTCGTAACAAATAGAGGTAGTATATACGGAGTATAACCGATTAATAATTAAGGAGTAATAGGTAAATTGTACAATGTATCGATAATAATTATAAATTTTTACAAGTAATATCATAAAATAATTACTATAAAATTTGTTTTCAAAAAGTGACTTAAGGCCTGTTCAATTCAGCTTAATTTCAGTTCAGTTCAGTTCAATTCAGCTCGAATCAGTTCAATTCGGTTTAGCTTCTAATTTTCTTCTCTCATCTAATATTCAGTTCAGTTCAGTTCAGTTCAGCTCCTATCAATTCAGTTCACCACTGCTCAATTCAGTAAATATAAACGTAACAGGCCCTTAGTCTTGTTTAGTTCACTTTATAAAATTAATATTTAGTAAAAATAATTTTGAAAAATTTTCATTTCAGTATAATTAATTTCAGATCAGCAAAAAAAAAATCACTTCAGTTAAATTAATTATAGTTTAGCAAAAATATGGTGAAGTGAACAAGACTTTCTATAAGGCTATAGTCAAAGAGGAAACAAATTAGAATTAATTTTAGTTAAGCAAAGATAAGATTAAGTAAACATAAGTTTATAAGGCTTTAGAGTCTGTTCACATTTACTGAACTGAGCTGAACTGATTGAAGCTGAACTGAACTGATTGGAGCTGAACTGAAATGAATAGTTTATGAGAGAAGGAAATTAAGAGCTGAACTGAATTGATTGAAGCTAAACTGAACTGAACAGAACTGAAATTAAGCTGAAGTTAACAGACCCTTAGACAAAGAGGAAACTAATTAGTGTGTGTCTTAGGCAATATCGCATGTCCAAATATTCACGTAAACACTGATTAATTAGAACAATGGGTCCAATATTTAGACAGCATGCAGTCACTAAATACTACTAGTATTTGGTAGACACAATCAAACAACAGCAGAAAATCCGTTAGTAAATGGGCATGAAACAATATTTGTTACCCAAAAACTTCCTTTGTGGGATCATTTGTAATGATGAATGAGTTTGTGTGACCAAATTCTTTTTGACTTTGAATTGATTTCCAATTGACTAGTTTTCCTTTATAGTCATCTAACTCGCAAGTCACTACTCACTAATGTCTAAATCAAGTTAAAAATGCTAAAATTGTTGTAGTTGCTAAATCAAATCATAGAACATGGGTGTTCCATTTTTGTGGGACTCTCTTTATCACGCTCCAAGGATAGAGAACCTACTCATAACCATAACTAGTCTTGCCTAGACAAGTTTTAATACCTCATGATGTTTATTTTGATTTTGATGCTTGAATTAACAAGCTAATTACTATATGTTGTTGTTAAAGTTAGATACTCATGCTAGAAACATCGATAAATACGTACGAGGTTAACGAGAGACTACACACACTTTGAAAGATTGAATTACAAAATCGTTCATTTATCATTTAGATATGGTTTATTGTAGTTGAATCGAAATGAACTAAATTCAATTTGTAAATATGACCCATCTTTTACTTCACCTTTACTTATACTTTCGAGTGGAATGAGTACATTAGTGGAATGAAATTAGGTTATCTAACATGCCACGAACTTTCATATAAAACAATTTTTAATTTGAGCAATCATCAAATCCATTTCCAAGCAAAAGTTTATAAATTTAAATAGATATCAATCAATTTTGATCATTATTGAATCATCAAAGATCGAACCATCAACTAGTGTCAGTATTTGTTGTTAAAATGCAAAAATGTTTATTCTTTAACAAAGAACAACATTATATACACATATTTTCATCATTCATTGACAATGTACTAGCTCCGTACATCGTCCACATGTAGACAAATCTAAGTTTTACTAATTTAGAGGAATAGGTTAGAAAATTAAGCTATAATAATATATGACTTAGATTCTTCAAAATTACCCAAAATAGAAATTGATTGGCCTCAAAAAGAGGCCCAGACAATAACCAATGGACCTCACTTAATGACCGATCAACATGAACCCATTTTAAATCGTTCATATGGCAAATAAGTATATTACGGTTCAATATTTAATCAACAAAAATTAGCTCATTTTACAAATTGAAAATTAAATCCAAGACATTACAAATCAGGAAAAAAAAATTAGCTACTAATTCGGTTTTTTTATTATTATTGCAATTAAATCATAACCATAGTAAAAAGGTAAAAACACAAAGCTAATTAGTAATTACCCCTCTTTGGAGCGTGATATGTCATCAAATCAATGAAGCAAAACAACACAATGTTGCTGGTGTCACAAAATAAGCAAGAAGTTGATTTGAATGATTTCAGATGTTATGCTGACAAAAAGCCCACAAACCAAGTGGACCCATTTTACAGTTTTATGTTGGTTTAACTTCACTTGAATCCAAATAAATCACTTTTTAGCTTTTTATATTAGTTATATTGCATGCCACATAGGAGTTATTTGGATAAATTTAAAGAATAAAAAAGTTATATTTTTTTATTAAGTGATAAAAACTTGGATAGAATTTATAGGGTAAAAAAGTTAGGACATGTTCTCATTGACTGAACTGAACTGAACTGAACTGAGTTGAACTAAACTGAATTGAACTGAGCTGAGCTAAATTGAACTGAACTGAGCTGAGCTGAACTGAACTGAACTGAACTGAGCTGATCTGAACTGAACTGAACTGAACTGAAATGAATAATTTATAAGAGAAGGAAATTAGGAGCTGAATTGAACTGAACTGAGCTGAACTGAAATGAACTAAATTTCAACATAAGAGAACAGGCCCTTAGTACAGAGTTTTATTTTTAATAAAATTTGGACAGATTTGTAAAATAAAATTGTCGATTTAGAGCTCAATTTCCAATAAAATACCAATATTTCACAAGTATAAGATAAATTATAAGTTTAGCTAGACCACGAGACAATAACACTTGATGTTTTAACTTTTCACGAAATGTGCGCCACGTAAACAACAATTAAATAATTTATCATATAAATTTATTTTTATGTCATAATTTTTTTTTGGATCGAAAGAAATATATAGTTCAGAACGTATAACATTCATTTTAATATTCTAATGTAAAAAAAAGTTGGTCTTAAACTTAAATAAATAATCCGGGCATCGCACGGGGCACCAAACTAATATATATATATATATATATATATATATATATATATATATATATATATATATATATATATATATATATATATATATATATATATATATATATATATATATTCATAAACTATAAGTTCTTAGTGCTAAGCTCTAAATCTCATCCAAGCCATATCAATGAGTATTCATAAACTAGCAATATATATGTTTATTAAATTTTATGATTAAATGGTTAAGTTTTACAATTAACTGATTAAGTATATAATTGGATAATTAAACAATGTGGCATATTATATAAACACTAAAGATTGAGGTGATAGAGTAGTAACAAGCTTCCAACCTTATATATCTTTATCAGGTTTATGAACCAAACCTGAAGTGCTTTTTTTTTCCAGCCAAAGTTGGAATACATAGCATAGTGACTTGGCTTTGGGGTGGTATTCCCTTAAAAAGAATGTCATCCAGCTCCGTCGCTATCCCTAGAGCCAGGGAAAATCCTTTCGATGGAATAATTTCTTAAACATAGAAGGAAAAGAAAGGTAGTTTTGTGATCACGTAGGTCACATGTTTGCACTTCTATTTAGTAAACCCTAATTTATATTATTTTCTGGAATAGAATAAAGGAATGAGGTGTAAACAAGAATTTGAACATTTATGTGAGTAATGTGTCACTTTTCTTTTTGGGAATATATGAGTAATGTGTTGCTCACTCGCTTGAAATTGAGAATATCGAATTACAAAAAAAAAAAAAAAAAAAATCAAAAGAGGGGGTAAATTCACTTTTAAATAGGAATTTTCTAAAAACATCTCCACTTCCATTCTCTGTTCCTAAATGTTCAACTCACTTTTCATTTTGTGTCGTTTTAAAATGTTTGACTCACTTTTACCTTTTTTGTTGGAAAACTTTTTTTTACCATCTTACCTTCCCAGCCCTACACTGTCAGCACATTTTTCACACATACAAACACACACTCTCCAACTCTAGCTTCTCCTCTCTCTCTCTCTCTCTCTCACACACACACACACACTTTATTCACCTTTTTCTTACAAGTAGAAACGAACTTAGTGTGACATGTGATAGATATTATAGTTATGATAATATATGTCGTAGATTAGGATAATATTTGTATGTATTATGTATATTTATCATACTATGATTACGACTCTTGTTTAACTATATATATATTGATCAATGGTACACACTCCACATTGAGGAGTTCTCCCAAAATCCAACAATATGTATAAACAATTCATGCAGACATGCATACATCAACCACATAATGGAAAGTAATGATCGGGTTGAATTGGTATACGTTTGATAACCCGATGAATGAAGGACTCCCCACACCTTAGTCATACCTTGAGATGCCAAGTTGGTGATTGGAACCATCGGTTGTAACTTTTTATTACCGATGCAATAGAATTTTAAAATAGTTATGTAATTGAACTAAAATAATTATATTATGGAGACTTTATAGACTTATTGTTGGTAGGCTTGCTATGGTTTCAAACCACTTCATATGACTTTAGGGGGGACGCACTACACATTCAATCACTGTAAATTTGGAAAAGAATTACGAAGTTGGTTCAAAAGCGAGAATTGTAGTCTTAAGTGACCGGTTTTTCGTTTTATTTTTGGAAGATATGTGTCAAAGGTCGTGTTTTTGAGATAATTTAAAGGTCGTTTCAGTTTTGGAAGACCACTGAAAGGTCATGTTATTTTTGACAAATTTTCCTTTATATTTTAAGTAAGATAAAAAATACTCTTGTGAATATATGTTTAAAGTCGTCTCATTATATAGTTATTGAGTATCAATTATAATTTATACTTAATTTAAAATTAAATGGAAGAATTCATCAAAGTTAATTTTCTACATTGCTTGGCAAATGTGCGTGTCAGCCAAATTGGGGCATTTATTTTCACAAAGAGGGACTAATATCAACCCAATTTGAATATTTTTTATTTATATATCTAAAATCATCAATAATTAATTATATAGATTTTTTCCCATTGTATACATGAAAAATTAGGTAAATAGAATAGGGCTAAGACCTTGTTCGACAAAACAAAGTAATGAGAGTAATTGTTACACTAGTTGTCAATAAATTTTAGTTGTCAATAAAGTAAGTGCTCAATAAAGTAGAAATTGATTAGTTGTCGAAAAAATCAACAGCTAATTTTAATTTTCTAAGGTTAAGATACAATACAGGATATTATTTTCTTCTAAAAAAAATTTACTTCGACCACTGAACACTACCCCCACCATTACATTGTCACATACTCAATTTTTTATTAAATTAAACAAATCATAAAAAGCTACTTAAAAAAATAGTTTTGAACACGTCCTAAGTAAACACACCCAGGCCACTCCAATGCCTTGATGACTCTATCTCACAAAGCTCTCACTTTTTATTTCATTTTTTTTGGTAATATCTAATCACTTCTATGTCATTACAAATCTGTAAAATTTAATTGAAAACATATTAATTTGGTATTATTTTAATTATAACGATACATAAGATTTGCTTTGCCTATTTATCCATCCACACATAAGGTTAAAAACCATGAATTAATTAAATAGTTAGAACTTAGAAGAAAATAACAAATTACGGCCATACGCATGCATGGGCATAAGGGCATTATGTTGCATATATTCATGCAGGCATAGTAACGCTCTATAAAATAACAAAACACATACGCATGCCAAAAATAATCGCATGCTTTGGCCCCTACACTAAACAGTTTTTTTTTTTTTAAAAAAAACACAAAAACAAAAACAAAATTAAGAAAATTTTATTTACCTTTCTTATTTCCTGGAAAACGACAATTCAAAAGTCTGAAAAATTATGTTGCTTGTTAATCGGCGATTATGAAGTGAAAATACCTTAATCTCTATTGATTTCGTTTCAAGTTCCTTATGTTTATATCGTTGTCATTCTAGTCAACATATATGCAATAGAGCATTAGGCAAGAAGCAGCAACAAGGATTAACATAGTTTTTTGATCAATTAGTCGATATGAATATAATACTTAGAGGTCACAATATATATATATATATATATATATATATATATATATATATATATATATATATATGGGAGGGATCCGGTGAGAATAGGTCCATATGTGAGAATTCATACTTATATGAGAACTGATTTAAAATTTAGAACATGTGAGTAAAAATTTAGAACATGTGAATTAAAATTTAGAACATGCGAGTTAAAATTTAGAACATGTGACTCAAATTAAAATTTTGAACATATGAGTAATAATTTAGAACATTTGTGTGAGTAATATGTTTAGAACATCTGATTTAAGAATTAGAACAAGTGATTAAAAATTTATAAAATTTGTTTTATGAAATTTTAAACATATGAGTAAAATTTAGACATATGATTTAAGATTATGAACATGTGAATAAAAATTTAGAACAAACTGATATAGAATATAGAAAGTGTGAGTAAATAATTTAGAACATACGAGTAAAAAAATAGAACATACAATTTAAAATCTGGAACATATAATTTAAAATCTTAAAACACACGTTTTAAAATTTAGAACATACAAGTTAAAATTTTGAAACAAGTTATTTAAAATTTATGACATCGAACTTAACTAATTTATGGTTTAGAACATGTGAGTACTAAATTAGAACATTTGATTTAATTTAGAATACCTAAGGAAAAGTTTAGAACATCAGATTTAAAATTTAGAACATACGAGTAAAAATTTAGAACATAAAGAGTGTTCTCACATAAGAAAAATTCTCATATAAGAAAATTTCTCACGAGAGTCTTCCCCTATATATATATATATATATATATATATATATTAAAGTGGGGGGACAAACTGTCCCCCCTTCTCCTATCCTAGTGACTCCACCGTCGGAACCCTTGCCTTCACCACCGGAACACCACAACAATTGTCGAAGTGCCGAAAATCAAGCCCCACCACCACCCCAACCCACCGCCGGAAAAAACCACGCCTAATTCCACCCTCAGCCCTGCCTAGATCCAATTGCGACCCATCCCTTGCTGGCGACGTGAAACCACAAACCTTAAACTAGCGAAAAAAGATTGTTGGTGGCTAGTGTGGTTTCGACGGAGATTGGGAAAAGAAGGTGGTGGTAGCGACCTTTCTTTTCGTTGGTGTAGGGATCGCAGTTTCGACGGTGAAGGAGGGGTTGTGGTAGGTGGAGGTGATGGCCGGTGATTTTGCCGGTGAAGGAAGGGGTTTCGACGGCAGTGGAGTCACGGGCGCCAGTGGTGGGCTGGTGGCTGGGTTAGGGTTTAGGGTTTTTATTTATTTATTTATTCATCTTTTTTTAACATTAATGACTTAATTTGACTCGTGTTCATCGTGGGTCCTTCCATAAAAAAATCCATAAGATGGTGGTGAAATCCAATTTTTTGGTTTTTTTTTTGTAGTGTTTCACTCCCTCCATTTTTTTATTTGCATCACTTTCCTTTTATGGGTGTCTTTTTTTTAAAAAAAAAATGCATCATTTTTATATTTGGTTACTTTATACTATATTTTATCATTTATCTCTCTTACCTTAAAGCACACTCAAATTATTTTATCATTTCTCTCTCTTTCATGGTTCCTACTTAAATAATAAAAATATTTTCCCTCTCTCACATACATGCTTTCTCTTTCATTGTCCCATCTTACTTTATTACTATAATAATTTATTTACCTACTCACAATATTATATTACTTTCCTAAAACTCCGTGCATCCTAAAGTGATGAAAATTATAAAAAAAAAACAAAAAAAAAAACGGAGAGAGTATTAAAATATCGAAATTTTTTAATGTTATAATCCAATTTTTGAGAAGTATGTGGTGTTATTTTATTATTTTTTAAATTTGTTGAAACTTTTTTAGCGATTTGATGCGCACAATAAACTCGTTGCCCATGGCATTGCCTTTCTACCTTGTGTATCCTGCACTATTGAAATGATCAGTCGATGAGCTTAATATGTTAATGATGAGCCTAAAGTATTTGATATTATTCCCCTAACCATTTTGTCAAAGAAAAGCTACGAGATTTATATGAATCTGTGAAAACGATAATCAATTGAAGGTAGAGGTGTTAAATCGAGTATTCAAGTCGGATCATGTCAGGTTTCATGTCATATTCAAGTTGGATCATGTTAGGTTTTACGGACTTTCAAGTCAGGTTTAGGTTAGGTTGGGTCAAGTTTGATTCAAGTTATAACAAGCGTTATACCCTTGCAGTTGCAATTCGAGTTTGACTTTATACCTTTTCGGCTGCATTTCAAGTTTGATTCGAGTTAATTTTGGTTTGGTTTCCGTTTGATATGCGTCAAGTCGGGTTAAAGGCAAGTTTATTTGAAGCAGGAAAATTTGGGTCAGATGAACTTCAGGTGGTCAAGTCATTCTTAGACTCAAGTCAAATTTGAGTCAGATCGGATCATAACAAGTTTTGATAGATTAAATCACAATCAAGAGAGGTCATTCTTAGGCTCGGATCAAATGCCTTGGATTGATTCAAGTTAAGTTTGGTTTGCTGGAACCCAATAACAAAACAAAACATTACGAGTCGGATATGGTCACTATGGTTCAGGTAGGCAGTAGGTTGTATTAGGTTATTATTGTTTTAAAATTTTATCAGAGTATTATTTCGGGTTCAGATTATTATTAGGTCATGTCAAATCGGTTATTAGTTGGCTAATATCCATTTGGGTCAGCAACAAGTTGTGATAGGTTATAATCAATTTCAGGTTCAAATTAGATTTGGATCATTGTCAAGCTAAGTTAGGTTCAATCGGTTTTCAGTTAATATCAAGTTGACCACAAATTCTGTTTTAGGTCAGAAATTATCAAGATAATTAATTGTCAATTAATGTCAAGAGTCAATTTCAGTTCAGGTTACATGTCATTGTTTTCAGTCTTTTCACCTATGAGTAAGATATATATACAGATCATTGTTATTTCAGGACGGGTATTCATGTCAGGTCAGATTTTGACACCTCTTGCTGAGGGTGTAACTATAAGGCCCGTCATTGCTCATAAAAACAAGCATGTTAAAGCCTCAACATGTTACACAAAATACCCAGGCCATACCAAACTTGTCACCTTTAATGATTCTACATACGATCCGAATCTTCAATGATTCTACGTACAATCCGAATGATCATCAAGGCATCAACCTATCTAGCTCTATGTATTTCTTTGAACCACGCACCACAACACCATCTACATGTATGTAACTAGATCAATGCCTTGTATATTTCAACTCTAGAAAAGTTACATAAGATCCAAGCGGGGACAAAGCATCAACTGAAAAGAGGAAGGTAAGAAGATCGATCCTACTATACGCAATATGAGTACTAAAATATCTTCCCGGCTAAATAATTACACTACAAGAAAATAACCTTTTTGTAGCGATTATTTTAACCTTTAGTATCGATTGTAATTGCAATAAAAAGCTTTCCCAACGAATGGTCATTCGATACAATATCCCCCGTTGCCTTAGGCTTTAGTAGTGGTTTTCAATATCGCTGGGGTTAGCCTCAATAATCGATACGAAAAACTACATCCAATCGTGATGATTATTGTAGCGATTACTATCGCTATAAATGTTTAACTCATTTTCTTCAAAAAAAAAAAACATGCGTATGATCTTTACAAGATTCGAACATGCAATCTCAAACTCTTATATTAAATGTTTCACTAATAAGCTATGACATATTTTATGTATTCTTTGTCAAACAATATTTATATATCTAGTATTGAAAAGGCTTTTCGTATCGATTTTTAGGATTTAGTGACGATTGTAAATGATACGATTTCTCAAAATTATATAAATGTGTAAAAATAGTGTGGATATGTATTTTTATGTTTTCCGTATTGATTTTATTTGGGAAAACCATGGCGATTGTAAAAATGATACGACATCCTTAATTATTTCACAAACATACGTGCATATTGTAGCGAATGTACAATCGCTACGAAATAATCGCTACGAAAAGAGATTTTTCTTGTAGTGTTAAAATATCGGACGTAAGCTTGAATCAATTCTGGAAGAGAAATATTTTTGTTAAATTATTAATCAGTGTATACTAAGGGTATGTTCTCATTGACTGAACTGAAATGAATTGAACTGAGCTGAGCTGAGCTGAACTGAACTGAACTAAACTGAACTTATTAATGAGTGATTTTTAACTACGGATTAGTGATCTTTGATTATTTATTGAGTGTTTATTATTATACATATGTGTATATACAAATATACATATTAAAATATTTAAGAAATATACTATTATTATTATTATTTATTGATTATTATTATTATTATTATTATTATTATTATTATTTATTGATTATTATTATTATTATTATTATTATTATTGTTATTATTATTTATTGATTATTATTATTATTGATTATTATTATTATTATTATTATTATTATTTATTATTTATTATTATTATTTATTGATTATTATTATTATTATTTATTGAGTATTATTATTATTATTATTATTATTATTATTATTATTTATTGATCATTATTATTATTATTATTATTGATCATCATCATTATTATTATTATTATTATTATTATTATTATTATTATTATTATTATTATCGTTGTTGTAATAAGAGCTTAAAAGAATGAAATTTGGCTTTATATCATTAGCAATATCATTACACATGAGCTGAACTGAACTGAACTGAACTAAACTGAATTTCAAAGTATGAGAACAGGCCCTAAGTCATCCATCCCTCCACGCTATTCAAGCTATAAAACAATTCCTAGATAGATGTTGAATATCTTTAGTTTGTTTGCATCAAAGGTTGCAAAGGCCATTTTGAATCAAAACACCCTAACTTTTGACATGTCTTAACACAAACCTAAATTTTCATTGGATTCACACATATACTTAGATTGATGATATCCAGATAATAGAATTCAAATAGGTTAAACTATACCTCATATTAAAGAGATTTAGATAAGATGCATGTTAAAAGAAATTATGATAAACATAAAAAGTCAAATAGAACGAAGCTTTAATTTAACCTGGTGAGATTGTTGGAGAAATTAAACAAACTCTTGTGATGTACTGATATACAACTTTGATGAACAATTGAAAGACCTATTGTCATGTTATGATGCACTATGTATACAAGTTGACCACACACAACCACACAATTAAGTTCAACAAGCTCAATAAACCTAACACCAATAACCTATTACTTTCTCTGTTCTTTTTAACTTGACATGTTTCTTTTATCACGCTTGTCAATGTAAAACTTTAATGATCAATATTTTTTATTCTCCATAAGTAAAAATTATAAAAGTATATATTATGATAGTACTTATTGAGACGAGTTTAAAAATATCCCACATGGATATGTTTTTTCTTACACATAATTCACAAAAGACGGTCAAAGGAGGGGTAATAAATAATGTAAAAGTCAAAGTGGGTCAAGTAAAAAAAAAACGTAGGAAGAAAACATAAATACATATCTCGAACTCCCAAAATTATACATGAACTCCTCCATTATCACCATCTCGATCTATATTTACCAGTTTTGTGCAAAACTATCCAAATCTAGATGGCAAATACAAAAAACCAATTTTTAGGAATGACTAACAAAGTGGGATAACTTTGTTTTCTAGTGCTAAAAAACCATATTAAACCCTGTTAACACTAAAGATAATTTACTAGATTAGAGAGGATGACACAAAGAACATCTAGGGAAGTGAGAAAGAAACCTCCCTTAAAGCAAAACAACCCAACTTTAGAACCTCGGAAAAATCTCAGTGTAATTCCTATTTGTCTTCAAGACCCAAGCAAAGAATAACAACAACAAAATTAAAAATAAAAATAAAAATAAAAATAAATAACCAAAATATTTCTTAGATTAGGACCATATTGTAATTGCCTATAAAAATAACCACAAAAAAGCTAAAGTTTTGCAGTCTATGTATTGGAGACTGGAAACATAACCCCACGCCCCATTCTCTCTCCTCTTATGTTTAATCATAAATCAAAATCATAATGTTTAGATTTCATAAAAACTTTATATTATAAATTAATTTTAATTAAAATATAACATGTTTTGATCATAACACCCCATTGTATTAATACCTCCAACCCATCTCCACATGGGTTATTCAACAATATAAACCCAACCCAAATTTTCATTGGATTCATACCATTTTTAATTAACCCAACTCATATTTTCTCTCTCTAAATTCTCTCTCCTAAAATCAAGAAAGTAGTGCAGTTATTATAGAGTACAGAAGCAGTAGAATAGAAGCAAGTATTCATTTTGTTTGTCATTTTAGCCATTCTAAACCTTGGAAATAGTGTTTTAAAGATTGTCATTAAAACCCCCCCAAAAAATTAAATTTGTATTACCCAAAATATACATTTTCTTGGGTATATATTTATATACTATTTCTTGGTGTCATATATTATGAAATATGGTTGTAGAACCAAAGAGAAATAAACAAGGAAGCCAAGAAGAAGAAGAAAAGGAAGGTTTTTTGTACCATTATACAAGAAGAAGACAACATAAATGTGGACAAAATATGAGAAAAAGCAAAGATTATAGTAATATTTCTTCAATGGGTGTTATGGAATATAGTTGCTGTTTGTTGAAGATTTCCTCAATCATTCCCATTGTTGGTGTAATGTTGCTACTTGTTTGTTCTTCTCTGATTTCCCCTGTTTTATCGACCTGGGAAACCGGCATTGCCAATGATAAACCAAGAAATGATACTCAGAATTTTCGCCCTGGTGAGGAAGCTCAGAAGTTAAAAAGAGTCAGACAACATCTCAAGAGGATCAACAAAACTCCAATTAAAACTATTCAAGTATTTTCTCTTTTTCCTTCTCTCTGTTTTCCCCTGTTTTTTGTTGGAATGATATTGCATTTATGTCATTTTTCAACTTTGCTTAAATAGTTTGTATCATCAAACTTTCTATTTTAAACTATCCATTTCTTTGCTACGTTAGAGATAAAACTCTGAACAACTGAACATTCAAATTCAGCTGTCGCATTACTAGTTCAAACTACCCTATCAGCGTGACAACTAATATAGAATCCTTGCAAATACCACTAGCATGATATTATAGGCATTTTTAACATTTTTTTTATTTTGGATTTGGTGATAGAGTGTAGATGGGGATCTTATAGATTGTGTATTAGCACATCAACAACCAGCATTTGATCATCCAATGTTAAGAGGTCAAAAGCCATTGGTAAGTTTCATCATTTTTGGAAAAATAATCAATATGACTTTATATTATTGTCATTGTTAATTTTATGATTAATATGTTAATGTTATGAAAAATGTTTGCAGGAACCACCAGAGAGGCCAAAAGGGCATGAAAGAGAAGGGAAAATATATGAAGACAGTTTCCAATTATGGCACGTAACAGGTGAAGCATGTCCAGAAGGAACAATTCCAATTAGAAGAACCAATGAAGAAGAAGTGATGAGAGTTAGCTCTGTTAGAAGATTTGGAAGAAAACCCAGAAAATTCGTTAGAAGAGATTCTACTGGTTCTGACCATGAGGTAATTTTTATTTTCTTTTTAATTATAAATTGTCTTGATCCCCTCCAAAAATATTTGAAATTTAATTGAAAATTTATAAAGAAACCATAAAAAAAAATATTTTGAAACTAATTTTACTTATTAATAAAAGTACTTCCCTCGTTCTCTCAAAGTTCTTCCTGAATTGATCATTTTTGGTGAGAGAATCACCGTCCAGATGTTAGAGGGATTTTTTTCTTCTAATTTTAATGTTTGAGTTTGTTAACGAATAACATTCGAGAAATATAGAAGTATGAAGGGTATCTCATGAATTTCGTAATGTTTTTGTTAATATGGTTTATGAGTAATTGAATAGAATTTAGGATTACTAAAAAAATTAGGGGAAAGAAAAGGCATAGTGCTCAAGTTTGTCCATCATTATCACCATAAGGGTCATAGTGAACACAAGGCAAAGGGGTCAAAAGACACTGGAAAAGAGCTTATTAAAGTTTGTTATTGTCCCACTTTTTTTTTTCTTATGAAGAATTTTAATTATTTCTTTTAAAAAAATTGTAATCCCTATTTCATTGATTTAGCCTTGCAAGCTAAGATTACAATGTACTAGCAATAATTTTGATTTCATAGATTGGAATTCAAATTTCATATTTTTTTTTTTCATAATATTAGTCACTCGAGAAAAGAAAACAAACAAAATCATTAACGTTTCACAATGTCTAGTGTCTGTAACCTCTATTCCTCTAGGAAATAAGCAATTAAAATTAGTTTAAGAGGTGCTAAAAGAAATTTTGTTATATTTTCCTCAATGATGAAAATTAGTGTACCTAACAATAATACATGTAACACGAACATTGCAATCATTTTATCCGGTATAAAAAGACTAATTCGTTTTTCGCCTTTTTATAAAAAGAATCATTTCATAACCATTCATGAAAAATACTTCAAATTCAAAGTAAAGTGTTTTAATCATTCCAACATCTTTTTATAAGTAAATAAACACTTTCCTCAAAAAAAAAAAAAAAAAAGTAAATAAACACAAATAATGTACAATAGAAATTTACATAAGGTTTTTTTTTTTTTTTTTTTTTTTTTTTTTTTTTTTAGGAAATAGAAATTTACATAAGGTATTTTTGAAACACACAAAAAATTACTAGCTGATTTTCATTTAGAAATAAATGAGGGTGTTGACTATTGAACCATGTCGTCATATCAAAATTAATTTACCAACCCTCCAAAAAAAAAAAAGAAAAAAAAAAGTAAAAATGAAAAAGAGGAAAAACTTAAATGTGAATCAGAAGTGTTGGTAAGACAGGATTTGAGCAAACTGAGTGACTTGATTTTTTGTGACTGAAAAAACGAAAGGAGAAAATTTATGATAGTTGGTTGTTCTTTAATTTCAACTCATTTAATTTTAGACAGGTTGCTTCTTGTAGTAACTCCTCACTCTCATGATTTTCTTCATTTAGTTTGCTTTCATATATTTGTCCCTTGTATAATGACTTCAAATCCATTGCCTTGATGACATTTTCTGCAACTTCATCCATCATTATATACCATGCTTTCAAGATCAACCGTATAATATACACATACTTCCCCGTCTCCAAAAGTTTTCTACTCCGCAAGGTTTAGATAATGTTGACTGTTTCACAAAAAAGTCAAAACAAAAAAAACTTTTAAGGTTGTTTTTTTATTTAGATATAGTATATGTATATACATTATTTAGTCGTATGAATTTCCGTTTAGATAGAATTCCACGTATTCAAATTAATCGGGTTTGGCTAAGCGTAGCCCTTAAAAACGACTAAATTGATATAACCTCGTGTGATAACTAACTTTGAATGACGCGTGATTTAGTAACAATTAATGTACTGAACATCTAATTGTTGTGTGATTAAACAGCATGCAGTGGGATATGTATCTGGACAACAATATTATGGAGCAAAAGCAAGTATAAATGTGTGGTCTCCTAGAGTGGCTAACCCCTATGAATTTAGCTTATCTCAAATGTGGGTCATTTCTGGTTCATTTGGTGATGATCTTAATACAATTGAAGCTGGTTGGCAGGTATATATGTTATTTATTTCCTTCATTTTAATTTCATGACTTGTTTTTTGATTAAATGTATTTTATTCAGGGTATTTATATAAATATTAGTGAAGGTAAAGGCTAACGAACGCTCCATAGATGTTGGATAAGCTAACTAAAAGTAAAAGATTAAATTAAAATGAACATTAATTACAGCGATCCACGCGTGATTTTGTCATGCTTTCCTAAGTATCATTTTAGACAATATTTTAAATGCTTATCCAACGCCCCGAAAACATTCGTTAATTAATAATCACTTCAAAATTAAATTGACATTATTAGAAGTTGGCAAGTAGTGTTATTATGGAAATTTATTGCTGACTACTTCACATCCAACTACCTTCCAATTACTAAATAGGGGGTCAACAACATTCGTGGCTAAAACTATGTATTGAATTCTGTTTCAGGTTAGCCCCGAGCTCTATGGTGACAATTATCCTAGGTTCTTTACTTATTGGACGGTAAGTCACATACTCAAATTACCCTTTTTTCATCTACTCGTTTTATTTTATGTTTTATAAAGAAACTCATTCAGTAAATAACATTTTTACATTACACTGTACGTAAATTTGGATTTCTAAATTTACATACAGTGTTGAATTTTGTGGACCAAAAGACCAACACAATGAATGGTTTTTTTGGTTTTTTTTCTTCTTCTTCTTGTGCTAGTTATGACAGAACTTGAAAATTAAATTATTAAATCCTATCAACATTAATGCTTTTAAATACATTTATAGCGCCTATAAGGCTATAATGTGACACTCTATTTAATTTGATAGAGAATATATATACCGAATATATAAATATTCTTGCGATATTATTTTTGTTTTAGTGTATATAAAAGTAGATTATTATCGTATTAATTGTACATATCTCTAGTAGAATGGAATGCGCACCTTATAAATGTTACATTAATGAGAATACCCTAATCGAGGAGAATTATGTTACATAATCTTACACTGATGCCTGTAATTGATATGGCAGAGCGATGCGTACCAAGCCACCGGATGCTACAACTTGTTATGCTCAGGATTTGTTCAAACTAATAGTAAGATTGCAATTGGAGCTGCAATTTCACCAACATCTTCATACAAAGGAGGACAATTTGACATTAGCTTGCTAATATGGAAGGTAATCAACTTTATCATGATTTTTTTAAACGCTATAGGAGAAATATTTAAATAGAAATCCCCAATTAAATTAGCTTTTTAGTTCCAAATCTTTGCAAAAAATAAGGTAATTAAGGAATTGTGCTTTCGACAAAGATACCACAATTAACAATTAAAATCTATTTCCAACTTTTAAAAATTGTGACAATTTTTCTCCGTCATTCTGAAATGTACATGAATGGAGGGAGTAATTGAAATATGAAGTACATCATAATATGAATAGGAAAAAGTTGGCAAAATGAATGAACAAGGACCACAATGATGCTAGTCATGAAAATGCCATAAAAAGTTCTCATTGAAGGCTAAGAGTTTACTCATTTGCTAGGCTTTGTTAGACATAAGGCACAAACAAACATGCCTAAAAGCACCAATTATATTTTAGGAAAGAATCAGGATTTATATAACTTTACTTACTCTTCATGGAAACATCATCAAATCTTCCTACCTAAAAATTCTTTTATTACATCTTTGTTTCGAATTTATATTGCATGCGTGCACTAGATTAAGTTAGTGCTTTCTTATTTTTTTTTATTTTTTTTTTTAAAAAAAAATATACATATAGATTAGAAAAAATATTTTAAATAATTATTTTGTTTTTATAAAAAAAAAAGAAAAAACTATGATACACTTTGTCCCTTGTGTTTTTTTTTTCAACTTTGCAAGATTCTATTCTCTTTCTTCTTTTGTACATGGAAAGTTAACAAACGAATAATACTTGTATAGAAAGTCATCAAAATTACTTTATTTTGAATATTAGATGAAGAAATTGTGAAATGGATTGATGGTAAGACTTTCTTAAATAAAATTATGGATGATTTTGCTATTCTATTATTTGAACATTCAATAATTAATAACAGTAAGATGTTTACAGTTATTAAGTTACTGAGTCCAACAATATACATAAACTATTATAATCCTCAATTTGATGTAAAATTTGACTAAATGTAGGTGAAAAAGTTAGGATCGAGAAGGGTCATTCAATAGTTGGAACATTTTATAATTTAACATACTTTAGTTAGAATTATTTTATAATTATCACTAATAGTTCAAGTTATTATTTTCCTCAAAAAAAAAAAAAAAAAAAAAAAAAAAGAGTTCAAGTTATTATCGTTGTATGTAGTTTTTCAAAATCTTATAGAACAAAAGTATATAATAAATAATAAATTTATAAAATGGAATTGATGTGGTACCACAAAACTATGTAAAGATTCTTCATTCTTGTACAAGTATTTCTTAGTATATTAGAAGAAAAAATGTCACAAATATGAGAAAGAATTAATTATCAAACACTTTGGTTTGTAAAATTTTCAAATACACGACTATATGTTTTACCGTTGTAAATACAATTTGTTTATGCTTAATTATTACTTTAATGAACGTAGTGTCTGAGTTCGAGGCCTTAACCATATCAACTTAAATTAATTATAGTATAATCTAGCAACTTAGTTTGTACGGCTAAATCGCTTCTATGTTTTCCCGCATCAATTTCGCCTAGTTGTTGCTACCATGCACATGGGTTAGATCTATATATAAGATCATGCATATAACTTTTCTCTTAATATTTACATGTAAAACATTACATATACATCTATGCATATAAGTATATCAATATAATAGAATCCATGAGGTGTACGAGTATTCGGATTATGAAGAATGAAAATCTCACAATAAAAAACATTAGGTGATTGAAAAATACATGCATGACAATGCCACACGTCATTTAATATAGCTATTTAAGGATGTAACGTTATTATATGTGTTGTCTCTAAAGTTATGTTTAACATATTTTTGACTTCACTTTGTAACTTGTTTTGTTATCTTTTCTTTTCAGGATCCTAAACACGGAAACTGGTGGCTTGAATTCGGATCCGGGGTGTTAGTCGGGTATTGGCCCTCATTTTTGTTCACCCACCTAAGAGACCATGCAAGTATGGTACAATTTGGAGGGGAAATAGTGAATTCAAGGACAGGAGGTTTCCACACTTCAACTCAAATGGGAAGTGGTCATTTTTCAGGGGAAGGCTTTGGAAAAGCATCCTATTTTCGGAATTTGCAAATAGTAGATTGGGGTAATAGTTTAATTCCATTATCCAATCTCAAAGTTTTGGCTGATCATCCAAATTGTTATGATATTAGAGGTGGTATTAATAATGTTTGGGGTAATTATTTTTATTATGGAGGGCCTGGAAGAAATGTTAGATGTCCCTAACAAAATTTTCAATCACAAATATTTTTTTTTTTTTGGGTGCCTTTATCTTGGGGTTTGGTCAAAATTGTGCATGGGGTTTGGGCTATTCTATAGATTTGTTTTTTTTTTTTTTTTTTTTTTAAGAAAAGTTTTGGTCCGTAATTAGGTTAATAGGTGATCCATTAATCACACTGCTTTTAGGAAGCATTTGTATAAATTTTATTGCGGAAAGGAAAAAAAGTGAATATAATATTGTTTGTCCTTTATTTCTCGTCTTTGTTCCTTCTTTTCTTTTTTGTTTGTTTGTTTGATATCCAAAGTAAGTAAGTATATATATATATATATATATATATATATATGTGTATGTATATGTATATGTATGTATGTATATATATATATATATATATATATATATATATATATATATATATATATAATCCTTCAAAATAATCTATTTATAAACGGAAAATAAAACTAACACGTAGAACATATTTTAGTGATATAGAATGACAAGTAATTTTTTGAGCTATGTGGAGTTTTTTTTAAAGAAAATGTGAAGTATTGGTGATAATCTGATATAAAAGGCTGAAAAAGATAATGGATCATTGATGATGCGATGTGATCTTGTGGCAAAGTACTTGAATGGCATGAATTCTAATAATATCATATAGGCCAAACACAATTATTACAAGTACTTCAATTGCTAGGACATGCTTCTTTGATTACTTGGAAACGTGAGATTATATGCTGTTTATATTTTGAATAATTATTTTTTCTAAAAAATTATATGCAATATGTGCTAATTGAATCTAAATTCTTTGGTTGATAATATTTCAGTAATATACCACTGATATCTATTGGTAACTTGATACTTGTATAAGGCCATATACTGCGTATTTTATGAGTTTAATTGAACAATTGTGGTCAAAACTATTGTGCATAGTACTTCATATGAAGTAAATTTTTATTGTAAACAAAATGTATAGAATGTGGTCTAATCTATTATCATAGATTAAGTCCATTATTGTATATACGCGATCCATTCAATTAAATTAATTAGCTTTAATTAAGTAAATAAGGAATTTATTCATAATTTCATGACTATCCAAATGTAAACACAAAAATAAGTTAGTGCTCATATGTTTATTATATGTGATATATAAATGGACATTGAGACATTGATAGTTGTGCATCAATTTACACGTATAAAACTTATTTGTAATCCTTATAGACTCTTTTGTTTTTTGTTTTTAATGTATTACTTTGACTTTTGCACTATTCACATACTATGGACGTTGACTTAATTTTTTCACCTTTATAAAATTAAAATAGATATTATTGTCTAACATATCATTAGATTAGTCATATGCCTAGTTTTATAATATAATTTTGTTACAATTTTTACTAATATCTAATTAAAAATATTAATGGTCAAAATTGTGTCTCAACAAATATACTGATCAAACTGATATATTGAAAAAAAAAAAAAGGAGTAATAGTTATGGAATAACAAACCATGTCAAAAGGTCATAAAGTAATCCACTTTCAATCCCAATAGCACAAGATTGTCTATTTTTGACACACCATAGCAACTACCCCAACAATAACTCTTAGTATCGTGATGTTGGCCTGCTGGTTACGGTGTAGAGTATGAACAACCTTTTTTTTATTTTTTTTTTTTTTTTTAGAGTTGATTGTTTTTATTTATGATGTGTCAATTCAAGTCCTTTTCAACATAAAGATGACAATAAATGCATGAATATACCCTAATTAAATGGATAATGGTTTAAATTCTCTACTCGGTCTCTTAGAATAATCTCGAAAATACGTACAATCAAGCTAACAATCTTAAGCGGTCTGTTCTCTTCAGCTTAATTTCGGTTCAATTCAGTTTAGCTCCAATCAATTCAGTTCAATTCATAATTTCCTTTTCTCATAAACAATTCAATTCAGTTCAGTTCAGCTCTAATCAGAAGATTCAAAACAGATTGTAAGCTAGCTAGTTTCTAGTTTCACCTAATCGAAAGGCCTTAATTAATAACTAATTGTGCTTGCTAATTAAGTAAATAAATACTTGGATAAGATAATTGCAAGTGACAAAGGGTGTAATTAAAGAGAGGTGTAATGAATGCGAAGTACTCCATAGTATTAATTAATTGGGAGGCATTTTGGCAGCAAAATTATCGGACTTTCATGATGAATATTAGTGATCACAGCTAGACTACGAGGAATGATAAACAGAACAAAGTAAATGATATAATAAGCCTTCAATTTAAGTCAAATTTGGTACACCACATGTATAGAATTAAATGTCTCCCATGAAACTGAATCATTACTTAGGAAAAAGACACTATTCATACATATACTTAGAGGAAGCATTAGATTTTACACAAAAATTTCGATCTGGTAGATGTATAAGATATATTTGATTAATTGAGTACAATAAACAAAATGAAGTAAGAAGATTTTGATTGATGAGTGGGACGAAATAAAGGCTCATATTAAATCAATGTCATTGTGTTACTAATTACTACTCGTACTCCGTATATGCTACATCCATTTGAATTAAAAAATTGAATATATTTTTATACAAAGTACAATTAATTAGCACACAACTTTGATCAACCCCAAGTTCAACATCGAGTTGAATGAAACAAATAAAACCTATTGAGCCTTAACTATTACGTAGCATAAATTTTTGATAAGTCTATTGGTCTTCTAACATAGTATTAGAACCAGTGTGACAAAAATAAAAATTAAGGGTTCAAATCTCATTCTTGATCCACCCTCCTTTTAATTAAGTAGAATATTTACCATTAGATACTAGTTTAACAAAGATTCAAAGTATGTATGTAATTAACTGAAGTCATGAGTCAAATTAGTTGGTCAACTTGTTTTCCTGCATATTTTTTACTCAATAAGTTGTTGTAATAAATTCATTCCAAGCACTTTTAGATTTAGGGTCAATTCTGTGGGTTAAGTTAACCTAGCTTCTAGTCTTTAAGTGAAATCTTATTGAGCTCTAAAAATAATTTAATAGATCTTTTTGTATGTAGTTAAAATTATGAGATACACATATTATATACTCCCAATCAAAATAATTAGTTTAATACGGAGTATATACAACTTTTTAACTTCTTTTCAATAAACTTAACCGTTGAGCTCCCATAAAAACACCGGTCTTTAATAGAGTAACTATGGCCTGGTAATAATTTAACTGATGTTCAATTGACCTTAAATGAAAATTATACATTAAAATTACAAATCCTTTTTCATTATATTTTTTTTTCATCATTTGCCTAAATCAAGGGAACCAATCATGTAATTTCCACTTTATTTTCTTGAAAAAACAGGAAATTGGAAGCATCTTTTCCCACTTCCAATAGCAAAATCAAGAGGTCGAGTATGAAATCAAAGCACAAATATACTACTTATTACCATATTTACATTATCACTCACGACAACATCAAAGAAACTGACCCAACTTCGTAGCTTCAACGGCAAGTTGTTTTTGATTAGATTTATTTATTTATTATTTATTTATAAATGGTGTAAAGTCAAACTTGTAACAAAATTAATAAAAAATGAGAAGAGAATAATCTAATGATTTTGACTTGGATTCTAAGCGACTACGTCGGATCATGTAGGAGTATCTATTGAATTGTAATTAAAAACAATTAGACAGACAAAGCCTAAATTAATGCATAGCATGGGGATTGGAAGGTACGGTGTTGCTTAAGTATGTATGTACGTGCTGATTTTGAAGCGCAACTTCCGGTTGCTATGTTGACTGTTGGCATTGGATCGAGATCGATTGAGGTTATCTTTAGTCGAGTTTAATCCAATCCATCAACGGACAAGAGTGTTTTTCTTTATACAATTAATCGAGTATTATTTTTTGTGTATGGTACAACAATGTATGATTGATTGTGCGGTTACTTTCTCTATATAAATGATATTTTGTGTCCATATGGGAATTATATTTGCGTCAATTGAAGTTTATTAGCTAATTTAGCTCAACTACAAAGCAATTTGGAGTGATGTGGCAACGATTAGACATTTTTCCTCTCTACTTTATGTCAAATCGTTACAAATAATGCGTAACGGAGGTAATATTTATTTGGGCCATGATTTTCCATGTCTGATAATTATATTCTGAAAAAGTCTACTAGTTGACTTAGACCCATGAATGTTACTAGCAATTGCATTACTTAGTATTATGAGAATTTTCCACAATATAATCAGACGAGAATAAAAAAAAAAAAAGGTTTGGTTTTAGAGATACAATTACAATCATTCTTAGTCATAAATGATACCATGACCATAGGATATTGCTTTCCTCATTTATCTCACTAGCTCAATACCTAGTTTTCCATATGTCAAATACGAAGTAGTTTGTAATAACATGCCTTTGTATTAGCCTATATAGGGTTCGAGATGAGCCTCGGCTTAGGAGCCAGTGTTGACCTTAAGTTTTGATGATGACTCAAGAAACCTAAGCAAATCCATAGGTGTTTTAACCTTTGTCTATTAGCTTTGATTTGTTGACAGGTTTTATGCAAAGAAGTTCTAGAGTCAGAATGGAGCATGGAACAAGGTAAAGGATGAGCTATGGATGAGTATAGAAGACAATCAGAAGCCAAGTTCCTTGACTGAGGAACTGAAGCCTCAGAGTCAAAGCTTCACAGTGTGTCAAGGAGTCTAATGTATCTTTATCTTTATTTTAGGCTTCTTGTATCTATGTTAAGTACATTGTTAATTGATAGGGTTTAAGTGGATTTAATTTAATTTGATAAAGATTTTATTTTCCATATTTTAACTTGTTTTAATCTTATTTCGGAAAATATCTTTTTAGTTAAAATATCTTAATGATTAAAAGATTTTCTGTTTTTGATTTTTATCCTATTATTTTGGAAAAACTGACTTGGAAAATATTCTTTTGAAAACGGTTCTTTTACCTGGTCAAGGAAGTTGAGAGAATTAAGGAAGCAGTAAACCACTTCTTCTTTGAAGAGTGCTTCAGCTTGCTGCCCAAGCATCCACGAACTACACTTCCTAATTTCATGGAAGTAGTGGCTTAGTGGAAGTTAAGGCAAACATAAATATTTCAAACTTCCTGCCTATAGTATAAATAGGATTGGTATTCTGTTTTGAAAGACACACTTGAGTATTACAATCCTTAGCTTTTTGAAAAGAGTCAAAAATCCACTTAAATCCTTGAGTGTCTTTGTACTTAGCAATTTAGAGTTTAATCTTTGAGTTGTATTGGGTTAGAGTTTGGGAAACTCTAAGAGTGTTTTTGCTTTGAGTGAAGCAAGGAGAAAGAGAGAGTGTTTGAGAGTTCGACTGATTGAGGGATCAGTTGAAGGGAGCTTAAGTTCATAGAGGAACTTGAGTTTAGAGTCTTAATTTGTAATAGGTTGTTTTCCCTATTATTATTAAGAATTGAGTTTAAAATCCCTTGTGGTCGTGGTTTTTCTTCTTGATTAGGGCTAAAAAGTTTTCCACGTAAAATCTCTCTTTGCACTTTTAGTTTTTATTCGAGTTCCTTTATAAATTCCGTAAAAATTACCCTAGTTCCTCTACAATACAATTCACCCCCCCTCTTGTATTGTTCATTCTAGTCAACAATTCGTATCAGAGCAGGTTCCTCGAAGAAATCAGGAAACCCTGACGAGTTAAGTTCCTGGAATCAAGATGAACAATCACGAGAAACTGGAAGAAGGTTACTCTACGCAGCGTCCTCCTATGTTCAATGGGAAATTCTACACCTATTGGAAGAACAGGATGGAGATATTTATCAAAGCCGACAACTACTAGGTTTGGAGAGTGATCGAAGTTGATGATTTCGAAATTACCAAAACAGTTGGTGAAAATGAGGTAGTACCTAAACCCATGTCTGAATTTGATAAGGAAGATTTTGAAAAAATGGAAATTAATGTACTTGTTGTTAAGTTACTTCACTGTGGTCTTGGTCCCCATGAACACAATCGTGTTATGGGATGTAAAAATGCTAAAGAAATTTGGGATTTACTACAAGTAACACATGAAGGAACTAATGAAGTGAAACGCTCTAAAATTGATCTGCTTATGTCTAAATATGAACGTTTTGAAATGCAATCTAAAGAAACTATCCAGGAAATGTTAACAAGGTTTACTAACATTATTAAAGAGCTTGTTTCTCTTGGAAAGCAAATACCTATTGATGAGCAGGTCAGGAAAGATCTAAGGAGCCTCCCTCAAGATGAAAGATGGAGAGCCAAAGTGACTGCCCTACAAGAAACTAAGGACTTCACAAAATTCAACATTGAGCAACTTGCCAGTTCCCTCATGACTCATGAGTTGCACTTAAGGACAAGCAATAGTGAAGGGAACAAAGGAAAAGGCTTAGCTCTCAAAGCTGGTGATCAAGAAGAATCTGAGGTAGATGAAGAAGAAGCGGCTATGTTGGTGAGAAAGTTCAAAAGAATGTTCAATCGAAATAATAAATCAAGGAACTTCACCAAAAAGTCCTCTAACTCAAAGGCCGATTCTGGATGTCACAAATGTGGATCCCTAGATCACTTTATTCGTGAATGTCCCTTGTGGGAAACTGAGAAAGGTAAAGGGAAGGCCAAGGAACAGAACAAGAGCAACAAAACTCCTTACAACAAAACAGACATTTGGAAGGCTATGATTGCTGCTTGGGGAGATTCTGAGAGTGATGATGAGGAGGAACAGCCTGAAGAAGAAACTGCCAATTTATGTCTAATGGCCAAACGTGATGAAAAGGCCTACAATGATGAACTGGCTAAAGAGGTACATGCTGATCCTAATTATCTTAGAACTCTTCCTAAAGAAGTACTTATTGACTACATTTTAGAAATGGAAGATGATTGGATAATGGATATTAAAAAGCTTAATGAATGTGAAAAAGCTCTTAAAGTATGCAAGGAACACAGTACCTGGATTGAGAACCAGCGTACTGATGTTCAAGGCAGATTCTTTGATCTTTTTGATAAGAATCTTTTTCTAAAGGAAATGAATGAAAAACTCAAGTATGAAAATATTATGGTTAATGTAGAACTGACTCAATACAAGCTTGCCAGTACTGATTTCAAATCGTCAAGTTCCTCTTCCGCCTAAGTTTAATGAAGATTTTGAAAAATTAAAACAATCTTGATGAGTTAAGAATTGAAAAGGCAAATTTAGAAAAGGAACTTGCAATCAGAAAAGAAAGAAGCACTGGTCTTCTTGGTGTACCTAAATGGATTGAGAATGCTCAAACCAAAAGAACTGAAGGACTAGGATACATTCGATCTAAGCATAAAGGTAAAAAGAAATATGTTGATTTACCTAGCTATAAAGTTTGTTCCTTTTGTGGGAAAACAGGTCACTTAGTGAATACTTGTTACAAGAAGGAACAATCTGTTAGTAAGAATGTTAAGCAAGTTTGGGTTAAAAAAATCTTATATTGCTTCAACGTCCAAGGAACCCAAGGAAACCTGGGTTCCTGAAACTAATCAATGAGTTCTTTTGCAGGTCCTAGTGAGGGGGAACAACACGTGGTACCTCGACAGCGGTTGTTCAAAGCATATGACAGGAGACAAATCAAAATTCCTCTCACTTGAGACCTATTCTGGAGGAACTGTGACCTTTGGAGACAACAAGAAAGGAGAAGTTATTGGAAAAGGAAAAGTTGGAAGGTCAAGTTCCCATTCAATTGAAAATGTACTTTTGGTCGAGGGTTTGATGCACAATTTGCTGAGCATATCACAATTTTGTGACAAAGGAATCTCTGTAAGTTTTACTTCCAATTCATGCAACATCATTAATGACAAAACAGGAAGGGTTGTTCTTGAAGGAACTAGGAAAGGGAACACGTATATTGTGGATCTCAATTCTGTCCCAAGGAACAACCTTACATGCCTGAGTGTCATTAATGATGATCCATTATTATGGAATAAACGTTTTGGACATGCTAGTTTCTCACTCATGGATAAACTTAGAGCAAGGAACTTGGTCATAGGGCTTCCCTCAGTCAAGTTCCTCATACAACATATCTGTGATGCACGTGTGAGAGGCAAGCAAGTCAGGTCATCTTTTAAAAGTAAAAACATGGTAAGCACCACAAAGCCATTGGAACTAATACACATGGATTTGTGTGGTCCCATGCGTGTTCAAAGTAGAAGTGGAAAGAAATATGTTCTAGTTATTATTGATGATTTTTCTAGATTTACCTAGGTGATTTTTATGTCTAGCAAGGATGAAACCTTTGATGAATTTGTGTCATTTGCCAAGAAAGTGCAGAAGACTAGTGGAGATCAAATTATCCACATTCGGTCAGATCATGGAACTGAGTTCGAAAATTCAAGATTTGATGAGTTTTGCAGAGAAAACGACATGGATAATAACTTCTCAGCCCCAAGAACTCCTCAACAAAATGGAGTTGTGGAAAGGAAGAACAAGACCCTAGAAGACATGGCAAGAACAATGCTTATAGCTAGTGGAATTCCAAGGAACTTCTGGGTTGAAGCTATCAACACTGCGTGCTATATTATAAATAGAGTTATGATGAGACCAATCATCAATAAAACTCCATATGAACTGTTTTAAAGGCAGAAAACCCAATATTTCTCACTTTAGAGCTTTTGGATGCAGGTGCTTTGTCCATAATAATGGAAAAAGGAACATAGGAAAATTTGATGAAAGAAGTGATGAAGCTGTGTTCCTTGGCTATGCATCAAATAGCAAGGCTTACAGAGTTTACAATAAGAATACTATGTGTGTCGAAGAAAGCATTCATGTGATATTCGATGAATCTAATATGTTTATGAATATGCAGGAACAATACACTAATGATTATGAAATTGGAATGGTTAGAGACAGGGAGGATGACGAAGAGGGAACTAGTCATCCCAAGGAAAAGCAAGTTGAACCTGAACAAGATCATCAAGAAAATGTTGAAGTTCCTCCACCTGAAATTCAGGAGGAACAAGGTCATGAAGAAACAAGCAACATAGAGGAACCAGAGGAAGCAGAAGAAGAAGTGCCTCAAATAGGAGTTCCTGCCAGAGAGTTTCATCCAAAGCCCTTCAAATATCAGGGCTCTCACCCTACTGATCTCATCATAAGTGACATTGGAAGAGGAACTCAAACCAGTTCACAGATGAGGAACTTCTGTGCCTTCCAAGCCTTCCTATCCATAATTGAGCCAAGAAATCATGAAGAAGCTCTCAAAGATGCTGACTGGATAATAGCCATGCAAGATGAACTCAATGAATTTGAAAGAAACAAGGTCTGGCATCTTGAAGAGAAACCCAAAAATAAGAAGGTAATAAGGCTCAAGTGGGTTTTCAGAAACAAGCTAGATGAGTATGGAACTATTGTGAGGAGCAAAGCCAGACTTGTTGTGAAAGGCTACAATCAGCAAGAAGGTATTGACTTTGAAGAAACTTTTGCTGTTGTTGCTAGATTAGAAGCTATTAGAATCTTAATTGCTTTTGCATCTTTTATGGGTTTCAAATTATACCAAATGGATGTAAAATGTGCATTCTTAAATGGTTTTATTGAAGAAGAGGTGTTTGTGGAACAACCTCCTGGTTTTGAAAATTCCCAATTTCCTAATCATGTCTTTAAGCTTGATAAAGCTCTTTATGGGCTTAAACAAGCACCAAGAGCTTGGTATGAAAGGCTCTCTAAGTTCCTTCTTCAAAATGATTTTAAAAGAGGTAAAGTAGATAAAACTTTGTTTTTAAAATCTGAAGGAACTGACTTATTAGTTGTTCAAATATATGTTGATGATATTATTTCTGGAGCAACTAACGAAAATCTGTGCAAGTACTTTGCTGAGCTAATGAGTGGTGAATTTGAGATGAGCATGATGGGGGAACTAAACTTCTTTCTTGGACTACAAATCAAACAAACGGAAAGAGGTATTGCAATTCACCAACAAAAGTATGTCAAGGAACTCCTGAAGAAATACAACCTTGACCAAGCAATGACCAACCAAACACCAATGGGAACAGGCACAAGGTTAGATGAAGATCTACAAGGAACTAGTGTAGATCAAACCAAATACAGAGGTATGACCGGATCCCTTTTATACTTAACTGCTAGCAAACCTGACATTGCATTTAGTGTTGGCTTATGTGCAAGGTTTCAATCTAATCCTAAGGAGTCACATCTTACAGCAGTAAAAAGGATCCTAAGATACCTCAAAGGAACTGACCATCTCTGTCTCTTCTATCCTAGAAGTGATACCTTTTACTTAAAAGGTTTTGCAGATGCTGACTATGCAGGAGATTTGGTGAACAGGAAAAGTACTTCAGGAATAATTTAGTTTCTCGGGCCGTGCCTAGTTTCTTGGGGATCCAAGAAACAAAACACAGTGGCCTTGTCAACTGCTGAAGCTGAATATGTTGTTGCTGCTGCCTGCTGTTCTCAAGTACTTTGGATAAAACAACAACTAGGGATTATGGTATGAAGTATAATTGCATTCCTATCTATTGTGATAATACTAGTGCTATATGCATTTCAAAAGATCCAGTTCATCATTCTCGTGTAAAACACATTCACATAAGGCATCATTTCCTTAAGGATAATGTGGAAAAAGGCTTGATTAAGTTAGATTTTTGTGAAACTGAAAATCAAATTGCTGACATTCTTACTAAGCCTTTGAGCAGGGACAAATTTGAAAAGATGCGCATGGAACTTGGTATGATACAATTGAGTTAAGAAGACCTCAAGTTCCCCTAAGGTATAAGTCAATAATGCATGCATTATATGTATCTTACACAATACGAATATGTGAAAACATAGTCCTGAGAATTGGAATGTATGGCATTGCATATGGGATTGTGGCTGTATGTGAAGAAATAAAATTGTATTTAGTTTATCTATAATATTAACAAACTATGTTGATTTGTTCCAAGTTCCTCCGAATTATTTCATAAGATTTCGTTTTTATCCTTTCACAAATTAATTAGCTAAGTCAGTTAATTAATTTTATCTTCTTGAAAATCTTATCTTATATTCTGATTTTGAATTATCCTTAAAATATCTATCTTTTTAAATTCACATCCATCTGTTAAATTCTTCATTCAAATACCCTAGAACCTTCGCATTTAATTCAAAGCTTCTGATCAAACAATTAATCTAGACTACCTTGTTAAATCACTTCAAGATTAATCTGACCAAGTGAGAAGTATTTTTACCATATCTCTTCAAACGACACCTACCACATTCAATTCACCTTCTACACTATTCCACCGACCTATTTCAACTCTCAAAATTCACCCCACTATAAAATGAAACCAAACCCTAACCACTGTTCCTCACCACCTTACTCCGTAAAATACACTCTCATCTTCAGTGATTCTTCTCCAATTCCCATGGAAATCTCACCAAAAATTCAAAACTCACCTCAAAAGGAATCGCCCATGGAAATTGAGACTGATACCTCAACTCAAGCCCTCATTGAAAACCCTCAAAACAAACCCATGGCTCGGAGTGATTCGAAAAAGAGGAAGTTAGAGGTTGAAGAAGAATTGGACTACGAGGAACTTGGTGAACCGATTCAGGGGGAAAAATCGAAGTCACCTGCTGTCAAGAGACTTGAAGCAAGCTCTGAACGATTCATCGCTGGTTTCTGCATTAACCTAAAGTGGTGTGAGTTGTGTAAGTATTCTGAACTTCTTGATATTCTTGAAGCTCAAAATTGGGTTAAGTTGTTTAGTGAATGTTATGACAATGTGATTGCTCATGCTCCGTTAAAAGAATTTTGTGCAAATTTTGGTGTGTGTACAAGTAGAGTTAAAAATAAGAAAATTAGTTTTGATGCTGATGATCTAGCTGCTGTGTTTGGGACTCCTAATGAGGGGTTCGATGAGTATTTTAAGGGAGAAACTGAATTGAGGGTTGATGGTGTTCCTATTGAAAAAATCGTTGAATCAATTGGGGGTAAAGCTTCCAAAGTTCGAACCAACCATAATCTGTTTTCAAATATACAAAAGCTACTCTTTATTTTTGTTCACCTAGCTATCATTCCAAGAACCCAGCATAGACATGAGGCTAATCACCTTGATGCTGTCCTTATGTACTTTCTTGAAAACAAAATACAAACAAACTTTCCTTCCTTGATGATCCAACACCTCACTCACTGCCTAGCCAACCATTTGAAGGTTGGATATGCCAATTTGCTAATTACTTTTCTTGAAAGTTGTGGTATCTCCATGGCTAACTATGAAAGCCTCAAGCTTAAAACAAACCACTACGTGCAACCAAGAACCCTTGAAGCCAGAAACCTGACTGTTGTTGATGGAGTCACCCAATTTCTCACCAAATCTCTCCCTAAACCTAAGCAGGATGAGAGCAGTGTGAAGAAATTAGAAGAAGAGGAGTTGGACAGGTGGTTGGAGGAGGAAGAAAGTGAGAGAGAGGGAGAAAAGAAAGAAAAAGAAGTGATATTAATGCCTGCAAAGAGCACTCCTAGTGTTGGAAAGAGGAAGAGTAAAAGGTTAGCTTTTAGGCCAAAGGGGAAGGACAAGGCAGAATCCACTGCACTAGTGGATTTGAGTGAAGAAAAGAGCTTGGGAGAAGAGAGAACTTTTGTTCAGGGGGAACATGGCACATTTAAAGAAGCTACAGTTCAAGCTGGTGAAGGAATGGGTTTGACTGGTCTTGGTTCTGTCAGCTTTACTTTGCAATTGAGATCTCTAAAGGATACAGTGCAAAGGCTTGTTGATGCTCAGCCTGTTCTAGTTCAAAGGATTGAAGCATTAGAGAAGGTGGTAGGAGACCTGGTGCAGGCCTCCAAAGTGCTCACCACCACCATGCAGCAGAGCACCTTGACCATATCACAAGGCCAAGCTGATCTCTTGAAGAAACTGGAGGACCTGGTCATTGAAGAGGAAGATGCAGGAGAAGAGCATCCATCATCTACCCCAGAAGCCTAACTCTATTCCTTTCTGTCTTAGCTATTAAATTGTTTATCTTTGAACTTGGTCTGGATTGAACTTTGTTTTATTTTGTCTCTTTGGGTCTGTAAACACTTAAACAGGGTATTTTGATTTTCTTGGTGTTCTTGAGGAACATTAGTTTGTTTTTATGGATAATGCTTACTTGCTTTATGACTATTTGCATACTATTTCTGCCTATATGTGCTTTGTTCTATGCTTGGGACACAAACCATTAAAATGGTGTTGTGTTTAGATATATATGTGCATTAATTTTGATGAAAGCCAAAAGGGGGAACAGAAAAGGCAAACTCAATTGTTGACAAGCTTCTCCATCCATCTGCATACTAAGGTATATAAGGTATATAACTTTTAGTTCCTTGTTTAAATTTACTAGTTCATTTGAGTTTTAAGATTTTTTTTTTCTGTTTTCTCTCTGATTGTCTTTTAGTTCTTAATGAGTTTGCTTAGGTTTGTCATTCATAAAAAAGGGGGAATATTGTTGACCTTAAGTTTTGATGATGACTCAAGAAACCTAAGCAAATCCATAGGTGTTTTAACCTTTGTCTATTAGCTTTGATTTGTTGACAGGTTTTATGCAAAGAAGTTCTAGAGTCAGAATGGAGCATGGAACAAGGTAAAGGATGAGCTATGGATGAGTATAGAAGACAATCAGAAGCCAAGTTCCTTGACTGAGGAACTGAAGCCTCAGAGTCGAAGCTTCACAGTGTGTTAAGGAGTCTAATGTATCTTTATCTTTATTTTAGGCTTCTTGTATCTATGTTAAGTACATTGTTAATTGATAGAGTTTAAGTGGATTTAATTTAATTTGATAAAGATTTTATTTTTCATATTTTAACTTGTTTTAATCTTATTTCGGAAAATATCTTTTTAGTTAAAATATCTTGATGATTAAAAGATTTTTTGTTTTTGATTTTTATCCTATTAGACTTTATGTTCTTTGGCTAGAGGTGATCAAAGTTAGAACGGCTCGACCCGATTTTGGACGGGTTTTGGGTAGAATTTTTCCGCCCCCAAAATCGGGTCGGACCCGGCCCTTAAATTTAGTTTATTGGGCAGGTTTGGGAATGCGTTTTATGCATTTTAGTTGATTTTTTTACTCGACCCGAAAAGCCCGCATGACCGGACAATTTTGGGCACAAAAACTTCGGCCCAAAATTTGGCCCGACCCGAGAAGTGAGCTGATTTTTTAACCTTGGCCCGGCCCACCCAATGATCACCTACATCTTTGTCAAACACGAACATGTTCTTTTTTGTCAAATATAATGTTTTTTTTCAAACACGTTCAACACCTAAATAACCATGAAAAATAACGTGTGTTTTTTATAAAGACTTTATGTTCTTTGTAATGTCATGTTCTTGTCAAACACAAACATGTTCTTTTGTCAAACATAGGTGTGTTCTTTTTCTAACACTAGCATGTTCTTTTTTTTGCCCATGTTCTTTAAAATATGTCTAATGTTCTTTCCGGGTGCACCATGTGCACCCGGGTGCACTATACTATTTTCACTATACTTTGCTGACCAAGAACATGATACGGAGTACACAAAATTGTAAATACGCAGTAGAATAATTTATGCTACATGCACAACTGGAGAAATTACACTTTTTATTCATGTTTGTAAAGAGCTAGAGATGGAAAAATAAGCGTTGAGATTGAGTCGAATTTTAAATCATATGAGGTGATGAGTTGTTCCAGTTGGATCAAGCAATTTTCTATTCTATTGTCAATTACTTGTAGCTCATTATGACAAATTCAATCAATAGTCATACTTTTCAACATCAAATCAACTTCAATTTCAATTCGAGTATGGAATTGTCATGCAATTTAGATACAGATCAAGATAGTAACAGGGAACTTGGTCCATATCAGTTTTGTGAGGTGATGACTAAAATGCATATGGATAACTTTATTTCAACAATATGTCGGAAAATGAATCACCAAAAATTCACTCACAAAATCCCAGGACCTAAAAATACAGTTACATAAAATATTCTTAGACATACTAAGTTGCAAGTATCATCAATGTCAATCAGCGAACCAGAGAGTTCAGCCATCAGCATACATGCTAAGAAAGGACACAAAATTCCATTCATCTCACATGATGCGGACTGCAGAGCCAACAACAAAATGTAAAGAATATACCTGCTGAACTGCTGATAAACAAATTTGGGAACAACGATTTTGCGCAAACACATCCAAGAGAGAATTAGCCACAAAAACAGGCCATATCCATTATTGAAACAACAGTTGGCATAATAGCTATCAACTAGCCAAAATTTGTAAGAGCAAGAATTACAGGTGAAAAAAGGGAGACTCATTCAACGATAACTGCCTCAAGCAACTTCTTACTTGCCTCATTCACCTCTACATTTTCCATCTTCAATCGGCGATGCAGAGAAGGACTAGTCTTTCCAGCGGCTGCATATGTTCTTATCAATGATTCATATGCTTCTGCCCCCAAGTTATCCACAGCATTTCTCACAAGCTCCAGAAAACTTTCAGCCCCATCAACATCCTTATTTTGTTCAAAGAGCTGCATCATTGCATTGATAATTTCTACAGGTGGAACCCACTTAGTCCCATCTCCCCTTCCATTGCTTATTGCATTTTCAATACAATCAACCGATGGCTTAGTTTCCCCTTTCTTCAAATGATAATCCAGAAAGATCTCCCACGTTTTAGCATTAGGTTTAGCCCCTCTACTTCCAGCACACTCTTTGAGCTTTTGAGCCTTTTCTAACAAACCATCTTTGGCGTAAGCTCCAATGAGTGCATTTGCTATACGAATATCATAAAGTGTACAGCCAGATTCCCATTCCTTAAAGCATTTCTCAGCACCTGGTATATCTTTCAAGTTGACCAAAACCTGAATCATATTCAAGTAAGCAATATTTGGAGTTTGAGAAAAGGCAAGCCTTAAAGAGCGCCAAACACGATAAACCTCAACCAAATTCCCAGTTCTACCATATAGAGTAATGAGAAATTGGTATGGTGAGAGTGCTTTTGAAGTGTTCCGCTTCTCAAGCTCCTTAAGAGCATTCTCAGCCTTGTCCGACATCCCAGCATCAACATAAATTGATGCTAGATTGCTGTATGTTGTCCAATCTTCGGCCACTCGTCCATCCCGCTTCATCTCATCCAAAACTCTCTCAACTCCATCAATGTCATTGGAAGCTGCTAAAGCTCTCATCCAGACATTATACGTGTATACTTGTAGCATAATATTAGAGGCCTTCATTTCTTGTGCCAGAGCAGGTACTCTTTCAGGCTGACCATTTTTTGTGTACATACTCATCAGGCTGTTGTAAGACATGGCTGTAATAGGCAGACCAAGTTCCTTCATCTTCTCCATAAGTGCTTCAGCTTTATCAGAGTTCAAATCCTTGCAGTAGCAATTAAGAAGGGCACCATAACACTCTATGTATTTTGATGATTCAGGAAGATCAACAAAATAATTCTCAGCGGCAATAATGCCGTGAGTCTTGGCAATAAGATCAAGGTGGATAGCTTGGTCACTTAATGTCATGTTCATGCCCCTACTAGCCATAGTGTCTGAAAGCTGCATAAAGGTAAACCACGTCAATTTACTACCATAGAACCATGGAGAATTGTGATGAGAAAACAAAATCGGAAAGGTAAAAGATTTGGAAGAAAGGATCAGCACTCATTACCAGTAACAAGAAAGCATGCAATTACAACTATGCTATCATTAGATGAGCTTATAATATTCCTATAATGTTATAGGCTGGGTTGCATGCATGATTAGATAGTCATAAACTTGGTTTTAAAAAGGGCGCCTCGGGCGCGCCTCACTCCCTGGGAAATGGGCTTTAGCTAGGTGAGGCTCAGTCACCTACAGAAGGCGCGCGCCTCGTGCGCCTCAAAGTGCCTTTGGTAAGGCGCGCCTCGTGCGCCTCAAAGTGCCTTTGGTAAGGCGCGCCTTTGCGCCTCTAGGAAAATAACTAAGATTTAAGTTATAAATTGAAGAATGATGGACATTTTTTCAATTCAGACTACCTTAGCTTTAAATATATCATTACTTAATTTATTATGAATCTTTTCAATTGGTATTAAGTAATATCAAAGTAAAAAATAATTTGAAATAAATATATAAATACATGCGTCTTGCATACGAAAGGCGCGCGCCTTCGCCTTGCGCCTCGCGCCTAGGCTGCAAGGACCATTTGCGCCTTGCGCTTTTTAAAACTAAGGTCATAAATATGCTACTGTCTATTAGTATACTTAAAAATCTTTTTTTTTTTTTTTTTTTTTTTTCCATAATCATATCAATATATAATATTATTCAAAAAAGTAATTATAAAAGAAGAATACTAACAAATGAACTTATGAATTTTGGAGTAAGATGAGTGAATAAATCTTTGTTAGAACCTAATTTAACTAAAGGATTCCATTACATAATGTTCCATCAATATTTTATTGCTTATATATCCTGCAAATTATTAAACTCTCCACCAAATGATAAGAGCTTTTGATTATAGTATATGTGAGACAGAGGAAGGAAAGGAGACTACGAGAGCAATCATAGCAGTAGAAAAAGTTACGCAGAGCACGTAATGGAAATTTGAATGCAAAAAGAAATATTTATAAACACAAAAATGTAAAAATTAAACAATATTCCAAAGGTATTTGAGAATGCTATAACGAATGGGTGATTCACTGGATACAAAAAGACAGCTCCAAGTCAACAAATGACAACACCAAAGCCTTGAGTACCCGGTCAAAATTTTAGGACCCGAACTTGGAATTGGTTGGAACCGGGTCCTAAAATTCAGATCCGGAATTGGAATTGGTTCAACAGGGTCCTAAAATTTAAGAATTGGTATTAGAACCACCGGGTACCGGTACCTGTTCCGGTTACCCACTTATGTATGTAATTGTTAAAATATAATACAAATTATAATTCTTATTTTAGTTAGGTTCATTTTTAGCGTTTAATACTTATATTTATATATGCATTAAACTATTTGTATTTATGTTAGCTATTAATAATACTTTTTTAATTTACAAATTAGATACATTCAACATATTTTTATTATTTAAAATTTATTTAGTTTAGCATATATTAGGTAACCGGGTACCCAACCGGTTCCGGTTTCAAAAAGTTTAGAATTGGAATTGGTTTTAACCGGGTCCTTAATTTATTACCTGGAATTGGATCCGGACCTGCCGATTCCTAACCGGTTCCGGTTCCAATTCCGGTTACCCGGAATTTTTGCTCACCATATCCTGAGGGTAAAAAGGGAGAAGCGCATCAATTTCATCTACAATTCTTCCACTGCAGTGGGATGTTTTCTTTTCAAGGATAGCACTTTGCATACTAGAACCAAAGTTACTCTAAACTAACTCTATTATTGTTAATTTTAGCCATAGGTTCTTGTAAACTGATTCTTTTATGTGTTTAAAACTTTTGTATTCCTAATTTCTTATATTAGTTTTCTAACATTACAGCCTTATATATTTATTAGATTCCAATTGCACACAGAAATCAAACTCTATAAAATCCAGGTCATTTTAGAGTACTATACAGATTTATGAGGTACAAGGGTTCAAGGACATCCAAGGAAAAAGGAAAACCGTATTGGTCTATCCTACACAGACTTCCAAAGGTCTTGCCTCTTAAAGGACCAAAGACAGGAGATCAATATTTAAGATTGTCTGATTCCGAATCCTTTTAGCTCCACATACTTTGTACGTAGTACAAGATTAACGCTTTGTTTGGATAGCAAAGAAGGAAGGAAAAGAAGGGGAGGGAAAATGGAGGAAGGGAAGGGAAAAGAAAGGGAGGGGGAGGTGAGCTCCATTTTCCCTCCAAATATCTCCAATTTTGGAGAGATTATGGTTATTATAGAGAAAGGGAAAATGGATCCCTCCCTCTCCTTCCCCTTCCTATCCCCAATCTTTTACCCAAACAATAGATTTTGTCCCCCTCCATTTCTCTTCTCTTCTTTTCCTTCCATTTCTTCATATCCAAACAAAGTGTAAGAGTCCATTTCACTAATGCAACACAATGATCAATCAACAAATCATTCATCAACTGTTTGCATTATTAACTATACACAAACTGGAGCTTACCAATAAAAAAACTTTCAATAATAAAAAAAATACCCATTTGCATCAATAACACTACTTTGTATTAATCTTCTGAAATCACGCACATATTCAATTAAAAAAAAAAAAAAAAAACCCAAAAATGCACAAATTAAGCTGGAAAACAATCAAAACAAACCCACAAAAAAGAGGAGAGAGAAAAAAGAAAGACCTTAAGAGCAGCATAATAATGCCTGCGTTGTCGAAGCTTCTTAATGGTATCACCAACTTCCCATTTGTAAACTTTCTTACGACTTTTGAGGAACTCATTCAATTGATGACGAACACTAACTTCATCTCCGCCATCTTTAAACAGTCTACGATATAAAGCTTCTTCAACGTATCTCTTTGATCTGTTTGCTATGTTCTTCGTCTTCCCTTTCAATGAAATCGACGCCATTTTTCCCCAGATTTTCGAATCGGCAGAAATTGGGGAAATTGGGGAAATTGGGTTTAATTTAGTTAGGGTTTAGGGGTTTTCGGTCAGTTTGTGAAGTAGAACTATTTCATTTTAGTCAATTGAGAGAGAATGTAGTAACATTGGGCCTATATAACATGTCCATCTCAAGTAATGGATTCATCAACAAAGTTGGGCTGAAATTATATGTTGGCTGATTCGAATTAAATCTTTATTACGTGTGTATACAAATTCTTACATAGACCCTAATCCACCTATCCTATGTGGACCACGCATTAAACACACTCTTCTTTTAATTAAACACAACTTCACCTTGTTCTTCAAATCCCGTCATCTTAACTTTTTTTTTTCCCTTCTTTATAAGATCACTCTTCCCTATTTAATCTGATTTTTTTACTTCTTTTTCGATCATAATTTAGATCCACAACATTGTCTAGATCAAAGAAATCATCAACATTATCTCTTCTTTTTCTTTTTTTCTCCTTAATTTCACTCTTCTGAACTTCCTCTCTCTTCTTCTTAACATTTTCTTGCTTCTTCTGAACTTTCTTCTTTTGAGACTCTTTCTTAGCCTTTTTTTTAGCTTCCTTTTTAGCTTGATTTTCAGTCTCCTTTTGACTTTCCTTTTTAGCTTGATTCTCAACCTCCTTTTGAGCTTGATTATCAGCTTCTTGGATTGGTGTTGGGTGGTGGATTTGGGTTGAAGTTCAGATTGGTTGCTGTAATAAAACAAATGCTTCTTGGATTAAAAAATAACAATATCAAAATTTGAAGAGGAATCACAGATTATATGAAATAAAATCATAAAAATTTGAACAGTAATAACAAATTATATGAACTAAAACCACAAAATATTTGAACATTGATCACAAATTATATGAACTAGAACCACAATTGATAGGCGTGTCGCGTACCTAACAAAAATAAACCTAACTAGACCACTACTATGTAGACGGGCAAGCAAGGGTCGGATCCCAAGAGACTATGATTCAACCAATTAAATAGACTCAAGCAATTACCAAGCAAGTAACCAAATCAAATAAATGAGAATCAATATCTAAAAGACTAGTTAAAACGATTAAATCTAAATAAGATGACAATTTAATGCTAAAAACATCCAAGATCAAGCTTCACCACGAATACAATTAATGCAATAGTCGTTCTACCCCTAACACATAATTTAATTGATTAAAGAGGAAAAGTAATCCATGAACAATACCAATGGTCTCTCCCGAGTTATCAATGGCTTCTCTAATCACAATCAAGCCTACTTCCGTGGATTCATGTAAATTAAAGACCTTAAGCACATTACTCTAACTTCCTAATCATCCATTCAACTACTCCCGTGAAGAACTTCAAACCCTTAATTGATTTATTTAAATCCGTCAAAACCCAACTCCCATTGCATTAAAACAAAGGATTAATAACAATACCAATTATCCCTAATCTAGTATTGACATAAGCATAATCAATTAAGCAAATCAATTACAATTATTATTAGAGAATTTAAAGAATTAAATCATGCATTAATCATATTCGGGTTCCGCTAGATCTTGGAATAAAGAACTACTCACACATATTAATGAAAGCAAAAACAATAATCAATGAAGAAAACATGATTAATAAGCAATTAAAAGTAAAAGAAGAAATAAAGATGAATACCAATTGCTTGAATGAAGAAAAGTACCAATTGTTGATGAATAAAGATTAAAACTTGAAAGTGGAATGTAATCTAGATATAGAGAGAATATTAGGGTTCTACTAGTGTTTTAAAACTGCTAGGATGATGATTAAGTCCCTAGTCGGTTTTTACAAAGGGGTATTTATATCCCCAATTAAGAAAAATCCCGAAAAAGAGGGAAAGGAGCTCCGCGAAACTCCGCCCGGTCAGACCGGGCAAAGCCGCCCGGTCGGGCGCGACAAACGCTTTGGCTCTAAATTTGATATCCTGTTTGCCCGGTCTGCCAGGGCAATGCCGCCCGGTCCGGGCGGACGGGGGCTGAACTTCTTCACTTCTTTTCTTCTTCGCCCTGGCTGCCAGGGCAATGTTACCCTCCAGGGCGGACACGGGAAAAATCTCTTCCATCCTACTAAGCACTCGTGACTATCCAAAATGCGTCCAAATCATCCGAAAGTCTTCATATGCCTACAAAAATCAATCAAATAGACCAAGCCACACTAGAAGAAGGATATTAGCGAGAAATAGCTCCGTAGAGCTTAGAAATCATACAAAAATAGCTACAAATCGAGGGTAAAGTATGGTATAGAATGTGTACATCAAATTCCCCCAAGCTATCTTCTTGCTTGCCCTCAAGCAAGACAATAAATGATTAACAACAACCAAATAAACATACTTCATCCCATAATACAATTGAAAAATCATACTCGAAATCGAGATCAGACACACAAGCATCTTAGCCAACCAATCACCTCATTCAGACTATCAATCAACCTGAATAGCCATCAAACAGAGTCAACCATGTACACATAAGGAATCGATGACTAGAATATCTCACTTAGTGGTCACTCCGCACAATTTTATGTGGCGAGCTAAAAATGAGCCCGATCTCTCTCCATCCCCACTAATAATAACAACCCCCATTCTCACAACACTCGTGTGTTTAGAGGGTAATAATACCGCTCAACCTAGTCAAAAGTCGACTCGAAATGTGACACATACTCCAGCATTTTGACAAAAGACTCGTTTCACATGAACACAATACTATGCACGAAGGTCAGAAGGTCTTTTTTTTTTCAAGCTTGTAATGTTGGCCGGGTGAAAATGGGTAGGAAACATTTGGAAAATGTAGGCAAATATAGTCCCTTAGGGAAGCCATCAAAAATGAACAAATACAAATCAAAACCACATCGAACTAATTCACAAGATCGAATACACACTCCAAACACAACTTGAATTAAGAGCAACTACCACCTTATTCACCCTACATAATCAATTCATCACACTATTCTTATTTTTGAAGCTCTTTTATTTATCCTTCAAGAAGATGAAATTTTTTTTCTTTCTTTTTTTTTTTCTTTTTCTTCTTTTTTTTTTCTTTTTTTTTTATAACAAACTATAAGAGCTTAAAAAATAGCAAAAATAACCTTCAAGCTTCAAATTAATCTTCTCCAAAACATCATCACAAACCATAGAGAACACCAAGATAGATGGCTCCCCCAAGCTAGACTTGGGATAAGTTACTAATTGGGGCCGATAGGTTAATTTTGTGACTTAGATGAAAAACATGGACAAGGCTACAACATGGGTATGTAAGCAAGAAGGGGACATACGTTTCTAAATTCATCTGGAGGCTACCTAATGAACATGGCCTTCGTCCTCCTCATCATGCATGTGCAATGTACCATGACACACTACTAAAAGTCTCAAGACAAAAATAAGATCAATGTCACACCAGGAACTAACACACATGAATAAATAATAAAGGCTCAAGCCTCACAGTTAGCACAGTCAAGCTCCAGATTCATACACATTTGCACAAAGTTGATATCCATTAGGCCAAGACAATCCAATATCAGATGATGATCATTTAATCCGCATTGCAAGTCTTTCAATCAAAATCAAGCTAAAAACCTTTAAATCGTCAAGGATAGGGGCACAGAGAAGTAGTTTACTAGCTATTCATCGTCATGATTCACAAAGTAACTGCCCAAAGCCAAAAGTAATCCCTCCCCCAAGCTAAACTTCACATTGTCCTCAATGTGAACATATATCGAATAAGAACGAGCAAGGGAAAAAGAAAACTAGTCCCTACTGGCAGAGGAGGGATCATACCTAAGGGCGAAGCTGGGACCGCCCTCAAAATAACATCGCATCATAAACCCAAGGCACTAAAAATAATAATAATAATAATAATAATAATAATAATAATAATAATATTAATAATAATATTAATAATAATAATAATAAATAAATAAATAAATAAAGGGAAAATAAAATAAATAAATAAAAACGGAATGGGTTGCCTCCCATTTAGCGCTTGTTTAAGGTCTTTAGCTCGACCCCTCTTTAGTAGCTCAACCTGGGTCACCACATGGAGAAGATACTCTGTGGTATTTCTCATAAATATATCCACCTCCAAACGACTCCTTCAAATTAGAGTTGATGTGCTTTGTATCCGAGCTTATTTTGATGTAGTTAAACCCATCATGTGGTGGAATATTGTCTTTTTTGCGCACATGATTTCTATTAGAAACACACTTATTAACCAAAGGGTTAGTAGCATCAATTCTCAAACAGGTACCACCATCAAAAGTAAAATTATGGTCATTGAAAAGCTTAAACACAACTTGTTTATCCTGAGCTCTAATGGTCACTTGTCCTTTAGGAACATCTATTAACGCTTGACTTGTAGCAAGAAAAGGGCGACCAAAGATGAGTGGGATCTTATGGTTTTCTTTCATATCCACTACAACAAAGTCAACAGGAAAAACAAGTTCACCAATCCCAACTAATACATCTTCAACTACACCCTTAGGGAGTCTAACAGTTCTATCATCCATATGAAGAGATATAGGAGAGGGTTTAAGGTTTTTCAAACCTAATTTGTCATACACTGAAGAAGGCATTAAATTAACACTAGCACCTAAATCACACAAGACCCTATCAAAATATGTTTCGTTTATCATACAAGGGATAGTAAAACTACCAGGATCATGCAATTTAGGTGGTAAGCTATCATGTAAAAGATTAGAACATTTCTTCTTTACTACCACACTTTCTAATTTCTTATCATTATGATCATGATCTAGAATTCCTTTCACAAAATTTGCAAATTGAGGCATTTGAACTACAAGATCAGAAAAAGGAATGGTAGCATATACCTTCTTAAGAGTCTCGGAATACTTCCCAAAATGCTTATCGAGCACAAATTTTGATAACCTTTGCGGGAAAGGCACCGGCTCCTCATATTCTTGTGGAGCAACATGTTTGGGACCTTCTCTCTCATGCTTCTCAGTTCTTGACTCCACATTGCACACTTTCTCTTCTAATCCACCCGTAAACAAATCATCACTCTTCACGAAAATTGCATTGCATGGTTTTGTCTGGACTTTTGCTTGATCTTGAAGAGTTGATAGATGACTCACTTGTTGTGATAGTTGAGAAAGATGAGTTTCTATCCTCTTATTTTGAGCAACAAGCAATTGAATCGAGTTTTCAAAATATTCATTTTGCTTTGCTTGTAAATCAAATTGCTTTGATATAAGATCTTGTTGTTGACGTTGGGAGGTAGCAAAAGTCTCCATAATGAATTCAAGATTTGAAGATTAAGGTGGTGGTTGGTGCATGGGATGATGATTGAAATGTGCCCTTGCTTGAAAAGCTGGTGGTGGTGGAGGATTTGCTATAGCTTGAGTGTTCTTGTATGAGAACCCTTGATGATTTCTCCACCCTTCGTCAAATGGCCTTGTGGAGGTCGTGGTATAGAAAGCATTAGCTTGCTCAATCGTCATTCCATCATAATTGGGTTGACACTCCCGTGCAGTATGGCCTTGCAATCCACACATCTGACAAGTTTCCATCGAGGGTCGAGGGGACTCAGCTTGGAGTTGATTGACTTTATGAGTTAGTGCCTGCACAGAACTAGTCAACATGGTTAGCGCATCAACATCATGTTTATTACCTATGTTGATAGCATTTCGTCCCCTTGGATGGTAATTATCATTAGCCGCCATCTTCTCAATCAAATCCCTTGCATCGGTTGGGTTCTTCGTCATGATAGAACCTCCAGACGCGGCATCAATGTATATGCGAAACTCATGGGTTAAACCATTATAGAATGTTTAGATCAACATCCATTATGGAATACCATGGTGAGGGCATTGTCTCTGCAATCGCTTAAACCTTCTCCATGCCTCATATAGGGATTTGTCATTAGATTGATGGAAGGTAGATAGCTCGTTCCTTAATTTTGCGGTTTTCTCTTGCCCTAAGAATTTAACTAGGAAGGCCTTAGCAAGCTTGTCCCACGTATCAAAGGAACCAATACCTTCATCTCGTAGCCACTCCCTTGCCCAATCCCTTAATGAAAAAGGGAAAAGGCGTAGTCTAATAGCATCATCAGCGACACCGTTGAGCTTCATAGTGTCACACTTCTCCAAGAAACTATCAATGTGAGTCACAGGGCAATCATTTGATGAGCCCGCAAAAGAATCATTGGAGATGAACTGTATGAATTGGGGCTTCAACTCAAAACTCTGAGCGGTGACAGGTGGTCTAACAATACTGGAAAGAAATCCGGTTGTTGTATCCGGAATACCATACTCCAAAAGAGATTTTGTTCCTGGGTCGACCATGTTTCTTATATTTCGATTTCTCCTTCTTCTACCTCTTCGTCTTCTTGCAGTAGCTTCGATCTCAGAATCAAAAGGTGTTAAATCATCTGAACCTGAACTTCGGGTTTGCATGCAACAAAGAAACTAAAACGGGAGATCAAAGACACAAGGAACAATAGCCGAAGCGACAAAATATATGCTTAGTAAAACGAATCACAAATAACTAGAATGAAACTGTTAGTCCCCGGCAACGGCGCCAAAATTTGATAGGCGTGTCGCGTACCTAACATAAATAAACCTAACTAGACCACTACTATGTAGACGGGCAAGCAAGGGTCGGATCCCAAGAGACTATGGTTCAACCAATTAAATAGACTCAAGCAATTACCAAGCAAGTAACCAAATCAAAAATAAATGAGAATCAATATCTTACGGACTAGTTAAAACGATTAAATCTAAATAAAATGACAATTTAATGCTAAAAACATCCAAGATCAAGCTTCACCACGAATACAGTTAATGCAATAGTCGTTCTACCCCTAACACATAATTTAATTGATTAAAGAGGAAAAGTAATCCATGAACAATACCAATGGTCTCTCCCGAGTTATCAATGGCTTCTCTAATCACAATCAAGCCTACTTCCGTGGATTCATGTAAATTAAAGACCTTAAGCACATTACTCTAACTTCCTAATCATCCATTCAACTACTCCCGTGAAGAACTTCAAACCCTAATTGATTTATTTAAATCCGTCAAAACCCAACTCCCATTGCATTAAACAAAGGATTAATAACAATACCAATTATCCCTAATCTAGTATTGACATAAGCATAATCAATTAAGCAAATCAATTACAATTATTATTAGAGAATTTAAAGAATTAAATCATGCATTAATCATATTCGGGTTCCGCTAGATCTTGGAATAAAGAACTACTCACACATATTAATGAAAGCAAAAACAATAATCAATGAAGAAAACATGATTAATAAGCAATTAAAAGTAAAAGAAGAAATAAAGATGAATACCAATTGCTTGAATGAAGAAAAGTACCAATTGTTGATGAATAAAGATTAAAACTTGAAAGTGGAATGTAATCTAGATCTAGAGAGAATATTAGAGTTCTACTAGTGTTTTAAAACTGCTAGGATGATGATTAAGTCCCTAGTCGGTTTTTACAAAGGGGTATTTATATCCCCAATTAAGAAAAATCCCGAAAAAGAGGGAAAGGAGCTCCGCGAAACTCCGCCCGGTCAGACCGGGCAAAGCCGCCCGGTCGGGCGCGACAAACGCTTTGGCTCTAAATTTGATATCCTGTTCGCCCGGTCTGCCAGGGCAATGCCGCCCGGTCCGGGCGGACGGGGGCTGAACTTCTTCACTTCTTTTCTTCTTCGCCCTGGCTGCCAGGGCAATGTTACCCTCCAGGGCGGACACGGGAAAAATCTCTTCCATCCTACTAAGCTCTCGTGGCTATCCAAAATGCGTCCAAATCATCCGAAAGTCTTCATATGCCTACAAAAATCAATCAAATAGACCAAGCCACACTAGAAGAAGGATATTAGCGAGAAATAGCTCCGTAGAGCTTAGAAATCATACAAAAATAGCTATAAATCGAGGGTAAAGTATGGTATAGAATGTGTACATCAATAATATATTTGAACAGTAATCACGAATTATATGAACTAAAAACACAAAACATTTGAACTTATAAAATAAATGCTTCTTAGTTTAAAAAAATAACAATATCAATTTTTGAACAGTAATCACGAAATATATGAACTAAAACCACAAAATATTTGAATGATAATCACAGATTATATGTACTAAAACCACAAATCATTTGAACATTAATTACGAATTATATGAACTAAAAACACGAAATATTTGAGCCTATGATTTACCTGGTTTCTCCATTTTCTGAATGTTGCTTGTATATCTTTTTTTAAATCTTTGGATCAACAATTGGACTTGTTATATCCAATTTCTTCTTCCTTTTGTTTCGGATTTGAGTAATTGTCCTGTTCAAATAACTTAGGGTTTCAATTCATCATTTAATTTCAAGATTCAACAATTATATAGGGTTTTAATTTACTTACAATTGATCTTCATCACTATCAGAAGAATTTGGGTCCCTAAAAAATGTGAAAATTGTTCAAAAATTATACCCAATTTACAACAACAACGAATGAAATTTTAACAAATTATAACAACTACGAACGAGTAATTGCAAATTCAAAGAAATTTAAACAAAGTATAAGTTCAAAAATTTTATTTACCTTTCTGCATTGTTTTCTTGTTTTTCATCCATGGCTATGCTTGAATTTTCAGAGGAGAGAGAAACGAGAATTTTTCGTAGTGTTTGTGTTGATGGCTATACGTTCAGAATTTATTAAGTCGGAGTGTTGTTGGAGTGGAAAGAAAGAAAGGAGAGGTTGGGTCGCTTTATTTATAATGTGTTTGTGATGATGGATTGTGGTATTTGGGCTAGTGGTCCACCTATTTTAGATGGACCAGGGTCTACCATAGACCTATTGCGTATGTACTCCCTCCGTTTTTAAATACTTGCTCCACTTTCCTTTTTCGACCGTTTTTAAATACTTGCTCCATTTCCTTTTATGAAAAGTTTTTACAATATTTAATTTATTTCTCACTTTTAGTTGACCCAACATAATACTCTCTCTCCTCCTATTCTTCTACTACTTTTGCTTTTTACAATTTTTTATTTTCTCAAATACCCCATTACCTCTATATTTTATTACCTTCTCCAATTTCTCATAAAACTCCGCGCATGGAGAAATGGAGCAAGTATTTAAAAACGGAGGGAGTAGTATACAAGTATAAATTATATCACCTCCGGTTCGAATTACTCGCAACTTTGGAATATTTTATATCTCACAAATAATACCCTAAAGTTGCGAGTAATTTGGACCGAAGGTAGTACTACGTATTTATGTTTTCGAGTAAAAGTAAAATACAGTCCCTAAACTTTCGTATTTGTGCACTTTTAGTCTCTGTCAACTCTTTTGTACACTTTTGGTCCCTAAACCACCACTCTTGGTGTTTTTGACCAAATAGTTTAGGGATTTAGCCTAGTCAAAAAGTGCACAAAAGGGTTAACAGGGACAACTAAAAGTGCACAAATACTAAAGTTTAGGGACTGTATTTTACCTTTACTCTTAGGTTTTCCTAAATAAAAAAAAAGTATTGTACTCATATAAATTATATTCAATGTGAAAAGTTTTACCTACACCTGATAGCTAACAGTCCTGACACCTCCCAACAAGGAACACTGCCTGCACCTCCCACACTTCGCTCGTGCCCTTCCCCTATCCTTTTCATCTATGAATTTCTCGTAAATTTCTTTAATATGTTCATTTCTGTATTAATAAATGTTCATTTTTATATCATTATATATATTCATTTATTTAATAATGAGTATTCAGTTCAAATTAATAAGTGTCCTTAATTTTATTTTTATTAGAATCAATAAATAAATAACATAATAGTAAAAGCGAATCTGGCATGACACTTAGGCCTTGTTCTTTTGAGCTTCTGTGCAGAGCAGAGAAGAGCAGATTTCAAGATAGTAGAGCCGAGTCGAGCAAAGCAGATCCGAGCCGAGCAGAGCAGAGCAGGGGTCAGCAGAGCAGAGCATATTAAATTTCAGCAGAGCAGATTTCAGGATAGCAGAGCCGAGCAGAACATGGCAGAGCAGATTTTAACACTACTCTTTTCAGCAGAGCAGATTTCAACACTACTCTTTTGAGAAAAGCAGAGCTGATTTGATTTGGGCAGAGCAAAGCAGGGCTCAGCAGAGCAGAACAGAGCAGCTCTAAAGAATGGGGCTTTAGCATGCTCTAATTAAAAAAAAATTCCGCCACTTTTACCATTTTTTTTTAAAAATTACAACTCTTCATGAATATTAATTTATAATCCTTTCAATTTGGTAACTTTATAGGAAGTATATTCTATATGCATTCATAATGTTAGTGGGTGGGTAGGAGAAAGAAATAATGAAATAGTAGTATATCCTTACTATATAAAGAAAATATTGTAATTATAATCTACTCTTTCTGTATATTAAGTGTATCACTTTTCGACTATTCTCTACTACACAACCATTTTTTAAGAGCATTACATTCTTTTTTAATATATTCTCTTATTTTTTTAGTGTTTTAATTATTTCTCTTATTTCACATTTCTTATTTTTTTTTGACAAACTATTACTAGTGCCTCACTATTTCTTTTATACGTATTATTTTATATTCAAAACATACCTAGCTTACACATTATTTTAAGGAAATTTTATTTTGCATATAACCACCTTTTAAATATTATTTTTTTTAGCAAAAAAAATGTTTATTTTTTCATATAACCACCTTTTTAAACAGATATTGCAAAAGCCCACCAATTTCAAAAATTTTGTTGCAACCTACCGCCTGTTCAATGTAAATAGTTGGTGAATTTGGCTAAAAGGTGGTAAGTTGCAACAAAATTTTAAAATTGATGGCCTTTGCATCATATTTTTAAAAGGTGGTTGTATATACACAAAAAAAAATGAAATTAGTTTGCTCAAGCAAATTATTTAGCCTGAGAATAAATCTATCAACAAGAGGGACTAATATATTAATAAATTAACTTTAAAATGCTAATTAAGAAATTAAGGCTCATTTAAATCACAAGCTAGTAGCTAATCATTAGACATAACTAGCTAAAAATTATTAACTTTTAATCATAAGCTAATTTGCTAATTAGCTTACCATAACATCCATAAGGCTAAAAATGCCTAAATGATGATATACTTCATTAGTATAATAAATTATAATATAGTGGGTCGTATGATAGTGATATTACATCAAACATATAAATAAATCACAAATTGATTAATTTTAATATATATATATATAATAAGAGAAGATATTTCAAAATATATATATATATATATATATATATATATATATATATATATATATATGTATATATATATATATATATATATATATAAGTTATTAAAATCGGGATTTTGCTTTGAATCGGAAGGGGTTATCAGAATCGAATCGTAAAATCGAATCATAGAATTGTAAGATTCTACCGAAATGCATAATCAAGACGTCAAATATAAATTTAATTAAATATATTGAAATTATGAGTTTGAAACCTAATTATTGATAGATAATAGTTATTTAACCATTAAGCAATCATTACGTACTTGACAATATTTATTTATAAAAACCCTATATAAAAATGTTTTTTACTTGTAAGGATTTCTCTAGTTCAAAAAAATATGTAAAATCGATTAGAATCGTAAATCGAATTGTATGATATACATGAATCGTAAAATCGTAATTCTAAGATTTAAATCGGGATTTTAATAACAATGTGTGTGTGTGTGTGTGTATATATAGAGAGAGAGAGTATCAGATAGCAGATTTCATTTTTTTTGTCAAAAAATTATAAGCTTCACCAAAATGGGATAACTTTCTAACGTTGTTCCTTCTTACATACTAGGGGTGTCAAGAGTGTGAAGGATAGCTCAAGTGGTTAGAGCTCCCCTCCCGATTCCTGGTGATATCGGAATCGAAACTCATCACCCGCCCTTGTGGCTCTCAGCTCTCTAAACACCGTACAAAAAAAAAAAAAACATACTAGGGATGTCAATTCGGATGATCGGATCGGGCCTAGGAATTCTAGCACTTTGTTTCTCTCTCTATTTTGTTTTACCAAATTACAGTTATTGCTGCTCCTATTTTGTATTCCCTCGGTTTTTAAATACTACGTATTTGCTCTATTTCTACTTTTTACGCTATTCATTTTTCCTCCTTTGACTAATTTTTCTGATTTATACTTTGACTACTTGTGGACACTTGTTGGAATTGTCTCAATGAATAGATTATTAATTTTCAATGTTAGAATTCTATTTATTGATAATTAAAGATACTACCTCTGTTAACTATTATTTGCAACAAAAGGGTATTATTTGTGAGATATAAAACATTTCTTTGTTGCAAATAATAGTTAATGGAGGTAGTATTATTAATCAAAGTTTAGTATTGACATACGTGCCCAAGAACAATGGAACAAGTATTTTAAAAATGAAGGGAGTATATTTTCGGTGGGCTGTTTTACGCCTTTATATTACCTATATCAAATTGAAGTTTTAAACACATGCTTAAATGATTCTGAAGAGATGATTGGATTTATTGCAACTAAGCACGTTTTAAACCATCCACTACATACTTCTATACTAAACTGAGAAACCAATAAAAAAAAAGTATTGTAATTGACTAATTGAGCTTATGTTCGAATTTTCTATTCTTGATGTAAGGCAATTTTAAATCCTCTTTATTTTGCATTTTTATCAATAGGCTCATTTCTTTTTGGAATTGTTAGTATAATCATACTTTTATGATATCAAGATAAATCTAAATTACTAGCATAGTGCCCGTGCGATGCACGGTTTACAAATCAAATTATTAAACCCGTAGGAAAAATAAAAATAAAAACAAAGGTAATTCATTTACTATTAAAGGACTTGGTTACTAATGGTCAATAAAAAAAATTAAAGGAATGTTATTTGAATAGTATTTTATGTTATTTAAATTTCTTTTATTTTTTTATAATGTTATTTTATTAATTGAAAAATAATTGAATAATACTCCACATAGCTATATAAGAAGTGGACTAATTTATTTATATCTCCCGTTGAGAAAAAAATAAAATTTTCTTATCATACCATCCGCATCAGTAACTACAATCAATCTAATATATACATGTTTTATTTATCCGTCGCACTCATTAAATCTATAAACACAATAATAACCTTATATTTGACCTACTAGAACATATAATTTCCTAAGTTAACCATTGTGCCAAAAACTATATATTATATAATCACATATATAACCAACAACTGATTAAGGGCCTGTTCTCTTACGTTGAAATTCAGTTCAATTCAGTTCAGTTCAGTTCAGTTCAGTTTAGTTCAGCTCAGTTCAGTTCAGTTCAGTTCAGCTCAGTTCAGTTCAATTCAGCTCCTAATTTCCTTCTCTTATAAAATAATCAGTTCAGTTCAGTTCAGTTCAGCTCAATTCAGTTCAGTTCAGTTCAGTTCAGTTCAGTTCAGTTCAGCTGAGTTCAGTCAATGAGAATAGACCCTAAATATAGTATACAACACAAATACTTCGTATATAGGTATGGATAATTGAATACTGATAATTTTATATAAATAAAATATACGGAGTATATATTACTAAGATTTATCCCTACCTTAATTATAAAAAGGTTAACAAAACCCTTATAATAGTGGATGGACATTTATATATCTAAAAATGTTCTTTTTACATATATTTTCCCCCATTTAATTTTAAAAGCCTTAAAATTATCTCTTGAATTCGCTAAATTGATTTAAAAGGTTATGTTTATTTCAATATTTAAAGCCATTTACTATTTTCTTTTCCTTTTGTTTTAATTTTCCTATTTAGAATTTATTAGACTATTAGGTTTCAAGATCGAAGTCAATATCTTTTTATCGTACAATCACTAAATCAAAGTCGTTCAACTAAAGTTTTGGACATTGCATAGCTACACAACATCCAACACATTTAATGATTACATGCAAATAATTTTAATAAAACTACGCATTCGATATAAGTTATTAAACAATTTAACTATATATACATTTTGATAGGTTTATATCTTTCATATTAACAAAAATTTACAAATGTTATTATTATATTTTGAAAAAAAAAAAATTAGACTTTGGAGTCTTGTATAAGAAGATAAAGGATAAGCTAATTCCCGTCATATATGCATTGAGTTTTGGGTGTCCTATCTGGTTCACCTAGAGGTGTCCACCGTGCGAGTCGTGCGAGCTGGGTTAGGGTTAGGTGGGTCGCGGGTTGGGGTTTCATGACACACGGCACGACACACGTAGGGTAGGGTGGGCCGGGTCGTGGGTTGGGTCGGAGAAGTTGGACACACCAGGGTTAGGTTCGTGGGTTAGACGAGTCGTGGGTGGGTCGAGCTGGGTTTGTGGGTTAGACGGATCGTGGGTGGGTCGAGCTGGGTTTGTGGGTTAGACGGGTCATGGGTGGGTCGAGCTAGGTTCGTGGGTTAGACGGGTCAAGGTGGGTTAGTGAGTTAGGGTGGGTCGAAGGGTGGGTTAGTGGGTTAGGGTCGGGTGGGTTTGTGGGTTAGGTGGGTTAGGGTCGGGTGGGTTAGTGGGTTAGGGTCGGGTGGGTTTGTGGGTTAGGTGGGTTAGGGTCGGGTGGGTTTGTGGGTTAGGGTCGGGTGGGTTCGTGGGTTAGGGTCGGGTGGGTTGTGTGGTGTTTTAATTTTTACAAAATTAACAATTTGATGGCTTGCTCTTAATTAAGATGCCTACGTATCCTTATATTATAAAATAAGGAATCAAAGCCAGCGTAGTTCTTATATTGTACTTCTTTTGAAATTTGGGGGGGGGGGCTTGGACCTATCTTTAGAAAACTAAAATTTAATTTTGCAATTAAATTGTAATTTTCGAAAAATAAGTTGCCTACGTATCCCGAAAGAATCAAAGCCCACGTAGTTCTTAGCGTACCTGATTTAGACTTTTCTAGCCACCCATGTTTGTTGCATCATCATCCCCGGAAGCTGCATCATCCGTTGACGACTCCAATATCATCACAGGATCATCTTCATCGTCTTCGTCTTCCTTTAAACCTTGAGTTCTTCTTTCAGCTTGATCCCAATCTTTCTTACAAACACAAATTTGAATGCTTTCCGGAGTTAAGCGAGATCTTTTTTCATCTAACACTCTTCTACCTGCACTAAAAGCAGACTCGGAAGCAACAGATGAAGCGGGAACTGCAAGTATATCTTTTGCAATTCTCGCCAATATAGGAAAACTTTTTTTATGTTCTTGCCACCATTTTATAATTTGAAAGTTGTTGTTGGTCTCATGTTGATATGACAAATAATCATTAATAGCAAGTGTTGAAGAAGATGATGATGAGAATGATGTAGATGCTTTGTGTTTTTTTTTCATAACTTTATCAAGAAAACCAAATCTAGAATCGGAAGTGCTAGTAGTAGTTGGTGTTGCCAAATCAAAACCATAAATAGATGCATAATGATCATAAAGGTCTCCCAAAACAGATTTGCATTTGTTAATATATTCACTAACATCATAATCGATACTTAAACTTGTATAATAAAATTCTAAAAGATTTTCCAAACCTTCAGCTTTGACACCGGGGTCAAGAATAGCAGCAATTCCATAAATGATTGGAAATTCACTAAAATAAGTATGCCACTTACGTTTCATGCTATCAAGAACGGGACGAAGTCCATCAATCTTCATATGCTCTTCGATGGTGTGAACAACTTTAACACACTCAATTATGACTAAATGAACGTTAGGCTCATAAATATAAGAGAAAATATGAGTTGCACTATCAAAAGCATTTAAAACATCACGAACAAAAGAAGCATTAGTCCAATGACTTTCGGTTATTAACTCAGTAGGATCAACACGAGTCTCATTGTAAAGTTGGGTCAAAATATCACGATACTTTATAGCATCACTCAACAACTTGAAAGTAGAATTCCAACGGGTAGGGGTATCAATAGACCATTGTCTTTTCTTAAGACCTCTCTCTTTACACATAGCTATGTACTTTCTTCTAACTGACTGAGTAATCCTAATCCATTTTATAACTGTTCTAATTGGGTTTAGCAATGGTTGCAACTCAGCGAGACCCTCTTGAACAGACAAATTCAAAATATGAGCACAACATCTAACATGCAAGAGACTACCACCCAACAACAAATTCAACTCGGAGTCATTTTTCAAATAGTCAATACACTTTGTGTTTGCAGTTGCATTATCAAGAGACAAAGAAAAAACTTTATTATTCAAGTGAAATTCTTTTAAACAATCCAAAATACGAACTTTGATGTTAAAACCGGTATGCCTTTCTTCCATAGCTTGAAAACATAGTATACGTTTTTGAATAAACCAATCATCATCCACCCAATGAGCAGTAATGCAAAGAAAAGGTTCGCCAAAACTAGAAGTCCATGTATCACTTGTAAAACTAACACGACCATCAAAAGTACGAAATAATTCAATCAAACCACTCCTATACTTATAATAAGAAGTTTGTGTATAACGTCTTAGGGTATTTCGGGGGACACGAGTAAATGCAGGTTGTAATGCAACTTTATTAAAATGCTCAACGTTTGCATTTTCACCGTAACTAAAAGGGTATTCATTAGCAATAACTAAAGTACTCATTTCATCAATCATTCTATCTTTATTATAAATGAAAGGTGTACCTCCGCCGGGTTGGTTCATGTATCCACCCAATTGTGTTTGGACGCCACCCCCCGAAGGACGGGGGCCATTTTCGAACAAGTCGTGTTTATTTTGCAAATGCCGACTCAAGGTTCCGGTTCCATCTCCCGTTTTCCAATTATATGACTTGACATTTGCACCTAGCGCCTTGCAAACTAGGCATGTACACGTGAACCTCTTTGGTTGACCAGGTTGCCATCCCGGGGGTGTGACCTCAACTCGTTCAAAATGTTTCCACACCCAAGAAAAATGTGCTCGACCTCTACTTTCACCGCCACCACCTTTCATAAATCAAATTATTAAAATTAATTTTTAAATGCTATTCATGAAAATAAGCTTTTAAATTTTAAATATTTTAATTATACTTATTTAAACGCATTTTTCATGGTAATTAACTAATTGTAAATCATAGAAAATTGGAAACTAAACTAACTTTATAATCATTAATAATAGTTTTTTTAAATATTCATAACAATAAAAATTTAATTAGAAATTACCTTGAGATGAAGGTTGAGATGTTGGTTGCGATGGAGGTGGCATAGTTGAACTTGATGATTGGTGGGACTCGTGGGAGAAATGTTTTGGTGGAGACGTTTGAATATTTTGCCTATCTCCTAAACCATAATCTCCATATTCATTGACAAATTGGTTTAAATTTTCCGTATTAATTTCATACGAAAAATTTGCACCACCACTCCTTTGGCTACCACTTCGACCACCACTTTGACTCCTTCCCATTCCTCCTCTTGAGCTCATTTTTTTTTTGTATGATTACTAATTATAATATGGAGAAGAACTTTTTTTTTTTAGAATCTTAAGAATACTAATAATAATATTAAGGAGATTTTTTTTAACAAAAATATAACTCTATATAACACTTGAGAATTTGAGAACAATAAGAATTTTTAAGTAAGAGAGAAAGAAAGCTTGAATTTGTGTGGAAATTTGAGTGAAATGGAATTGGTATTTATAGGAAAAATAGAATGGATGATCATACACTTAAAAAACTAGCCGTTAGATACAAAAAACTAGCCGTTAGATACAAAAAACTAGCCGTTTTTTTTTTAAAATGGATGTTAGGCCGTGCGGGTCGTGCGAATTGTGCGGGCTGTGCGGGCCGTGCGGGTTGTGCGGGTTGTGCCGGCCGTGCGGGTTGGGTGGGTCATGCGTGCGGGTTGGGTGGGTCATGCGTGCGGGTTAGGTGGGTTGGCTCGTGCGGGTTGGGTGGGTCATTCGTGCGGGTGGGCCGTGCGGGCTGGGTTGTGCCAGGTGGGTCGGGTTAGGTGGGTTCACGGGCTAGGTGTGTCGAATTAAATGAGTCAAAACGGGTTGTGCGATTTGGGTCGAATCAAACGGGTTAAACTGAGCTGGGTTGAAATGGGTTGTGTCGAAAATTTTGGACCCACGACACAACCCGGATTAAATCCGAGCTGTGCCGGATTGAAACCGGGTCGGACCCACGTGACCCACCAGCCGTGCGAGTTAGGGTGGGCTGGGTCCAACCCGGCCCACTGGCCACCTCTAGGTTCACCCTTTGGGCTAATCCAGATTTGAGGATCAATTCTGGGTTATTAGGTTTCATTCCCCTTCCAATTGTTGTTGCAGGGGAGCGAACACAGGTCCTCCCTGCCTAGTGTAGTCTCAATCACCGCTACACCAACAACCAATTGGTGTAGTGGTGATTGGGACTACAGTTGGTATGGAGGACACGTGTTATAAAATATTATATTATATACATATACTTTTTTATATTATAAAAAAAATTATATTATATACACATACTATTATAGTTAAAAGTATTATTATGTATAAAACAACATAAATTATTGCACATGATTGTTGTATATCTAGTATAGTACATGAGCAATGCACGATTTTTAAATCATAAGTAATAGCATTGTTAATAGGAATATTACAATTTAAAACACGAGTAATAGTTACAATTTATATCTATCCCTTTTCCGTCAAATGTCTAATTCAATTTAACTTTTATTCTTCTTGTTTAGATTGGTTATTGGTTCATTTTTATTTTATTTTTATTTTATTTTTTTTTATGCAAGAAAAACAAAAGGTCATTGTAAAAGACATTGTATAGAAAATGAAAGGCCGATTAAAATTAAATTTATGTTCAAGATTATGTATTTTTTTCCAAGACAACATTTCGGCTCAACATTCAGTATTTGTCAAGGAGTACAACAAACGATAAAAGTAATTTTTACACTATTTTGTATCTTTATCAAAAACTTTTGTATTCATCCGATTACTTGAATTGAATTTATGATAACTTGTAGACTATTTTGGGTAACTTTTATCAATAAAGCATAAATAACTTTCATTCATTACAGGGTAGCTTTTATAATAGGTGCACAATATTTTATTATATATCTGATTTTTTTAAAATGTTTGTATTGATTTCATAATTGACGTCAAACTAAATTCTATCGATTTTATTTAATTTTCATAAAAAAAAAACAATATTAGCCTTTCTAAATACGAAATATTTGTTTCCTTAATTATGCCACTTTAATCATATTGCTTCAAATTAATTATTATTCTTAAACTTACTATAAATAAAGATTGGAAAGACTTTATGAATTATTTGTAGTATTAGAAAGTATATATATTAATTATAAAAAAATTAAATTAATATTTATGTTAGGAAATCATGAAAATCTTATGCATATATAGAAACTTGCTTTTATGGTTTGAAGTTTAACAAAAATAATTATGCTTGAATATGTAAACAGTAATTATATAGATATATTTTATACATAAGATAAAGTGACATTTGTCATCCTCACATTGAGGCGCTTGTCTTTTAGTATAATATATAGAAGAATATAGATTACTCCAAGCACAGATCCACATAATAAGACAAGAGTTTGGCAGCACATAGATAGTTTTATCACAAAATTAAACCATTAGTAACAAGTTATCAACTCTTTATTACTCTTGGATTATAGTCTCAATTCACAAATAGGTTATACCTTAATCAATAATTCAATATAGATTTTTTTTTAAAAGTCTAAATTCAAAAGGTAAGAATTGAGATGGGTAGATGTTTTTATTTTTATTTACAACAAATGATTTTTTTTTATATCTTATCTAGAATATCATTTTGTTGAAATTAATAAGAACCGAGGTAATAGAAGAGTTAATGCAAAGTGTGGGTGGATTTTATGTTTTGTAAAAAAAAAAAAAAAAAAAAAAAAAAAAAAATTGGTGGATTTTTGTATTACTTTCGCAATCATATTGGATTGGACTATTGGAGGCATGATAATATTAAATAATACAAAAAGGACCCATAAATGAAGTGATGAATGGTGATTGAGACAATTTCTCGTGTAATTTTAAGAATGAAAAATTATTCAAAAAATATACTATCATTCTTAAAATAAAAGATCATACATCTAAACTAACATAATAAAAAAAAAAAATAGTTAGATTAGAAGATTGCCAATATAGAACAGAGGGATTATTGGTGCATAGGTGTCAAGCTAAAAAAACCCCATGGAATAGAAATCTTTGGCTTTCCTAAAATATTTGGTGAGTTTGTTTCATTGTGAATTCACCCGACTCACTTTAAAAAGTGATAATATGAAATTTTTAAAAAGTTAAATACAAGAGAGTCCACTTTACAAGTCTCAATGAGATTTCATCCCAAAATCATATGATAATAGAAGGAGTAGCCCCTTAGCCTTATAAAGTGTTTGACATTCTCTTCTTTTCTCAAAGTGGGACACTTACATGTGTTATTTGATAAAATATACTTCAGCAAATGTCTTGTTTCTAAATTTCAAAAATCGAGATGTTCCAAAACTCATATAGGTATGAAATATGAGCCAGACCCCATTAATATCCTATATCAACCAAATTTCGTTGATATAATGGCAATCTTGTAATAAGTTGGAACTTATTATGAAACGCACATAAAAACTAGTGGAATGCTGACGAGGACCCGTATTTCCAATTTTTTATTCAAAAATCGTAACATTACTCATATGGACGGAAAATTTAAAGCCGTTTGATATCTTTATTAAGATCTAGAATTCTAGAGGAGAGAGAATAACAAATAACTTATCTTCGTAAGAGCAAATGATGATTATCGCCGGTGGATAATCCGCTACCACCGTCGGTCAATTAATCAAATCAATACTTCTATAATTCATGGGCGTAATTTTGCTGCTTACCAGCATAAAATTGAAATAGAAAAGACAAATTCATCGATCGCGCAATTACTAACATTGTCTGCAACTCATTGTACTAAATTCAACTAGCAATGCATATAATCACATTTTCCGGCAATTTGTGAATCGAATGATACCTTAATTTTGGATTCGAATTCAACTTCGATCATGTCTTCGTCAAAGCAACTGAGCTCCATCACATTTTCACTCTTGTTATCCTCGAAACCCACAGTCTTCATCATACAATGTACACGACCTTATTGATCATCGAAAATCCCAAGTACAGCCGCTTAATTCAGTGTAATTGTCGAAGAAATAGCGCAAAAACCATTAATGAGCTTCGTTGCGGAAGAGAGAGAAAGCTCCACACTTAAAAGGGTTTTGAAGAGAGAGAAACAAAACCATTAACGACTGTTAATGTCGTGTACATCAGACCCCACATCAAAACGGGGGACATAAAACGGGGCAACACGGGATTTTCATTTCTCTTCCAGCTTTGTCCTTCATTTAATGAGTGAATTGACGACGTCACCCCTATATCAACGCCGCTCGTTGATATAGGATATCAATTTGGATTTGCTCATGAAATATCCAATAATTTATATTTGTCTTATTGTAAAAATGAACTAACACAATACCTTCTCCGCTCTTAGCTTATTAACATCAAGAACAGAGAAGTAATGTTTCCCACACATAGATAGGCGATGTATTAATCAGTGTTGCGTAGGGTTTTTCACCTTTATTAATCCTCCAATCACTCCAACTTTCTACTTACTCCATAAAATATATATCAACTTTTGTCTGTCTATACTAGCATCTAAATCACATTCCAAATTAAGTATCATAATATTATAATGAGATTCTACTATACATGCTTTACTATACATCGTCCTCAATTATTTGAATTCCAAACATTCTATAAGACGAAACCTTAAATAGAGAATCCTAAGAAGAAAAAAAGATCATACTCCTTAATTAGACTTTTATCAACCTCGTACTAATACACTTTTTCATGGATCAAAATCTTCCAACCTCATTGGATCCCTTCGATTTCGATCCAAACTCACTAGATGATGATCTAATGCAGCTTATCAATAATGCTTTTCCACAAACCCCACAAAATCATGATGTTCAAGCTGTGTTAAATACTTCAACAGAGAATCATCAATTCACTATTAGTAACTCATCATTTTATTCTTCAGCTCATGCCTCACCACCAGCTCCAACTCCAACTCCTGCCCCGGCCCCGGCCCCGGCCCCGGTCCCTAGTAAGGATGAGGCCAGAAAGAAGAAAGCTAAGGCCGTGGAAATAGAGCGGAAGAGGAGGCAAGAAATGTCCTCCCTCTACCAAGAACTTCAGTCCGTACTACCTCCTGGACTTTTTAAGGTTAGTACGGTATTTAATTTGTATGGCCGAAATACTTTTTATTTTAAATTGAAAAGGTATTCAAGAAAGAATACTTCGTATTACAGTAGAATCTAAAAGTCTCCCAACTTCAGTAAAACGCAGTCCTAATAATGAAATTAAGGTTATTTTGACTAATAGCACCTTCATAAAACCACTTATTAGCTTTTACTACCTATATAAAAATAAATTTTTTTATCACCAACAAATTTTCCAAAAATTGGATTTTACCATAAACTATCGGATTCCGTCATAAATCCGTTAGTAGGGCTCACCTTTTTGACGTTTCCTCTTCATCTCCCCCGATCTTCCATGTCAGCCAACCGCCAACGAGATCGGAATTTCAAGTGGGGCTAGAGAGGAATCGGAATTTGGTGTTGGCTAAGGAAAGGATCAAAATTAGGTGGTGGCTAGGGTTTTAGGAGTGCAAAGTTTGGTGGTAGCTAGGGTTTTAGGAGTAGTCGAAATTCGGTAGGAGGGGTTTTATGGGTGTTAAGGTCAGAAATTAGTGGAAAGGGGGTCAAAATCTGGTGGTGGTGGCTGGTGCGTTGCGGTGGTTGTGGCTATGCGGGACTGTTGTGTGGCGAATTGGTGATGGAGCTAGTTGAGTAATTGTGATCTGGCAGTGGGGCTGGTAGCCGGACCGGTGGCGGGGCTGGTAGTCGTCCGACGATGGGGCTGGAAGCCGGCCTGGCGGTGGATGGGAGCCGGTTGATGGCTGGTTTTGTTTTTAAATTAAAAAAAAAACAATTTTTTTTTGTTTTTTAATTTTTTTTAAATAATTTACCAGATAATATGGTGACACGTGTATATGGTAGGTCTCACTAACGGATTTAAGAACGGAATCCGTTAGTTGGAAGTAATTGGTAATAAAAGCCAACTTACATTTTTTTTTTTTTTTAATGTGGTGGTAAAATAAAACCTTTTTTTTATGTAGGTGGTAAAAACCAATAAGTGGTTATTTTGGAGGTGGTAAAAGTCAAAATTTCTCTAAAATTAAATTATAAATTGATTAATAAGGTTCTTGATGGAGTATAAAACATATTTTTTAGCCTCAACCATGCATTCACTTAAATTTTTGGTTGAATTGGTCTTTTAATTGATGGTTGAGGCCAATGAATATGTTTTATAATCTATCAATTATCTATATATATTTTGTTACAATGGTTTGAAAAACACACTTACATTCTTAATTGTATCAAATTACGATTATTCTTAATTCGATTGATGCAGAAGAGGAGGATAGTGACTTCGGATCTCTTGCAAGTGACAACAAACCATATAAAGAAGATGGAGAAGGGTATAAAAGGACTAAATGATAAAAGAGATGAATTAATGAGAATGATGAAATCAGCTGTTGGAAGTTCAACCAATAGTAATACTTCGAAACAGAAGCAAAATCATTATGTCACAGTAAAGCCTTGTAAAGATGGACTCATAGAAATCGTTGTTAGTACTAGTGCAATGGATGATGACGACCATGAGAATAATAACCGAGGCTTCAGCCTTTCGAAAATTCTCCGTTTACTCGATGAAGAAGGGCTAAATGTGATCAACTGCTCTTTAGCAAGAATTGACAGTAATTTGGTTCACAACATACAAGTACAGGTAGTGATATACTCCGTATGTATATAGTGCTTGTGATAGAGTATAAAATATATTTCTGGACCTCAACCATCAGCTTAATAAAACATAATCCTAGGCCTCCAGTTTAAGCTTTTGATTGAGGCCCAGGATTGTCCAGGAATATATTTTATACTCTATCAACTTAATATATAAGTATTCCAATTCATATGTTACTCCCTCATTCTCATAAGATTGTCCCTATAAGAAATCTAAGTATATATATTGACGGTTATAGACGTCACTTGGACATTATTCTAAAAAAAGTTATAGGCAACTGATCCTTTTTAAGGGACGAAGAGAGTACTATATGTATATCTAGTTAGTATTGGTAGTTGATGTTGTTATTCTGATTGTAATTAACTTGGATTCTGCAGGTTGATGATGGGAGAAGCATTGATCTATGTCTACTGCGGCAGACATTGACGGATCACTCGTGAATTATGAGTTATAAAATCATAGGAAGCACGTATTGTATTGTATTGCATTGTACATGTACGAGCATTTTTTTAATTTATTGTAACTTGTAAGAGCATCTTAGACTAGTTTTTAAGGACGATAAAGATTCGCAGTTTATAGACTAGTATACTGCAAATGTTTGGAAGGAAAAGTGTGTACAATAGTAATTCCTCAATTACTTAATTAATGTACTTTTTATTTGCTATACTATTCTAAACAGAGTATGTAAAGCTAACAAATCTTTTCCTTTTCAAAAATATATAACAAGTACAAACCTATTGTCCTTAAACAAATCCTATTGGACGGTTACTAACTCATTATTTCAAGTAATTGTTTCAGAAATAATTCTATTTAGGGCCTATTCTGATTTACTAAACTGAACTGATTGGAGCTGAATTGAACTGAATTGAGTTGTTTATAAGAAAAGGAAATCGTTAACTGAATTGAATTGAACTGAACCGATTGGAGCTGAACTAAACTAAACTGCACTGAAATTAAGCTGAAGAGAACAAGCTAAGCTTAGTTTATTTTTCAACTTCATTACGATTTACTCCGTATTTCATTCAGCTCAAAAGAATGAGCCTCAATACAATATAGGTGGCCGTTTGGTATGGTGTATTTAATAGACAATTATGGTCAGTGACGAAACCAAGAATTTCATACCAGTAAACTACCTCTAAAATTGGAATTATTTCAAGAATTTAAAGTTGGGATTATTAAAAGAAATGGAGCAAAGTTGGGATTATTAATATCAATTTTTCCAACAAAATATCGATATGATGAATTAGCAATTAATAAGTACGATTTTTCAATGGAGAACACAAGATAATGTGTTGCAAATTGAATATAATTAATTAGTTTGGGCATAAATTGGGTCTAATTTTGTTAGGATTTTAGGGGTTTTCGGTCAGTTTGTCAAGTAAAGCTAGTTTTCATTTTGGTCAATTAAAAGAGTATGAGATAATATTGGGCCTATGAGCTATGACCTGTCCATCTGAAGTAATGGATCTATTAACAAATATGGGCTGAGGTTGATACGAGTTGGGAGGGCCCATTGAAAAAATAGATTTGGAAATTAAAATTAAGGTAGCTTTTTTAAAAAAAAAAAAAAAAAAATTAAGGTAGCTAACGCACAGGATATGCGCACATAGTTAGCCTTATTCAAAACTCTCTTTTGATTTAGCTTTAATGTTTTATACTTTCTCCGTTTTCTTTTACTTGCAACACTTCTCTAAAAAGGAAATGTCACAATACTTGCAACACACTATAAAAGGAAAGTTATTTTAGGGAAAAACTATACTATTTCCCTTATTTAAAGCACATGACCCACTAAATTACACTCCTAACAACCACTCATCCTATTTTAAAGTTTATTATATCATATATCATGTAAACTCCACCTTTCTTAATTATCGCACTAAAGGGTGTGTTGCATCTAAAAGAAAACGGAGGAAGTATATATAGTTGATGAACATTATTCATAAGCATTTGATTAACCTTTTAATAAGGTAGGAGTTTATTTAAAAAAAAAAAAAAGATTTTGTTGGATTGAGCAAAATAGGTCGATGGTACTCGTATTACACAGCTAGTAACATTTTGACAATGCTTTCAATATATATCTTCTATATGTTCAATGTAAAGGAGTCCATCGAATCGGATCAGACTTACTTAGACCAACCCTAACCCATGTTGGTGGGTTTGCGTTGTTACTAACTAGAACATGAATTCTTCCACAATCGTTAATGTATTAGAAATTTAGAATAATATTAGCGTTACAATCATGCAAAACTATCACCATCATATCATTAAATTAACAGATCTGTCAATGTACAATCATACCCCTATTGCAAGTTAAACTACCAAAAAAATCTTTCAAGGTATTTATATTGAACAACAAAGGATCCTCAACTAACCCAATGGAACAAAAAGAATATGTGTAATCAATGGTCTTTCATTGATGAGCTCAAAGAATATGTGTAATCAATTGTCATTAGATTACAGTAGATAGTCAGTAGATGTTTGCATTATTTTTATTTCCGTATCTCTAATAGGAAAAGTATAAATTTACTTATAACATCTTTGTAGATAAAAAAAAAAAAAAAAAAAGGTTTTGAAAGTTATTAAGTTTTTGTCGTGCAATGTGCCTATATCATGGCCACAAGTTTATACATAATAGATTGATTGGTGATGATATCATAAGTCATAACATAATATATGGGTGTTAGATGTGAGAAGTGGAGTTTAATGACTTAACATAATATATGGGTGTTAGATGTGAGAAGTGGAGTTTAACGTGCATTTAGATTGAATTTGGTCGGTATTTTAATATTCATGTGATCAATAAAAAAATATGATGGCAAAGTTGCGATAGATGCTATAGTTTGTTTACCATGCACGTATTATTAAACTTAATTAAAAATTAGAATGCTTAAGACACGTTTAAGGACTAATCATACTATTAAAGTTAGCTTACTAGCTATGATTATCATATTTTGACATGTGTTTAGTCAGGTTTTAGGGGGCACGATATTGAATTATATTAATACTAATATAGATTAGTCCTCCATAGTTTCTTGCTCCCTTGACCTTCCATGGAAAAGGACTCATTTAGCATACACGTTTTTAATTATACTTTATTTTACCAAAATAAATTAATAATTAGTACTTTCGGGAAAAATTGTCATGCTTTGAATCTTCTTCCAAACCCAACTTATTAATTCAAGCCTTTCCATTGTTTTTAATTATAATTGTTGTCGTCATACGTAGTATTTGGTAAACTATTTTTTTTTTAAAAGCATTTTTAAAAAAAAAAAAAAAACCTATTACTTTAATGCTTCCTTTATCATTTACAAGTATGTATAAACATACTATATACTTGATGCGGAGAATATGAGTGAAGCCAAATAAAGATAGCATTAGATCGTCTAGACTCCGATCTAGATACATGTTTCGGCTATTTCACCAAATGCCACTGAGCAATTTAATAGTTCACCAAATGCCATCAAGGTTTTCAAAATTCACCAAATGCCACCGAGTTTTAAAAAAATTCACAAAGTGTCATTATTGTCTAACGGAGTTAACTCCGTTAATCACTAGGGCTTAATCATGACACATGTGGACACGTGTCAGTCAAATATTGGTTTAAAAAAAAGTAAATAAAAATAAAATTAAAAAAACCTCTAAATCTTAACCCAACCTAGCCCCACTACCATAACCACCAACCAAAGCCAACCGACAACCCAAAGCCAACCGCCGAAACCCCCTAACCTCCCGTCGTAAATCCGCTGGAACCCCCTAACCTCCCCCTTGAACCCATTGACCCCACCAAAACCACTTAATCCCCCTTTTTCCTCCTCACGATAAATCACCCCAGCCACCGCAATCGTCTCACGCAATGCCCACAATTCCGCCTGCCCGACTCCAGCACCCTGATCCCCACCCCAGCCCCCGCAACCACCTCACGCACCAACACGACGCATCACCATAGCCACCAAAATCGACCATGGAAACCTAAAAAAGAACCCTACTATGGAAACCCTTCACCCTCAAACGGCCGAAATCGACCATGGAAATCCAGGATGGTCGATTTCTATGGTCGATTTCGTCGTTTCATGGGTGGAGGATAGGAGTGGTTTTGCGCGGTGGTCATGTTATTGATCAAAGCTCGTGCTCGCTGTTGGTTTTTGGGGTCGGGGCAGCTTGTGTGGGTGGTTTTGGGGGTCACTGGTGGGTCAGGTGGGATGCTAAAGGGCCGGTCATTTTTTTGTGGTTAAGGGTGTGGTCAGCCATTTTCCGGCGAGATAGGGGGAGGGGCTAGGGTTTGGCGATGGTGGGGTGGCTGGGAAAATTTTTGGTTTTTTTTTTTTACTTTTTTTTATATAAATTAAGATAAATGGACCAATTATATCATGACATGTGTCATGATTAACCCCTAATAACTAACTGAGCTAACGGTCGTTGGTCATTAATGACACTCGGTGAGGTTTTAAAAAAATTGGGTGGCATTTGGTGAATTCTGAAAAGTATGATGGCACTTGATGAATTTTTAAAGTGCTCAATGACATTTGGTGAAATAGCCATACATGTTTATTATAGTAATAGGAAACTGAAGAAAACTTTGTATGTAATACCACCTTGGGTTTTTGATATACATGAGATTTGATCTCTATTTTATGTATCATTTTTAAGACTTAAACTGACTAAACTAGTTGAAATTTACTAACTTAACATGCATGCAGTTTGCAGATTCATCACTATATTAACCATTAATATAACTTCATTTGATTTATGTATATGTAAGACAAATTTATAAAATGAGAAGGATCATGACATCTTGTAACGAGTACCCACGCATGAGGCATTAGATGACTATTAATACGAGTATATCTATATCTATACTTTAGTATTTAAAAACACAAACCACACATTACTCATATGTCACATATCACCACAAATCACTCATATGCTACATACCACCTTCTTTAACAAAAAATAAAGTTCATGTCTTTATGCATTCTGTAACTTGCAAATTTAAGTAAGGAAATTAAGTGTTTCAACTACACCAAAATAAAGTCGTAGTCTTTTCATCTCCTAAACTTAAAATAAAGTAATAGTAAACCCGTAAAAAAAAAGTAATCGTAAAAAATGAGCTATTTAGTCCCCATTATATAAACATATATATATAAAGTACAATAAAACAATGCTGATTTATATAACACAAATAAACAACAAATTACAAGGAAAATATTCTAAGTAATAACCCGTGCATGGAACGGGCCAGAAGGCTAGTTTTACCTAAAACAATATGTCATATTAAGAGTCTGTTCTCTTACGTTGAAATTCAGTTCAGATCAGCTCAGTTCAGTTCAGTTCAGCTCAGTTCAGTTCAGTTCAATTCAACTTCTAATTTCCTTCTCTTTTAAAATATTCAGTTCGGTTAAGCTCAGTTCAGTCAATGAGTACAGGCCCTAAGTGTATATGGAATGAATGCCTAAATCATGTATAGATTGGTGTAATTAATGTTTGCTTTAATCTAATACTCCATTTATATAATTAGCTCTCTTATCTAACGCCACCCTAGCTAGTAGTGTTCGTTAGTTTTGTCATATAAAATATATTACAATCAAACTTTGCTATCCTGTTATTAATTATTACTTATGTTTAATGGCATATTTATGTATAGCATTAATTAGAAAAAAGGTTCATATGTATTAAAAAAAAAATGTTTTTGTGATCACTCTACCAATCCAAATTATCCACCCACTCTATAATTTTTTTTAAAAAAATTTCAAAAGAAGCTAGGTAAACTTTTACCGTCTGTATTCTTGTAACTTTTTAATTTGCATTCATATAAATATGCCACATTTTACTCTATATGCTTATACTCTTAAAACATGTATGGAATACTTCAATTCGTACAATAATAAATTTATTGAGTCCGTGAAAAAAAAAAAATGGGTTGTATATTCCATAACACAAATGAACATATATGCATGTCTAAACAATCCAATGATATTGTCGTAAGTTATTATTCATTGAATCATAACTTAGCGTAGAGACCAGGAGGCAGCAGGCAGCAAGTAGTTCATCTCCTAGATCCACAAATTTGGCTAATACCAAAGCCATCGATCAAGTTGTGCGCAACTTAGATCCAAATTCAACAAGATCGACTAGGGTAAATTAAAAATTCGTATCAGCTGATTACAAATTCCTAGGCATGTTATAAGTATCATGAATTGAAAGATCTACCTTAAATAAAAAGAGATTGATAATACAACCTACTTACTACCACCGTTACATATTATTTGCAACGATTAGACATTTTTCTTCTCTAGTTTATGTCAAATCGTTGCAAATTATATATAACAGAGGTAGTATTCAAAATCTGTCAAATATTATTAGGGTAATGCTATATGCAGCCCTAAGAGTTACATATAAGCATTTAATATACTTCCCTTTTTAATATTAAGTTGGGAATTTATCAACAATTCATGAAAAAATTAGTGTAATAAATATTTATTTATTTTCAATTCTTTTCATATTTAGCTTCTTATACACCGCCCTTATATATCTTTATCCATATTACTATGTTATTATTGTTACAACATGCATGAAATAAAACAACAATTTCTGTTGGCTAGAGTAAGCAGTAAGCGAAGGTGTAAAGTAAAGGCATTTATGTCATGCGAAAGTGCACATGAATTATATGATCACGATAATATAAAAAAAAATAGAGTATATTGCACCAAAAACAAAAATAATGTTGTAATGAATGATCTTTTGCTTGTAACATTTAGATTACCTACTAATGCTTTATTTTGTAGTACGTTACCTACTATGAATAACGTATCCTATTGCATTTCTGCCTTTCCTAAAATATATTTGTATTTTTTTACTCGATTTTTTTATGGATTCAAACATAAAAAATACGGAGTAAAGATTAGAGCAAATCAAATATTTTGTTTTTCTTTTGTGTAGTTGCGTAGCTTGTGTTTGTATATATATATTTGTATTTTCGGGTTTTCCTATGTTAACTGTTAAGCATGTTTTGTCTCTATAATGATTTTCGATTTTTCATAAATGGCCTTTTATGGTGGCTGGTACGAAATACACATTTTTAACCAGGCCATCTAATCATCCTATATCATTATCTCTGGTAAATGATTTGTCAAATTAAATGACGGAGTTTTTCAGTTAAAAATTACATGAGATGTTTTTTGTCGGTTAACAACAATTCAACAAGCAACTAATTCTTTCAAAAATAAATAAATAAATATAAATACATACAATAATTAAGAAAAGATCGTTGACTTAAAAAGTAATTTAAACAAAATTAAAAAACAACTAATAAGATTGTCTATACAAGTGATACATACAACAAATTTACACAATAAGACTTCTAAGTGAACTAGCAAACTTGTCAAATAACGTCGCGATATAAATAGTTGAATACTTGAATGTATTATGGAAAATTGAAATATAAATATTTGGAGTTCAGACTAATAAATCAAAATATCCCAACAACCTAATGAATGTTTGCATTTTTTATTTAGCAAACATGAACACTATGGAGTACTCTATATACAAGTAGTTGTAATAAGAAATGTAATTAATTAATGGTAGTTAAATAACATTTAGATTAAAAGATGAAATTATAATTTGACTAGTGCATTATTAATTTATTTTTCTTTGTCTTATGGAGAAGATTTGAATAAAATGTAAATGTGGTCCAAATCCAACGTAAGAATGACAATATTACTCCATTAATATCCATGTGCAATTATAAGCTGAATGAATGAATGAAAATTTGAAAATTCATTAACCCATTCCTCTCCCACGATGGTCGGTGGCGCGTGACTTTCCCTCTTTTTTTATTTATTTTATTTTATTTTTATTTTTATGGAATATATCAAAATTGTATGTAATTATATGAACTCATATCAAAATTAAACCTTATAATAGGATTGGTGGAGCGTCTGCTCACATATTATTTCCATATGAGTTCATTCTAAAATCAAATGATGAGTGGAGTAATTTACCAACCTTGTATGTTAGTCATCTAACATAATATAAGTGTTAGTTTCTTATTGTATTATCTTTGCTAATTGTCTTACCTGCATCGCATATTGTATGTATATAACTATATTTAACTTCCTTGCTCAAGAATAGAGTTGTCAATTCTTTCAAAAAAAAAATAAAAAATAATAATAGAGTTGTCAAAAGCACACCTAACCCGATTCGATTCAAAATCAACCCGAAAAATATCTAATTTAGATTTAGACTCGCGTGGACATAATAATTTAGTATGACTTAACTTTAAGAATTGACTAGACCTGACCTGACCTCATCAGATCCGATCCGATCCGACCATCTGAATTGACACCTCTACTCAAGAATGCTCTCACATCTAAGGTGTTAGATTTTAAAAGATACTCATCACTCAAATTAGTATGTTCGCAACTAAGGCACTGTTTAGTTCACTTGATTTTTGCTTATCTCATCTGGTTTGATATGATCTTAAAATATATCAAGTGGGATCTTGTTAGATTTGTAATAATGTGTATTTTATTAATATGTAGTTTTCATAATTTTTTTATTACAAAATTAAAGATATTTAACGATAAAAAATTGCACATAATACGATGATTTGATCTGAACTTATTTTTTCTTCAATAAGTAAAAATAAAATGAACTAAACAAAGCCTAAGCATCACGTACAAGCTAAGAAAAATAAAGTGATAATCAAATATTCTTACATTTTTTTGCTCTCATGCGATTATTGATAGGAAATTAATAATCTCACATTTATTATTTCTGCTCAAAACAATTCCACCTATTCGAAATCTGAAAATAATCCCACCTTTTAACACCATCTTCATAAAACAAGCCTTTAACCGAATAATGAAGTTGGTAACCTGGTGGAAAAGATTACTAGTCACATGTAACCTTATGATTGGTGGAAAAGATTACTAGTCACGTGTAACCTTATGATTGAAATTTTTATGGTACACTTAGGTGCACCATGGTACACTTTGGTGCACTGCATGGTACATCTGAAAAGAACATTATGCATATTTTAAAGAATATGGGCGGGAAAAAAAAAACACTACTATAGACATTTATAAACAACGCGAGCATAATTTGTTTTTGAGTTAGATCATTATTATGTTCTCTAAGTTAGAACTATATGTTCTTTAACATTATACTATGTATTCTTTAGTGTATGTACATAGAAAAAATGTTAAATTCAGCTAAATTATGAAAAAAAAATAAAAAGCATGTTCATTAATATATTATCATGCTCTTTTTGTAAATATTTTATGTTCTTTATCAAATAAAAACATGTTCTTTTGTCAAACACATACATGTAAGGTTTTTTAGTACTAAACACTAGTATGTTTTCCGCCTTTTTTAGTAGTACCGGGTGCACCATATAGATCTACTATATGAACCTTTTTTTTTCTTCTTAATTTTTAAATTATTAGAAAACAAAAATTAACAATCCAGCCCCCTTACCACAATCCCACACCAAAGTAACACCAATTGGAGCATCCCCCTGTAGGAAATTATAGGTACTATGCAGCGGAAAAACATGAATCATATTCATACAGTACCTAATCTCCTACAGTGGTATCAGTTAGCCTATTGCATTTACGCATATTGACTATAATTCTTTGATAGTCCACAATTTTAATTCAATTAGGAGGGAGAATAATTTAATTATGGGTCAATTATTATATTAAATGTGATTTAACTCTTGGAATTGATTAAATGTGATTTAATAATGCTCAAAATAGCCATGAAGAGATCCGAATTTTTCCCTAGATTACTCGAAAATTTCGAACCCCCACCCTATTTTTTCAATAATTTCGAAACTCTAAACCAATATTTATGAAATTTGTGTTTTGGTTTTGATTTAATTCGTTTACTATGTAACTAATGATTTTAATCTATTTGATTTCATGATAAAATATGAATTTTTCATGATCAAATCATTTAATTTAAGAGCTAAATTAAATTGGGGATTAATTTCATGAAGAACCCCTAATTTCAAGATTGAATGTGATTTAATTTTGAAATTAATTGGACCACATTAACATTAATTATTTAATTTTACAAAATGTGTTTTGTTTTATTTAAATTAATAAATAAAAAGGGGGGGTTTTAGCAGCGGCAACCGCGGCTGGGTGGCGCAGCCACGGCGGCTGCCGCTGCAGGTGGTCCGGAGGGAGGGGCGAGGTGGGGCAGGAGGACGGGTCAGCAAAGGCAGCAACAACAGCATCGTGCAAGGGTTGCGCGACACTACTGATGCTGTTGTGCACCGCTGCAGAGCAGCGTACACCACACGGTGTACGCCCACCGTGGACGGCTTCGGCTGGCCACACCACGGTGGCTGGTGCACGGTTTTCAAAAAAATTGTTATTATTATTTTATTTTTAAAATATTTCAAGATAAATATGATTTATTTTGGATGAGATAAAATATTTTGAAAATATGATCTTTTATTTTGAAAGATAAATTCGGTTTTATTTGGATAAAATCTTTTATTTTAGGATAAAGTCAAATCTTTCAAAAGTTGTTATATTTGATATTATCCATATTTAAAGTTGTTAACTTGGTAATTATCCATAACTAAAGTGGTTAATTTTGGATAAGATTTGTTAGGATATTCTGAGCATATTCCAAAAGGATAATAATTGATTTAAATAATGTGATTATCCCATAATTATTTTTGGATATAATTGATTTAAAATTTTGTGATTGACTAGTAATTAGGATAGAATTTCCTAACTTTGTTAGGATAATCTTTGAGGATAAATATGATTTACCTTTAAGATTAAAATAAGATTTGATTCTATCTCATGACTATTTTAAAATATATGATATTTTATTGATGGTCATGAATAATATATGATATTATATAATTGCATTAATTAAAATATGAGATATTTAGATGCCATGTTTCCTTAATTATGATCATTCGATGTTGTAGTTTAGGAAAGCATGATGAGTGATTTATTATGTGGCACTTTATAATATATGATATTATTTACTGCTATATAATGACTAGTATGGCCCAGTAGATTGCTAAATACGATCTGCGCATCGTGATATATTTTTGTAATCTTAGTACGGTTTACGTACCGCTAAAGTATTTTTGTAATTTTATTTCATTTTATTTAAGTAGTAGATAGAATAGAGTAAAATTACAGGTTGCACTTAATCCAAGAAGCCCGTGAAGTAAAGGCCCAAAGGATCAAGGTGGATAAGATCCATGAAGGTTCAAGTGGGAGCTTTTGCTTTATTAGTTTTCTTAGGATTAGGGGCCATGCTATGTCTTGTTTATGCATTCAGTTTATTATGCATGTTAGATTTTATTGATGTTTTGTGATGATGCGTTAGAGTTCACTAAATAATCACAACATAATAAATCTAGGTCCCAGTAATATTGAGGTAGCTTTTTCAATCAAAAACCCGATGAAACGTTCGATATTTATGATGGGTCATGCTAAAGCTGGGTGCCATATTATATCTTAGGGGAGTGAGGGTAAAACAAATTTTACACTTTTGATTGGTTATACTCAACAAGGTTACCTAAAGAGTTTAGAACCTTGAAGCTAAGGGTAACAATTAAACATGTGATGGTTAATTATTCAACCAAGAATTACAAAGAGTTGTAATCAGTAAAGAGTTTACTCACCTTGAAAATGTAATGGTTGATAGTAGGGCTAAAGTCCGGTCAATTATTGCACAAATAAAGGATCTTGGAATCATTTTATTCAATAGGGATCAATTAAAATTGAATAAATGTTTTAAAGTTGCCAAAAATTAATTCGCTTATGGTACTTTAAATTTTATTAAACATAATTGAATTTTGCGTTTACTTAAAAGTAACATGTTGTTCTAATTTTATTATCATATATAATCTCCTCAATTGAAAATAAAGTTGAGAAATGTTCTCAAAAGGTTAAAAGATAATCCATAAAACTATATTCCAATTTTGCTAAGATGGTTCTAAAAGGCAAGTTTTAGAAATCCATGTCACATGTCTAAGGTTGGTTTGATTCAAAATGTTTGAGTAAAATGCCAACACATCTTCATTTTGAAAAGTGTTTCAAGGGATATAATGAGATGGGAGGTACAAACCCTCTAAAAGACAAGTATAAAAGTCCAATAACATCTCTTATCTTCAATATGATTGAATATAAGAAAGTGATTGGAAATCTCTATGATCAAAAGTTGATCAAATGACGCTATTCTTCATCCACTTTATATAAGAGTTAAATAGTTGATTAAACTCTATTAAAAATAATGATTGAATAGACTTAGCAAAATCATGAAAAGTGCTTAAAGTAGTTAAGCAAAACATCATTTTGAACCTAAGAGAAGTGTTCTAAGTGGGTCAAATGGGAAAGGTTTAGGAATATATGAGGATTGCATTAAGAAGTTATAGGCCAAGAAATGAAAACAAGTTGCTACTTCTCAAACCTAGAACTACTTACATGCTAAAAGTTGTTATGAATAACAAATGTTTCAAATTAAACGGACCAATTCCAATTGATTAGAAACTACCTCATATAGTTGGAAGGTAAGAGAATGGAAATGTTCCAATTTAAGAAGTATATTATAGAAATTGATTTAGCACATTGATACTTCTTGGACATATGATGTCTTGTTTAGTTCTATCATTGAGAATGAGGTTGAACTAAATGAAGAAGTATGGCTAAAGGAGAAATAAATCTACAAGTTTAGAAGCAAATTTTGCTACTTCACAAGTAGAGTCTACGAGTCTGGAAGCAAAAGTTGCAACTTTACAAGTAGTGCCTATATTTCACCTTACCTTGTTATTGGCTAGAATTAAATAAATGTTATTCTCTCTTGCCATTTTCAAAACACCATTCAATGTTAGTAATGACTAAGCATCGAAGATTAAAAAACGTGGAATAAATGTCATTCTATGCTTCATTGAGTCATAATGTGTTTTGAAATTGCTAAACAGGTTCAAAGTTCTATATGATAGAAATAATAAAAACCATTTATATATATATAAATTATCTCTAATATGTCAATTAATTCGAATGAAAAATGAACATTGCATGCGAAATATCCAAAGGGATGGACTTTCAATATCATTGGATTATAAATCCATTGATATATGTAAATATCATTCTAATTTGAAAGTATTGACAAAGTCACCATTTAGAGAAATGATGATGAGAACTCAAGGTCGAATACATATCGATGTAAGAAAACCAAAGGTTCAAAGGCTAGAGACGGACAATGAAACTTCATTTGTGATATGATTGTAATTGTGAAAATTTAAGTCAAGACATATACTTGGCAACACATTCAAAGTATTGTAGTGATATGATCGTAATAATGAGAATTTAAGCCAAGACCTTGATGAACATCCAAGAGTTGTGAAATCGTTTTACGACAAACTCCGAAAGAAAACCTTGTGAAGTGTTAATGAAGAGAGATATCAATCTATATAAGATATATTTTGATAATGGATGAAAATTACCTATCTTCCAACCATTGTTCAAGGGATATACTTTTAAGATAAGCTACAAAACTAAACAAAGAAACATAAGTCAAATCAAAATGTAGCAAAGGTTTCATATGTGATATGGATAAGAAAAGTTCTTATTAAGTCTTTCTACAAAGCAAGGAATAAGAGATGTATTAAATCGTTTGATGCACGTTCGATTCCTATACAGAGCACGGGGTACTACTACACAAATCATACTTAGCACAAAATGTTTGTTGCTCAAGTAGGTGCCCTTATGGAAATTGTTCCAAAAGGTCAAGTGGGAGTAGTATAAATCTCAAAAGAGTTTGAGAAAAGCGACAAATAAACGTGGTTCAAACCATGATTGGTTCACCCTATGCTAAATGTGCTTCCTCTAAAGGTAAGTGGGAGTATAAGAATCTCGAAAAGTTTGAGAACCTTGAAAGAGTTCAAGAAAAGTGATTTCGAAAATCTTGAAGAAATTTGAGAAGTAATCGAATCAAAGCAACAATATGAGCATGATTCACCTCATGTTAGAAATGACAACGCGTGGTCTCATTAACTGTAATGGGAATAATAACCATGTGTTGAAGGTAGTACATTCCAAGTGCACATCCTCTATTGTCGTTTCTCATTGAAAGCTAAACAAAGTTGTTGTATGAGTTTCAATTGTTGCATACAGAACCCACAATTATGACTAGCATATGTAAAACTTAGTCAAAGAAATATGATTTCATATTGACTAAGAGTTCTAAAATATTAATTTTGGAACATGATGATTATGCAAGTAATAAAGATGATTTGACAAGTTATGACTCCAAGTGGTTTAAAACAAGGAAATTTGAAATAGATTCTAAGTCTGTAAGCAAGTGTATGAAACTTGAATAATTTGCCTAATTGGGTGAGACCCATTATAAGCAAAACAGATAAGAAAGAAAAATGTTCCCTAACTAAGCAAAGACTTGTTAAAGGATTCAACTAATTCATAGTATGACTATGACTACGACGAAAACTTTACATAAGTCATGTTGCAAAGATCTATTAAAGATATTTTAGTGATTTCTACCTTATAGATTTGGTAGATGGATTTCAAAACACTTTCTTGAAATTGTTCATGAAATAAGATTTGTATATGATACAATCAAAAGTTTGAAGATCCAATAATCCTAGGGATGCATAGCATCATGGAGTTAGTGTTCTTAATTTTGTGAGTTAATCAAATTGTTTGATGTTCTTGTAAAATGAAGAAAAGGTCTTGTGTGTACAAGATGTTTAGTCGGAGATATGAAGTCTTCTTGGTCTAGTATAAAGAGCAAATTATTCATTGCTTGAAGAGTCAAGTGATGGATAGTGCATTTTGTATGAAAAACCTTGAAGAGAATGATGAGTACATTTGGGATTCAAAATCTATAGAGATAGGTTTTGATGGATGTTTGAGTTTGGTTAAGAAACTTATATTGATAATATTCTTATAAAGTTCAACGTTATATTGAAAGGAGTTTCAATCCCATGTAACATGGCACATTACTTATAATTCAATACTTTGAGAAAGGTTGATGAAATTAAGGTCTTGAGTGATGATCCTTATGCAGTTTGGAAAGGATGCATCATGCATGTCATGGACTATACTCGTCTATTTGATTCACATGTTTTTAAGAACAATTGATGATAGATTTCAATTGAAATACAATGTAACGTTGGAATACAAATTAGAAATTTCTAAGTTCCTTGTGAAAGGACGAAGGAAAATTCTTAGTGTATGGAGATGAAAATGATTATAAAATTTAGAAATTGCAAAATTCATGTTTATGAGAATGTCTCATGAACTCTACTTACTAGACCCCTTCCATTTCCAAAGGATGAGAAACATGCTAATGAAATTGGATTGAGGCAAATGATGTAATTAGAAGTTGTATTTGTTTTGGGGAAAAACAAGTTACATGTGTAATACATTCATTTGCAGAATTATGTTTATCAATTAAAACAAAGTTTCAATCTTATTTAATCATGGTTTCAAGATTAAATAAAATGTCCAAAATAATTATAAATTGATGGGCTCATTAGGTTGATGACCTGTTGAATGAAACCCCACAGGTGAACTAAATTCATACATTATTTAAGTTCCTAGTTCGGAATCATTAAAGTGGACATAAATGATTTCATAAATTGGACTAGCATGTAAGGTTGATTGGATAGTGCAGTTTCATGGGCTATAGGAGCATAGTGATGATGCTCGGTCAATCACATGGATATGCATGAATGATGCATGATCAAACTATAGACCTACTTTGAAGTTCAAGCATAGAACTTCCGGATATATTAGTGGATTCCTTTGACATGAGTGGAACACTGATTCCATTCAATGATTGATTTAGCTGTGGTACACTCAAACGTCCAACCGTAACTGGGGATTATAAAGGGTGTTTCCCGGGTTGCTTCATGAGTTGAGTGGGAGCTTTGGTTGCCACAAGATTGGATTGAGTCTACCTATTTAATTAGGAATGTGTCTTGGCCCCTTGAAGAGGGAGAATCAGAAAATGCATGGCCGTGCTCAAATGCATTACATAGTAATCATTTGTTCTGTGAATCTCGCTCAGTATTTCAAGAAAAGATTTGTAGACTAATATGATCACGACATGAGATGCAATCATATTATCAAATCGACACACATTGACTTAAGGAATTTGAATATTGCGCACTTGTCTCAGACAAGTGGGAGATTGAAGGAGTTATGTCTTCGATAAGTGCAATTACTAGATATATCAAGGATCACTATTATGGAGATAATAAGTTCATTCTATAGGGTCGTCAATGTTTGGTGCTAGATATGACAATTGATATTTGGGCTAGCTTAATGGCCCAAAGCCTTATAGAATGATCCTACCAGGTCACACATAAGAGTATTGGGTTAAACAAGTTAGAGGCCCATTATTAGGCCTCATGAGTTCATGACATACCATATTGATAATTGGGCTTGGATAATTAGAAGAGTCTAATGGGTTTTGGACTTGACATGGTTTTATTTCTAGATATGATCTATAAATATAAACCATGCCTAGGGTTGCATAAAAACAATTGACATACAGTGAATTGTCACACAAGCAACCAGGTTTCCCAAAAACCCTAACTCTCTCTCTCTCTCTCTACTCGGCCCCCTCTCTCTCCTCCCTGTCCAGATGGCCCTCCTCCCCGGGTGGCGCGTGTGGTGGCGCGTGGGTGGTGTTGTAGTGTGTTCTTGGCTCAAATCTCCGTTGAAGGTTGATTGAAGTGTTCAGTCACAACTAACTAGCATTAGTGGAGGTTTAATCCATGCTCGTGGACTAAGTAGAGGAATCACGCTTGGGGTTCTTTATCTCCCATTATTCTTGCTCGATCGCACGTGGAATCACGCTTCAAAGGTACGATTATATGTTCTTTATGTGTTATGCATAGATCTTGGGATTAGGTACTGTATGAATATGATTCATGTTTTTCCGCTGCGTAGTACCTATAATTCCCTACACCCCCTGCCACTTCCCGATGAACAACAATCCCCCTCCCCACCGTCAACCACCAATAGTTGTAATGTTCATATCGTCTGATATTTTGGTAGATGGGTTTTGTATGGGGGTCGGTTGGGTTTCGAATATGGGTTGATGGTTTTTTTCGTTTGGGTGAGGTTGTGTTTCGAATTAAGGGTGAGGTGGTCGGTTCGTGTTTTAGGGTGGTCGGTTCGTGTTTTAGGGTGGTTGGGAGGTCGGATTTTGTTTTGTTTTTTTTTTTGTTTTTTTTTTGGGGGGGGGGAGGGAGGGGGTGGTTTGTAGATAGTAGGCTAGAGGTTAGGGATGGCAATGAATCGTAGGTGGATCGGATCGGGTGATGCTTCATTCGCCTCCATCCACCAACGATCCATCCATCACCCAATCCATCCATCCACCTAATTTACCTTCATCCACATCCAATCCATCCATTATCCATGGATGAAACGGATGATGATTCGGGTGAAATAAAATACAACTTTGCACTTTCAATATTAAGATAAAGCTTTGAATTTGATACATACATCTTTCTAATACTTGCTTCATTTTACCAACTTAAAGGCACATGTTACTTCCTAAACCTTGCAAATAGACATTATATATATATATATATATATATATATATATATATATATATATATATATATATATATATATATATATATATATATATAATTTAACGGATGGATGGATGGACCGGGTGATGGTTTGGATGTACCATCACCCGAATCCGACCCGATCCATCACCTGACTCATCTATCATCCATCCGTCCACTAGTAGAAAATACGAATTAGGCAACGGTTCAAACCCCCCCCCCCCATAAGCCACTGATTTTGAACCGCTGAATTTATGGGGGTGGCAATACTCAATTAAAAAGCCACCGGTTCAAAACCAGTGGCAAAAACAAGTATTGCCACCGTTTATGGTACCCGATTTTTTTTTAATATTTAAAATAAATGCCACCGGTTAACCAGTGGCAATAACATGTATATAATTTTTTTTTCTGCAATTATAATAAAAATAATATAAAAAAACCCATGTAAAATACAAACCAAACATCACAATCAATATAAAAAAAGCGCAATTTCTCACATTATATTCAACAAGTAATTTGTTTTGTACAATAAAAAAAAATCAAAATATTACAATGAATTACAATACAAACGTTAAATTGTTATTCTACAATACAAAAAAAAATAAAAAAATAAAAAATAAATAAAAAATAATCCACCAAAATCAAAGTCTTGAATCTTGTTGCATCAATTAACACCTGCATAAAAAAACCCAGAAATTATTAAAAATCATAAAAACATGCGAAAAAAACCCAGAAATTATTAAAAAAAAAACCCAGAAATTATAAAAACTCAAAAAAAAAAAACCAGAGTATTTAAAACCAGAAAATCAAAATCGAAATCCAGATATCCCCGAAAAAAAACCAGAAAAATCAAAATCGAATAAAAAAAACCCTGAAAACTCAAAACATAAACCCAAAAACCCAGAAAACTCAAAATATAAATCCAACCAACCCAAAAAACGCATGCTTGTACCAAAAAAATTCAATTAATTAAACCCAAAATTAACCCAGAAAAATCGAATTAAAATCCAAAAATCGATTTAAATCGATTAATTAAACACATAAAAATTGAATTAAAATAAAAAAATCAATTAAAATAAATCCAGAAATCCCAAAAAAAAAATCAGAAAAATCAAAACCAGAAAATCAAAATAAGAAAAATCAATTGTTTCAAAAAAAAAAAAATCAAAATCGAATTAAAACCCTAACCTCAATGGAAACGAAAGAGAAGAACATGAGAAGGAGACGGAGTGGTCTTCGTGGTGGTGGTGGTGGTGAGACCAGAGAGCATATGCAGCTCTTAGGGTGATTAGAAAAAGAGAAGAGGACGGAAGGAGGCAAATGTGGTAGGTTTAAGGTATAAATGGAGGGGTTTTTTTAAATGAAAAGCCACCGGTTTGAACTGAACCTGTGGGGAGAATGGTTTTCCCACTTGTTCGGTTTGAACCGGTGGCAAAAAGCCAAAAACCACCCCTCAAAATCCCGCCTATTTACCCCACCGGTTTTTAAAAATCGATGGCATTAGCTCGGTGTCAATCTCCTTTTTTCACATGTGGTCACCCCGTTAAAGTTCGGGTTTTCATCCATTTATTTGGATCGGGTGGATGGTTATCCATCGAGTTTGGATGATATTGCCATCCCCTACGAGAGGTATTGAATTTTATAAAGTTATAATTCTTGAAATTATATGTTAAGTAGACAAGAATGGTACAAATTGGGTAGATTTTTTGTGGGGAAGAAGATGATAATCTTATACTCCCTCCATTATTCCATTATTTCGTGTTTGTATTACTTTTTGGGTGTCCCAAAATGTTGTGCTTGTTTCTAAAAATAGCACATAATTATTAGTTACTTTTTATCTTTTCCATACAAAATACACATATATCCAAAAAATCATTACTTTTATCTTTTTTTTTTAAAATATATATACAATACTCTTTACCTTTTATTATTCTCATACAATATTCTCTACTTTTTATCATTCATATTAAATATTTCTCTACTTCCACTAATGTCCTTAATTACCGTGTTTTTAAGAAATAGGCATGAAATAATGGGATGGAGGGAATATGGATTTTTTTAAAAAGAAGTTAAGTCATTGAATCTCAGGATTTTTCATGGGTGCAATATTGTTGTCTTTGCTTATGGTAGTATTAGTAGATAAAAAACACTTAAATTTGTATTTGGTAGGGGGTTTCGTGGGTGGTGAGGGTGTCGGGTTTAGGTGCAATTGCAATTACAAGTCAGGTGAGGGATATGGTTAGGAGTTTCGGGTTAGAGCAAGTTTAGCCCCAAGTCTTAAGACTTGGATATGACATCATTTTTGGTGGTCCCCATTGAAAATGATGTCATCAAATTCTTGTTAAGACTCACTAAGACTTACACATATTCCTAAGACTTAAATATTTGACATATTATATGTAGAAAAGTGTAAGAAAAAAAAAAGGATAATAAAAATAAAAGTGAGGTGGGAGTAGTAGGTCCCAATCTCAAGTCTTAAGTTGAGTCTTGAAGAAAAATGGGAAAAGTCTTAAGCATAAGTCTTAAGATTTAAAATGATGATGTCACTCCAAGTTTTAAGACTTGGGACTAAACTTGCTCTTAGGGGCAATTTCAAGTAGGGGTCTGGTAGTAATTATATGGAGGTCTAATGATGGTAGTAATGGAGTTCTGGGTGGTTTTTATGGTGGGTTAGCATTGAAATAAGTTGGAAAGATGGGGTAGGAGGAGATTTATATGTACGAAAAAAAACACCTGATAAATAGGTTACAAGTAAAAAGGATGGGTGGTAAAGATAAGATTATTTTTATATTTCAAAAATGTAGTATTATTTTGAGCAGAAATGACAAAGGTGAGATTATTAGTTTCAATTTTTGTTTATTAATAAATCACTTGTAAGACACAAGTACATTTTAAAATAATTGCTCTTTATTTATAAAGTTATCTTTCTTTAAAAAAAAAGGAAAAAAAAAAGTACATTATGGACTCCTACAAGAACAAAAATAAAGAAGTTGTTAGGTCACGAGGCCCACGAACCAATTCTTAATAAACGAGTATACTTAGGCTGTGTTTGGTAACTAACTTATTTGAGCAAAATTAGTTTATTTGACCAACATTAGCTTATTGACTATTAAATAAGCTAATTCAAGGTGTTTAGTGGGAAACTTATTTAAATAACTTATTCCACTAAAGAAGCTCTTTTTTAAATTTAAGAGTTTTTTTAATTAGGTTATTCAATATCTTATGGTGAAATGACATTTAAACCCCCATTTAAATTAATATCTAATCACAACTACTTATCCTCTCAATTAGCTTATTGGTCATTTTACATACTCAAATAACTTTAAGCAATAAGCTCAAACACTTTTTACAATCAACTAATAAAATAAATTAGTTAAATTATTAGTTCATATAATCAGTTAGTCAAAATCAGCTAAAATAACTAGACTCAAGGTTTTTAAAATCGGGATTCTACTTTGAATCGGAAGGGCCTCTCAGAAACGAATCGTAAAATCGAATCGTAGAATCGTAAATTTCTATGAACATGCATAATCAAGAAGTCATATCCAAATTTAATTAATTTTTTTTAAAATTTAAGTTTAAAGCCTGATTATTAATAGAAAATAGTTGTTTATCCACTAAACAACCAATAATTGACAATATATACTTATAAATAACGTTGTAGGAATGTTTTAAACTTATAATGTTTTCGCTAGTTAAGAGAAATATGTAGGATCGGGTAGAATCGTAAATCGAATCGTACGTCATACATAAATCGTAAAATCGTAAGATTCTAAGATTTAAATCGGAATTTTAATAACAATGATCAGACTCATCTTTAAGCATTTCACCAAACGCGGCCTATACTAAAAAAAATTAAGGGGCTATGGAGTCCTACATTGAAGTAGACAATTACTCGTAGTACGGGATACTATTGTTAATTTTGGTATTGTCTACATTTAAAGGATAAGGTTAAAGAGTAATGTTTTTGTTTTCTCTTAAAAAAAAAAAGGGTTGTTAAACGTCGCTCCCCTTTTACTAGGCATCGCTCGTATTTTTGTAAGATTTTCCATTTTTACCCCTATCAAATAAATAGCCACGACTCACTTCACGGTACTCACAACTCTCGTACTTCACTCTCATACTCTCATTTTATTCTCTAAAAAAAATTAAGTAAAATCAGGAAAACAAAAAATTTGATTACAATAATAAATTTGATAAAATAATAATACTAATTACTCTAATCACAAAATTAATACTAATCATAATAAAATAATAATAATAATAATACAAAGATTACAATAGTAAATTTGATTAATTAATCAATTTAAGAAAAAAAAAACAAAAACTACATACATCCGCCTAAAATTTCTGGATCCTCCTTGGTGGATCCGGAAATTTTAAGTGGATCTACCTACGTGGATCCTAAAATTTTAGGCGGATGTTTTATTTCAATTTTTTTTAAAAAAAAGTAAGACGACTTACGGAATCCTCCGACGAAGCTTTTGGTGTCCGAATGTTGTCGACATCCATCGTCCTAAACTTGTTGCTAATGCTTAATAATTTTTTTTTAAAAAAAATTAACTTGGATTTTGGTGGTAGATCGAATGTGGTGGGCCGAGGTCGGATGTGGTAGTTCGGGATTTTTTTTTTACCACGTGTAGTAAGTGGAAGGGTCGGGAATGATATTATACCATTATGCACTACAATTTACACAAAGGGCAATATCGTCCTTTTATGTTAAAAATGGAGCGTTAGTATGTAAAATGAGAGCGGCGTTTAGCAGTTATGAGTATTAGGAGTAAATTAATACAGTACGGAGTAATTTGGTTTGTAGGGAGGAGAATTGTGTATGCAAGAGAACCTTCCAGCCTAGTTCCAGCCCATATTTTTCGTGTTAACGAAACTCCTAGAATCTCTCACCCCACTGAATAATCTCTTTCTACCTACCAGCTAGTATTATCCATCCATCATTTCATGACCACCACATAGAACCAGTACTTGCATAATACAAGAAGTTTCTATAACAAATTAATTATTTTTTTAATAAAAGATAATGAATCTATGGGAGTATGAGTTTATTTTGCTTGAATTATCGACACGTTGTTTATATATTACCTTAATTGTTTGAATCCAAATTAAAAGATTTATCGTATCAATATAATCCAAAATGGCTAATAATTAGCATTTGATGGCTAAATAACAGTTGTTATTTTATCTACCAAGACCTAAAATAGAATATAAGATTTATAACCCCTAATCCAACTCGATGCCTTGCTTTAAAGATGATTGTGAGCAATGCCCCATATTGAGATACCCATAGATGACATATGAACTTACTTGTTATGAGCCATTTCGTGTTAAAAATTTCAAAAGGTTGACTTAGGCACGAGTGCACGACTTAATCTCAGATGCCATGGTGTCATACTTGCATGCTTAAGCCAACTTTAGCTTATTTTTACGTTTATTGTCGTCGTGCTTTACATTGTCATGCTCCTCATAATTGCTTGATCCATCTTCAGCCAATTCTTCTTCTTTTGCTAAGGGCCATGTATGTGCTAGGTCCTACACGGAATATCGTGTTTTGTCATAGTTAGACCCAACCCAATGACATATTTGACACGACATAAAGTTAATGTGAGATTGAATATGAACGGTCCACTTTTATGTTTTCACAATCCAAAATAAAATCCAAACCCGACCCATTGATCCGAAGTGTCACCCGTAAAAGCTCGCAAAATCACAGTGGGTCCACTTGTGCTCTACGTCAGTTGATAGTATACCCCACCATGAAGAATCATGCAGTTTATACGAACAAATAAAAAGATGCCACGTATGACTAGTTAAAAAAACCCAGGTTCTTCTAATATAGACCAGTGTTTGGTTGTTGGTTGCCTTGTGTTAAACTTGTGAGGTTGGGGTATGTCAAAAAAACTATAGCCCCTTCTTTCACACCAAAAGCACCAAACAACCCTTTACAACAACAAAAGAAATTAGCAATTAGAGGGAATCATTAACAATTTCCCCATTTTAATTTCATTTTCCTAACTCCAATTTTCTCTTTCCTTTTTCAAATTTGAACATTTTATTGTTCTTGAGAATTTTCCACCAACATTTGAACAAATTAGTGTTCTTTTTGAGAAATTTGAAGTTTTTAGAGCTTGATTTGAGGTGAGAGAAAGAAGAAAACAAAAGGGGTATTTGGTTTGGATTATCCCCTCAAATTTATTGGGATTTGACTCATTTGAGGGGATAATAATAATCAAACAAAAGAAAAAACAAAAAATTGGAAAAAAAAAATGATGAGATTATGGTTAAATTCTATGCAATTAGTGGAGCTATTTATAAGTTCATGGGTTCATTTATTTTATGGGTTTTACATTTTTAGCACAGCTGTTGCATATGATTTGTCCCAAGTTTTATGTGATTATTTCAAACCCAACAACAATATCAATGAAAATAGCATTATTGAGGTTAAAGAAGATGATGTTCATCCTTCCTCTGTTGATGATTTGCCTCCCATTGTTTTGGTTCATGGAATTTTTGGATTTGGTCAAGGGGTAAGTCATTAATTTTCTTTTTTTTTTCTTTTTTATTTTATCATCAATTTTTATATAATTTTTGCCATTATTAGCATTAATTTTTATCTGGGTATTTGGTGTTTTTTTTTTCTTTTTCTTCCAGAAATTAGGAGGATTATCTTATTTTGCTGGAGCAGAGAAGAAGGATGAGAGAGTTTTGGTGCCTGATTTGGGTTCTTTAACCAGCATATATGATAGGTTTGTATTTTTAATTAATTGGTTTATTAATTTTTATAATTAATTTTTAATTTGGGGAAAATTTGAAGTATGAATGTATGATTTTAAAGGGTTTTTTTTTTGGGTAATTGATTTTCAGGGCGCGGGAATTGTTCTATTACTTGAAAGGGGGTCAGGTTGATTATGGTGAAGAACACAGCAAATCATGTGGACATTCGCAATTTGGAAGAATTTATGAACAAGGTTTCCTGGATTATTAAAAACAATTGTCTTTTAATTAATGTATATGTTAGTGTCATCTGTTTATTAATATGATGATTAATAAATGATTACTATAAAATGGGATTGTGATGAATTTCTAATTATGATTCATTTTTTGTATATATGTAGGTCATTACCCTGAATGGGATCAGGATCATCCTATACACTTTGTGGGGCATTCAGCCGGAGCTCAGGCTGTTCGTGTTTTGCAGCAAATGCTTGCGGATAAGGTTTGGATCATTCGTGGTTTGCATAGAATGAAATTGATGCTCAATATTTCGTATGATTTTGACATAGTGATGTCTTTGTATGCAGGCATTTAAAGGTCATGACACTTCTCAAAACTGGGTGTTGAGCATAACATCTTTATCTGGAGCATTCAATGGGACCACTAGAACTTATTTTGATGGGATGCAGTAAGTTCCTTTTATTTCCTTATGTTGTGTGTCAGTTGATATGTAGAACTAAGTAAAGAAGATTTGTGTGTTGTAATGGATTAATGGTGATGGATGTGTAGATATACTCCGTATGTGTTAGTAGTTGTGAGATGCTTTCAATTGATTAAGGCGGTATTTAGTTATTATTTAGAACGAGTTGGTTAGGAGTTGAGATGCTATTTCATGTTTGATGTTGTTGCTTGAGCTGGAAAACTTTGCTTCTTATCCACCTGATAATTAAGAAATGTCATTGTCACTCTAGTTCCTTCTTTGCCATTGATTGTTTGTAATTGCTGTCTTTGTTAGACCGAATGACATAATCCGGTGGGGTCCTAGAAGTAGTCGATTGCTTACTATGATGCTTCTGTTCTTAAAATCTCTTTAATGCTTATAATTATCATTTACATAATTGATTACAGGCCAGAGGATGGAATGACCTTGAAACCCGTATGTTTGCTTCAGCTTTGTCGATTGGGAGTTATCATATACGATTGGTTCGATATTCCTTGGTTAAAATCCTATTACAATTTTGGATTTGACCACTTCAACATGTCATGGAGGAAGATTGGTGTGTGGGGTTTAGTAGACCATCTCTTAGGGAATGCTGGTCCATTTGCGTCAGGAGATTGGATCCTTCCTGATCTAACAATTCAAGGATCAATGCGACTTAACTCCCATTTACAAACTTTCCCTGATACATATTATTTCTGTTATGCTACGAAGCGAACCCGAAAGCTCTTTGGTTTCACGGTTCCTTCCGGTGTACTTGGGATTCACCCTCTGCTCTTTGTCAGAGTGTTGCAGATGTGCATGTGGCGCCACCCTTCTGATTTACCTCCCCCTTATAAAGGCTACAGGTATTACATTTACACCTTGGTTGTTTTGTTAGTCTATTGGCTTGCATAAAATTTGAGACCCCAAGTATCTGAGATCTCAAGTCTGGTCTTAACCCGGTTCCTTAATTTCACATTTGTATATGATGATGTGCAAGATCCTTTTACAACTAGTCAATGGCGAGACAAATATGCAGTTTCGTGGAATTAGTAATTTGATATTTGTATTATTCGAACTCTTGTAGCTAGCATTAGATGAGAAATTTGATCATTTTCATTTGGTAGTGCATACCATGTTTCCTTTGATGAAAATTCCAGAGAGGACTGTTGTGTGAGAACCTTTAATATATCTAGCTGGAATGAAATGGTAACGTAAAATCAACAACTTTATTAGATTATATAGATAATACTCCGTATTTTTTTTTCTTGCTTGCAATTTTTTTGACCGAGATCACGATTGTTTTGGTTTTAGGTTCAAAGCATCTCTTTTACTGTTGTATGCTAGTTTTTTGTAAATTGTAATAGCTTTGTGTCTCCTATAGGAAGAAAATAGGCTTCTAGTTTGTCAAATAACACTTTTAATTGTTTGCTTTGTAACTTTCAAAAGTAGTATGATATAAGTTGTGTAATGAACAAGACAATATGAAGTGTTAATATCAAATACTGATAATAGATTCTTGTTTTTAGCTTTCTTGCAATGGTTCTTCCTGTTTTTATTTTTGAGTAAGACAGAAAAATAATCCTTTACTTGTTACAGGGATGAAGATTGGTGGGACAATGATGGGGCACTCAACACAATATCCATGATGTATCCTCGATTTCCTATCGAACATCCCCACTGTCTTGTCACAAATGATAAAGATTGCCGGCCATTGCAACCTGGTATCTGGTATGTTAAATGCTGTACTTTCCTTATTTGAGTTAAAAGCATAGCAAGCTTGCCAACCGTATTCTATGATATTGCTCTTTGGTTTGTTTATATTTTTTCAAATTGTAGGAACAAATTAGTAATCACAATTATTGTCTTAAAATTATTGCCAATTGCTCTGTCATCTGCTACTCTTTAAGAGTCAAGACCTTATCATTAAGCACGATATGTTTTAATGGATGTACGGACAAAGATCTAACGTGAAAGAATTAACAGAAAGACGGAAAGTTTCAGGACTCATTCTTGTAGACCCTACCTGTTGCTGGTAACATTATTGAGCGATGGGTTCAGAAGATAATGTTATATATTAGAAGGCCACTAGATGATGTAAGGTTGTGTGCTGTACGATGATTTCCACAGTTCTGCCAGAACTTCTCTGAATAATAGAGGCTCTGAAAATTTCTTACCCGAATACCATGTGACGGTTACCAAATATTGTAGTTCATTAGTTGTAGAGAGAGTCACCAAGGACAGAAGACAAAGGATGTAGAGTTGTAGACAGAATTTTGTACAATGTTTTGGATACTGCCTCGAAGACTATGTTGACATCCACTAGAAACACCGTTGGTGCATGTTCAGCATGTTGCTCTGACTGTTGGGGTTTAGATATGTTGCTAAGTGTTAGCCATCCAACACTATGTGCGGAATAAAACTTAATTGTCATAGTTACATTATATAATACTCCCAAGTATAATATTGTCAATAATGCAGAAAATATCCCAGTAAGTTAGGTAATTTCGGTTTGGGGCTAGGTTGTTTCTAGCTGATATTCTGGTCTATCCATTTTTTCACTGATGTAGTAAACTTTTTTTTTTTGTCAAATTTTGATAGATCTTCTCTCAATGGTGCTATATTCCTGGGATACAGAACTTGAGCAATGTTTCTGTGTGATTATTAGTATCCATGTATCTCTAGTATGTCTAACCAGGTTTCTTGCATAAAATAAATATGTGCAGGTATTACAAAGTCGTTGAAGGAGACCACATTCTGTTCATTATCAACCGGGAGAGAGCAGGGGTCCAATTTGATTTGATTTACGACAGCATCTTCGAACATTGTAGGAAGCATGCTTTTAGAAAGAAACCTCAGACACTACCGAATCAAATACAACATTCTGTTGTCAGTTGATATATCTCAAGATCAGGAGGCAGAAGAGTTAGGAATCAAATTTTCTTTTTCTTTATTTTTCTTTCCTATACCCCGGTACCCCCCTCTTCTCTCATCAAGTTCCTTGGTCTAATGTAAATGTTAAATTCTCCCGAAAAATTCTTTCTATCAATGAATTATCCTCATAGCCTCATAGGGATACAGAAATTGTTTGGAAGTTTGAGGCTTCAATAAAAAATTTAGCCTCCCTCAGAAAGTTACAATGTAGAAAGAATGTATTCAATGCATATAGTATAGATGTTGAAACTTTTCTTAACATGTTTGCTCATGATCCATGTTAAATTCCTATCAACCTTGAAGGCCATTCAATGGATAAGGATCTTACTGAACGAATTCATCAACGGTTTTCTGGGTTTAACCGTCCGTTTAATAATCATATAACTAATATATAAAGCTAAACTAAGATGACGAGACAACGACGCTTGGCGTTCCAACTTTTTGCCAAGTGCCGTGCCACGTAGGATAGAGTTATATAAAAATCAATTTGTAGGATAAAAAAGTTAGTTTAGAATTTTATTTTCAATCAATTTTGGATATAATTTTAGGATAAAATTGTTAATTTAGAGTTTTATTTTTGATAAAGTACCAATATTTCATATGTACAAATTGAATTATAATTTTATTCAAAAAATAATTAGATTATAACTCTCATAAATTATCATATAAATTTATTTTTTGTATCATAAAATAATATACTTCACAATCTAATATAATTTTATTATTTTCTGTAGACCTGTTAATCAGATCGGGTCACGAGTCATTTCAGACAGGGTCAAGAAATGTTTTTCACCAATATTATTATTATTAGTCATTACATGTCTACAAGTTTAAATCGTTACAAAAATACGTCAATTGCTAACTAATTTTATATCAATGATATATTTTAAAATTTGATATATAGATTAAAATATATCTTAAAATTTAATAAACAACCCGAGCATCGCACGGGCACAAAACTAGAGGCATATTAAAGATAAACTTAGATCAAATTGTTTGGAAAAAAAAAAAAACTACTTTGATAAAATTGTATTGTATTATCTGATTAAGACTTTGTTCACTTCACCTTACAAAAATAATATTCAGTAATTGTAAAGATTAAATATAATAGAAGATCAATTAAAATAATTTCAGTTCAGTAAAATTAATTTCAGTTGTGTATTGTCCCACATTGGTTGAGTGTATAAGTGAGTTAGTATTGGGATGTATATCCCACATTGAAGAAAGAGGATAATCGTTTCCACTTTATAAGGCTAAGGGGTTACTCCCCTCATTGTCATATAGTTTTGAGGTGGAACCTTCTTAGTCGTGTAAAGTGGACGGTTGTGACGGGTGTGGCCCATGCCGTTTATCAATATTTAACATAATAATAATAATAATAAAAGTCCTGTGATTCTGCTAACATGATAATAAAAACTAATAAGTAGCTGAAATAAATTGAAAAGAACAAGTCTTATAATTTAAAATAAAGGAAAATTCTCATTGGTAGCAACAAACTATTGCACATTCTCATTGGTAGCAAATTTTTTAAAAAAATCTCTTAAATAGCATTAGTAATCTAATTACTCTCTAATATAGCATTATTTTACTTAAACTAACATAATTAAGTTAATTGGACTAACCATAGTTACATAATTTTCCTCCAACACAATTAAAACGATTTCCTTCCCCCTAAAACTAGGGTTCTTATATAAAACTCCTATTTCCCCAATTTTTCTAACTTCCATCTTCTTCTTCCTCTGAATTTTGTTTCCCTCTTCTTCTCTGTAATTTTTTTGTTTTGAATTAAGCTAGTTGAGATGGTGGAAAAGTGCGAATATAGCCCCAAACAGCAGGGTCCGCGACCAGGCCGCGGGAGGAGGCAATGAGCCGCGAACAACACTGTATTGTCTGGGCTGAGAAGCAGCAGGCAACAAAAGGTGCCGCGAGAGGAGGGGTCGAGAGAAATTCTACTTTGCATACCCCAGTTTGGATTGGTTGGTCAGAGAAATTTGAGAGTTGAAGTGCTCTCTTTTTCTTCGCATTCTATACCTGCGAACAATAGAACTTGCCTTTTCTGCAAGTCATAAATTTGCCGACCACCCCTTTTTTCAAAGTGTCCATGAAGTTTACCTGCCTTTCTGCTGCTGAATGTTAATGAAATGTTATGCGCTGAAAACATGTCTTCTTGAATTTTGCGTTGTGGTTTAAGCTTTGGTAGCTGCAAACCAATGTGAGCTGGCCTATAGCTAGCACCGGTAGAACCTTTGTGTAGCATTATGATGTATAGGTATATGTTCAAGTTGCTTTTTAATCAGCCAACATGTCCTGCTCTCATCTCTATCTCAACTGTATTGCTGTTGGCCTTGTATATTTTGTAATATAAACTATGATAAATATTCAATTTTCAGTCAATTGATCAACTCGTCTAAATTTAGATCCTTCATACAAAAAAAATTCGGTGCCATTGTGTCACGGTCCGGGAGTTTGGACCCCGACACGTGTGGCGCGCTCTAGCCTTTTGGCGGCAAGAACGCTAGCCTTGAGCGGAAGAGTTGCTTGTGAGCACAAAGCAACACAAGCGGCCAATAGAATCTCAGGAGCACTCACGTCTATCTGGGCGACGGAGTGCGGGTGGTCGGGGCTTGTGGCGGCCGATACTTCAAAGCGGGCACAAGCGGGTCCGAACCACGAGTCCTTAGCGCATCAAGTTGGGTTGGAGGGGAGCTAATATGCAAGTAAGACACAATATCTATAAAGGTCTAACAACAAACAAGCATAAAAGCAAGGCAACACTTGGTAGAAGGCTTTAAGATTTCATTAATCATTCGCCCGCTTTGAAGTATCGGCCGTCACAAGCCCCGACCACCCGCACTCCGTCGCACAGATAGACGTGAGTGCTCCTGAGATTCTATTGGCCGCTTGTGTTGCTTTGTGCTCACAAGTCCCTCTCCCGCTCAAGGCTAGCGTTCTTGCCGCCAAAAGGCTAGAGCACGCCGCACGTTTCGGGGTCCAAACTCCCGGACCGTAACACATTGTCACTCCTTACAATTTTAATTTTCTGAGAAAATTGTCTATCAATCATGGCAATAAAGGACAAAAATATTTTAAACACCTCTGTTTTATTATTCAATAAATATATCCACACTGCACGAGAATAATCATCAACCAAGGTTAAAAAATAATGTGCTCCACAAGAAGAAGGTTTGTCATATGGCCCCCACAAATCACAATGCACAATCTCAAAAACACGAGAAGCTTTATTGGTACTTAAAGGAAATTTGTCTCTAGCGTGTTTAGAACGATGACACACTTCACAATCTTTATTTAAATGACCACTAGAATTACTTAGAAAAGGTAGTAATTTTACAACTTTTTCGGAAGGGTGACCCAATCGCCTATGCCAAAGTCTCAAGGTATCTTCAACCGAAATTGTTGCAAGAGATGCCTCCTCACGAAGGTAGTATAGTCCATCCCTAAGATCACCCGTGCCAATCACCTCCCTCGTGCGTTGGTCCTGTATAGTACATATAGATGAGTTAGTTATGACTTCACAATTATTTGTTGAACACAATTGTGAAACCGAAATTAAATTACAATTTAATTTAGGAACAAAAAGAACATTATAGAGAGTAATTTTGTCCGTTAGTCTAACATCCCCTTCTTTCATGGCGACTAGATTTTTACCATCCGGAAGGCCTACATTGCATGAGGGAACATCACGCAAATTTAATAAGTGAGATATATCACCGGTTACATGATGCGAGCAACCGGTGTCAATTATCCACTTACCATTGACACGGTTAGAAGGGGGCATAGCATTACCCATCACGACCTGCCACTGTTCGGGGGTTAGGTGAGCAGCAGATGCGGCTGCAGGTGGGTGGCTGGCGGGGGTCGCATTGGCTTTGACAGGTGCAGATCTCCCATGGCCAGCCCCCTTGTTTTCATCTTTCGAACCATACTTCTCAATATACCACGCAGGGACACCATGCTTATCAAAGCATGTAGTTGAATCATGACTCTTTTTGTTACAATACGTGCACACCAAGGCTGCTCTTTCAGCACGGGACAGACGCGGCTTGGTGTTGGGTTCCATTCGAACGGCAAACCCAGCCACCTCGGGCGGCTCTTCTTTGATGTTCGCAATACCCCGAACACGTTTTTCTTGGGCTATGGTTTGGAAGGCTCTATTCAATGTTGGCAGCGGATCTTGCGATAAGAGCGTGGAGCGAAGTGTAGCATAGTACTCCGAGTAAAGACCAAGAAGGAACTGTTGCAGCCGGTCTCCTTCTCGACGGTTTGCGTGCTGCTTCCCCACATCACAAGTGCACTTGCCACGCTTGCATCCAATCAGTGGCTCATGTTTATCAAGCTCATCCCAAAGCACCGATAGCTTGCTAAAATACACCGCGACTGGCATTGATTTCGATTGCTCGCAGCGATTAATCTCTGATTTAATTTGTTGAATGCGTGGGCCATTAACAAGACCGAACCGTTCCTGCAAGTCATCCCATAGCTTTTTGGCATTAACATAATTTGACAGCATAGTACGGACCTCCGGATCAATGGTGTTCATAAGCCATGAGACGAGCATGCAGTGTATCGTAACCCAATCATCTTTTGTGCAAGGAGGAGCATAGCTCGTGATTGTGCCATCAAGAAAACCAAATTCGCGTCTCGACGACAATGCAATATAAATTGTTTGAGACCATTCATTGAAATTGTCAAGTTTAAGTCTTTGAGAAGTGATAAAATCACCCGGACGATCTTGAGGTCCAAGGTAATAGGGAGAATTAGGCTCGATTTTAGTAGGCGGCGGTGGCGGTGGTATGTCGGCCATGGTGGTCGAATTTTTTTTTTAATTTTATTATTGAAGGAACCTTAGCTCCGATACCATGATAATATTATGATTCAATGGCCTCCGTTTCTCATTAATCAAGGTCAATATTTATACAAGAGTTCCCTTGAGCTCCAAGGAAGATAAACTTAAACTAGGAAACTAAATTATCCTAGCATAAGATAATAACATAAATATAGCTAGGAATTATATCTTGCCTAACTATAAGATATTGCAAATATTCTATCATATCTTCCTAACTTGAATCATAATATTATCATGTAGAACTGTCGTAACTCATAACCTAGCTAAATTTAGCTATATGCTTCTGTTTTTGGAACTGATCTCAGATATTAGAGTGAACAATATCCAATCTTAGGATTTTATACTCTATTCTGAACTTATCAGAAATTGCTCTGAGATTGGACTGAATAAACCAATCACTGGGAGTGTTTATTCACTGCTTGCTTTTGTTTTTCGGTGATACACCCGTATTTAGCAGGTCTATAGGATTGGCTTTCAGATGCATACACTTGATGTCGAAGAGAATCTGGTGACTACCCTGCCACATATGAACTGTTAATGTCAATGCATGCCTTCCATGAGCCAGGACAACTACTTTACGAAGCAAATAACCTGGTATCCACAAATGTCCATGATCTGTTAACATCATGGCTATTACAACCACCTCTTGAGTTAGTCATCGACTTGTTGGACATCAATCTGCGAATACATTCAGATGCTTTATGCTGCAAAATAATGCAGAAGTGACCCAAAACAAAGGTAGGGTGGACATGGTGAGATGACATCAAAATTGACTAGAATTGACATTCATATATAATCAACAAACTGCCATTTTCAATCCCAAAAATGATAGAATATACAAATGATCCCAAAAAAAAGGTTTTGACATTCATCCATAACAAAGTTCAAATTGAAATAAACCACTTGTTCAAGCAAAAAACATATTGCTCAAAAAAAAAAAAGAATATCCACCATGTTTACTCATCTAATAAGTTATTGCACTTTTCTTGGTTGTGATGCAAAGTTACAAATAGCTCCTGATCCGGTGACTATAGATGGTTGTGGTTGAGATGCAGCCAACCTTGCACTCTGTCTGGTGTTTCTAGGTAGAGAAGGATTAAGCTGAACATTAGTAGCCTGAGAAGATGCATCCTTTTTTTGTGTTCTTTTTCTTTCCACCCCATTTTTGCTTTGCAGTAGCTCCTCCCTTACAAGTCTGAGCATTATGGCCATAATCTTGACACTTGCTGCACCTAACAGTCTTAGCTTTCTTTCCCTTCCTTTCCTCTGTATCATCTCTCTTTCTGTTTCTGCAAGGTCTCCCAATTCCTCTTTTTAACTCAGGTGGCATTATCTTTGGCACATTGAACTCAGGCCACTGTTGAGCATCAGGTATGGACTTAATCCCAGTTGCATAGGCTGCCTTGTACCTTTTGACAGAAAATCACTCATCCACAAATGCATGAGGGTCAAGCTTTGAATCTAATATAGCCCTCATTCCATGTCTGCATGGAATTCCAGAAATTTGCCATTGACCACAAGCACATGTTTGCTTATTCAAGCTGACAACAAGATATGACTTACCCTCAAAGACCTCAAACTCACCGGCATAAGACAAGTAAGAGTGGCAAGTTTTTGAGTTCTGACATAGCTTATGAACCCTTTGCACTATGTTTGGACAGATGTCAGTCCTGCTCCTGTAATCCCCCGTATTTTTAAATATATTATAAATGAAATTATATTTTATTTATAATATTTATTTGTATTTTTCTGGAATTTAATTTCAAAAGTTTCAAATTATTTTGGGTGGAAAATTATTTTTATTACAATATGATTTTTATGAACCATCATTCTATAATTCATGTCCAAACAATCAAAGCCAATCTCACTTTACATACTTGATTGGCCCATTAATTTTATGAGGCCCAATCTTACAACTTGCCCTACACCACTCTCTCTCCTATAAATACCCCATATATCCCCAAATTTTTCTCCACACAAAAAGGTTAGTAAACTCTCTTCTCTTTATTTTATTTCCTTATTTTTTTCCCTTATTTTTTCTTTCCTTTTCTTTTCCCTTTTTTTTCTTTTCTTTTTCTTTCTTTCTTTTCTTTCTTCACGTGAGCATAGCTCACTGCTTCCCCTGCTACCGTCTGCTGCCCACCACCGCCGGCGACCCACCAAGTGGCCCAGCCGTGGCGCACCGTGGCTGTCCCTCTTTCCTCCTCCTTTTATTTTTGTTCTACTATCTTGTTTATTATTAAATTGTTTTGGGTTTTGATTTTGTAGTATAAAGATTATATTTTTAGTATCAAAATCATGTTTTTGATGTGTTAAACTAATAATTTCAGATTTTAATTATGTTATAAATTTTCAGATTTTATGAATTATAAACCAAGGGTTTTAATTTATTGAAATTTGGATTTTAGGGTTCTTATGATCAATTAATTTGGGGCTTTTGTTCCTATTGTATTTCTATTGATTAATTAAGCATAAAAACATGTTTTAAAAGAAGTTTTAAGAACTTTTAATCTAATTTATATTGCTGGAAATTTGGTTAAGTATTAATTTGTGTTTATTGGTTGTTTTCTAGGAAGTGATTATTCCCTAGGAGACTTTTAATTGATTAAAAGTGGCACAAAGGATTGTTTATACGAGGTACGTACTTGTCTACTTCGTTGTAAGTAGTATCATGTTTAGGTACCAAATAAAAGAACTTAGTTTCATGATTAGAGAACACTTGGATGAAAATTGTTTGGTTATACATTTAATTAATTCATGTGCTTATGTTTATGAGACATGTTTTGGTAAATTGATTATGTTTGTATGGGATTATGGATGCAAACATGTTGAATTATATTGGATTAATTATTTGTATGGAATGTTGATACTAGCATATTTTTATTGGATTGGTTTGTTAACCACATTTGGATTATTAAAGGATTGAAATTGAATGGTTTAAGTGGAATGAATTTATTAATTATTCCACAAGGTTGTTATTTATTTTATTACTCAATCATGACTTTTTAGTATGTTGAGTAAAGGTGGATTAAGCCGAAATGGCTAGGTGAGTTGACTATGTTCAACAATTTGGATAATTTGGAAGTTTAATGAAATTAAAGGTAAATTTGTGATGTGATCACCATTGTCCTAAATAGGATTAAAAATAAATTGATTTATGATTTTTATGTATGGTCTATTGGATTGAGTCGACTATTAATTAAAATTGTAATCGCGTATATTGAACACATGGATGAGCAATAAAACTTTAGAAAGCGTGCACTTCTAGAGTATTGACAATTATGGGTTGGGGTACACGGTGGTAGCCCGTGGCTTTCCGAGGCTTGTTTGATCAACATGTCCTCTTTTCTTTTGGTATTTACATTTTATTTTATAATGAAAGTTAGATGGGATCCTAGACTAACTTTGTGAGAATGGAGTCGCGCCCATTCTTACATCGCGCTAAACTTTTATTTTAAATGGTCATTTGGGACCAAAATGATTTGGTGGATTGGACAACCTCGTCTATTGCTTACTCCAAACTAAATTAATTAAATTAAATATAAAGAGTCGAGTGTTTAGAATTGGTTAGAAAGTATGTTGAGTCAATTGAATTGTTTAAGTGTGGAGTCTTGATTAATGAATTCAAGTTGTATGTTTATTTACTTTAATTAGTTGAGCATGTCAGGTTTTTTGCATTGTAGCTTGTATGTACTCAGCTTTGCTGATTGCGTGCTTTTGTGTGTTTTCTTTTGGTCATGGCCTTCGCCTTTCAATGACCCTGTGATGATCCAATTATTACACTTGTATTATTGGGGAGCAGTATTGCACAGGTTAGCTTGATGATGTGAAGTTCGGTGATTTGATATACGCATTGTCAAGGGATTGGTGTGATTGAGGGTATTCGTTCTTTGTGTTGAACTTATTTATATTTTACTACTTTAATTATGTTTTGGGACTTTGATTATTGGTTTGGTTTTAAATAAGGGCCTTTATGGTTCCAATTTGTAAGCTTTGACTTATTGGTTTTCTAAATTATATTATTTTAAGATTTAAGTTGGATTTCCGCTGCAATACTTTGATAAAGCCTTAACGTTTTAACACGTGGCGGTGACATGCCAATGGTTCTCCTCTATTTTTATTTAAAGTAAGTGGTTTGGAAAAGGGAGAATTATTGGGGTGTTACAGCTCCACTCCTCACACTTTTGCCTTCTTGTTGCCAATCTAACCATGGTATTTAATCTAATACCTACCAAAAGTAAGTAAATTATGAAACAAAAGTAGCCATATTAATGCAAGTAAGGACAGGTTTAACAAGTAATGCAAGTAATACTCAGAATTAAATTGTACCTTCTAAAAGTGTAAGGACTAGTCTACATCTGTCAATGCCAAGAGTGGCATTAAAACTCTCAACAAAGTTTGACTTATTAGAGTCACACTTTGTTGCAGTGTTGAACTTATGCTTTGTCCACCTAGATTGTTCTCCAAGCTTTGCAAGCCACAATCTACCTCCTTTTCCAACCTTGTCCATTTGCTCCATTGCTTTCTTAAAGGTAAATTCTGAATAGGCACCACATGCTTTCCAAAACAGAGAGAGCATTAATGGACCTGGAAGTGCTTTCTTCCATGGCAGCCAAATGTTTGGTGCAGTATCTCCTATCAACATCTAGCCAGACCTTGTCAAGTGTAGCTTCAATACCCTGTTAATTTGGCAATCAATATCAGTCTAGATAATGCAAAAAAAAAAAAAAATTGCAATTTAACATAGATTTATAGCTACAAAAGTATACCTTTTTCCTATCTGAGATGATGCACCAATTATCTCCTCTTCCAGTTGCTCTTAGTAGATCTCTCAAATGATGAACAAAAAAGCTCCATGTATCTGAATCTTCAGTAGACACAATTCCCCATGCAAATGGAAACAACTCATTGTTCCCATCTAATGCAATAGCAGACAGTAGAACCCCCCCCCCCCCCCCCACACAATTCCCTTTCAAGTGAGTTCCATAAACTCCCACAAAACCCCTAACTCCATCCCTTAGCCCATCCAAACAAGGCTTAAAAGAAATGAAGATTGTGACAAAATCCAATGGCCTGTCAACATGAGTTGTTGGATTCCATACACAAGTAGCATCTGAACCAGGGTTAATTCTCCTAATCATCTCACAATAACCAGGCAAAAATGCATAAGATTCATCAAAGCCACCATGTATCTCTATTAAAGCCCTTGCTCTGACGCGATACAAAGTACTAGTAGCCATTTGCACATTGTATCTATTCCATAACAAAACATTCAAAGCCTTACCAGATATATCATTATTAGCTCTAATGTCTTCTAACAGAACTCTGCTTGCCCACTTTGCAGTTACCATAGGGTTTTTTATCTCCAAGCCCAAGTGAACCCATCTGTCAGTTTGGAAGCATGGAGCCTCCACTCACAACCTTCTGCAGAACAGTACACTGTGTAGATGGAATTATTTGCCCTATAAAAAACAATAGAAAACCCACATTGTATGCAATAATCTCTAACAACTTCTCTTAAATGTTGTTTGTCACAAAAAAGTTGCCATGGTCTTAGTTCTATTCTCCCATCTTCTTCTCTATCAAACATTTCTCCATTTTTATAAAGCTTTGCAAAGTAATTCCCATCCCCATCATCTACCCAAACATCATCTTCATAAGGGTCATAGTTATCACATACCACCATATCATCAACATCACTTAGTTGCATATCCTCTTCATCATCTAAAGCTTCAACATCGCTAGAAGAGTTATTCACTTGTCCAGAATGGGTGAATGGTGGATCTTCTTCTTGGTCAGAGTCCATATCCAAATCTTCAAGTGAAACTATGTCATGTGTTCCACCATTAGATATAGACATTGAACTACTAGCAGCTAACAACCCTTTTCTCCTAGTTGTTGTATTTGACACTTTCTTTCTTAACACTAGTGTTTTAGAGGATAAGGATGAAATAGGTTCAGGTTGCAATGGTAGTGGAGGGTTATCAGATTTTTTATGTTTCCTTGGACTTCTTCTAACCACTCTAACACCTATGTCTGCTTCAATCTCAGGCCCATTTTCAGGTTCACTAGCACCTATGTCAGTTGCAATCCCTGATTCAACTCCTTCTGTGTCCCCGGTTTCAAGCCCCAACCAGTACTCAAATCTCCTTCCCCTCCCTCCAGTACCCCTTCCTCTCCCACCCCATCTCCCTCTACCCTTTCCCCTCCCTCTATCTTGGCCCCTTCTTCTCCCTGTGCCTCTCCCAACCCCTTTCCCTGTATTACCAACTAACTGAACATCTGCATTTAAATTATCCTCATCCTCAATTGGTTGATCCCCTAACTCCACCACACCTCTATATTCACCCCTACCCCCACACCTCCCACCTCTAGTTTTGACAGTATCTCTTTTTTGAGTCAAATCACCCATTTCATCCAAGTTAACAGAGACTGAAATACTAGCAGATTCTGCAACACCTTTCATTTGTTCCTTAATCTGTCTTGCATTCCTAGTTGTCCTTAAAGCCTTAGCATCTTTAAAAATTTAACTTGGACTATTAGCATCATACACCCATATGTGTATCTCATTCTTTCCAGCAAAGTCATAGAACATCTTCATTAAGTCCTTATCACTATTAAGATAGTGGTAATTTTTGTTATGCACATATCTAAATGTAGGGAATTTGGGCATTTCAATACGTCGTTCAACGGCATAATCCCAATAATCTATGATCACATCAATAAGGTTTGTCTTATCAATGTCCTCGACAACAACATCTACATCACCACTTCTAAACTTGAATTTCAACAGAATAGCATCACCCATTCTGCATTTATTAAACCAAATACACATCTCAATTCAACTTGCAACATTAACTCAATAAATTCGTAACATTCAACTTATTTTGGACAGAACTAACAACCCTAAAAATACACAAGAATTTCTCCATTACAACCACATGAATTGACATATAAAAACCCAAAACAAGCCACACACCAATTAACAATAAAACATACCCTAAATTACTAGAAAGATTCAAAATTTCAGCACATAAAAACCCAGATTTCTCAAATAATCATCCATGGAAAAAACAGAGCAATTATAACAATACATTTCAATTCGAAAAAACAGAAAATTTAGGGTTCAGATAGGATGACCACTACAAGAAAAATGTCTTTTCGTAGCTATTATTTCGTAGCGATTGTACATTTGCTACAATATGCAAGTATGATTGTGAAATAATTAAGGAAGTCGTATCATTTTACAATCGCCATGGGTTTCCCATATAAAATCGATACAGAAAACATAATAATACATATCCACACTATTTTTACACATTTATATAATTTTGAGAAATCGTATCATTTACAATAGCCACTAAATCCTAAAAATCGATATGAAAAGCCTTTTCAACACTAGATATATAAATATTGTTTGACAAAGAATACATAAAATATGTCATAACTTATTGGTGAAACATTTAATATAAGAGTTTGAGGTTGCATGTTCGAATCTAGTAAAGATTATACGCATGTTTTTTTTTTTTTTTTTGAAGAAAATTAGTTAAACATTTATAGCGATTGTAATCGTTACAATAATCACCACGATTGGATGTAGTTTTTTGTATCGATTATTGAGGCCAACCCCAACGATATTGAAAACCACTACTAAAGGCTAAGGGAGCGAGGGATATTGTATTGAATGACCATTCGTTGGGAAAACTTTTTGTTGCAATTACAATCGATACTAAAGGCTAAAATAATCGCTACGAAAAGGTTATTTTCTTGTAGTGGACATACCTTCCCAAAGTCGAAATTCAGCACCTTGGAGAGATTAGGATTGAAATTGTTAGATTGATGATTGTTGTTTAGCGCTCGAAAATCATCAACGCAGCAGCAGGTACGTTCGATAGTGTTCAACGGCAAAGTCTTCAATGAATGGGCCTTTATTAATTGATTAGTGGGATGCATTTACAAAATTAAAAGGGGGTATTTTAGTCCATTCCATATTATGTAACCATGGTTAGTCCAATTAAATTAATTATGTTAGTTTAAGTAAAATAATACTATATTAGAGAGTAATTAGATTACTAATGCTATTTAAGAGATTTTTTAAAAAAATTTGCTACCAATGAGAATGTGCAATAGTTTGTTGCTACCAATGAGAATTTCCCTAAAATAAATAAACAAATTGTTCTACCTCCGGTCCAAATTACTCGCAACTATTTCCTTTTTGGGTCGGTCCACATTACTCACAAATTTCCCCTTTCTTACCCTTTTTAGTAAATTTTTGGGTGGTAATTGACCAATGTACCGTTACTTTTATTTTTAAACAACCTTATTAAATTACAAATCTAATTTCATTAGATTAAACCCCAAGCCTAATTAGTTAAACCCTCATCCCCTTTAATTTTCTCTCTCCTCCTCCAACCCCGTTTTCATGGTGGCTTTGTGGTGTTAAGAGCGGCGAGGTTCGTTGGTAATAATGAAGAGAATGAGTTTTCTCCCTCCTCTCCTTCCTCCTGGTTTAAGATTGGTAGGGATCGACGACATCTTGGTCTAAGATCGGTTGCCTTGTGGGTTTCAAATCAATGGGGTTAGGGTTTGTGGTTTCGGTTTGTTGGGTTGGTGGTTTCGGTGTCGGTGTGTCGGGTTTGCTAGGTTGGTTGTCATGGTTGGGTGTGGTCGTAGGTTAGTGGTCGTGGTCGATGGTTTGGTGGTCGTGGCTGGGTTGGTGGTCATACGTTAGTGGTCGTGGTCGGTGGTTTGGTGGTTGTGGGTTTCTTTTTTAAAATTGGGTTGAATTTGTTGTTTTTTTTTTAATTACTTCATTAATACTTAAATGTATACCCTTATCTTTTAATAATCATGCTTAGGAAATTTTTCCTTGGCCTCCGCAAACTACTCCAAAGTTGCGAGTAATTTGGACCGTAGATAGTATTTAGTCTATCAACTTATTTAAATAGGTAAAAGAAAAAAGTAAAATATTGACTCACATCAATACAACGACGAAATGGTGTTCACATTTACTTGATTTCAATTCAGTTCAGTTCAGTTCAGCTCCAATCAGTTCAGTTTAGCTCTTAATTTCTCTTTCTCATAAAATATTCATTTCAACTCAGTACAGTTCAGCTCCGCTCCAATCAGTTCAGTTCAGCTCCGCTCCAATCAGTTCAATTCAGTTCGGTTCAGTTCAGCTCATTTCAATAAATGTGAACAGGCTATAAGACTAAGCTAATAACCCTTGTTATAAAGTTAAATTTTGGACCAATATATTATTGCATGCATGATAATTGATAAGAATTTATTAGGGGTGAGCAAAAAAAAAATCAGGATACCCTGATTCGAAACCGGAACATGTTAGAAACCGCAGGTTTCGAAAACAGAATCTGTAGAATAGATTCCGGTTTCGCGTAGAAAAATGTGAGCCTCTTGTATCAGGTTTCGGTTCAGGTTCTCAATTTTTTGGAACCACAACCTGTAGGGTATCCTGTAACCTGATAAATATCACATAAGTTCAAAATTTTCACCAATTCTATACTAGTTTTAATTAATAAATATCAAAATTAAAATTATAAATATATGTATTAAATTTTTTCAACAATTACTATTAATTTGTTTTATTTGTAAGTTATAAACATTATAAATTAGTAACCATCTAGTTATTTATACGAAAATCTGCAAAAAAAAAAAAAATTAAATATATTACAAAACAGGGTACCCAATTTCCATGAACTTGTTCAACAGGTTTCGGTTTGTTTCGATTTCGGTTCCCAATTTGAGTAACCAGTTGCGGTTCCAGGAATTTTAACAGGATACCCTGTTATGCTCACCCTAGCATTTATACACTAGTTTTTGACAAACACACACACACACACACACACACACACAAAAAAACCCACACACACACACATTAAAAGTATAACATGGTACGGAGTATATGGCGTAATTTAGTGCTCCCTCCGTCTCATGATACAATGTCTCATTTTCTTTTTGGTAAACCAAAATACAATGTCTCTTTCTATTTAAAGGTTGTACTTTTGGCATTACTACTCTCTTTTTGGTGAGTTGTCATATTTCTTCATTCTCTACTTTTAACATAAAAAAATTTCAAACAATTTCTTTTTATCTCTTCAATTACTTCCAACTACTTTTTTCTTTCTCTCTATCTCTCTCTAACTCCAAATTCACATGTGTACTTCTAATCATTAATTTTAAGGAATTTATAAGTTTCTTAATTCCCGCGTAAAAATTCAAAGAGTAATTGTATTATGAGACAAATAGAGTATGGAGTAATTAATAAGAATTTAGTGCATAAACCTGAGGACTGAGGTTACAGCCTATGTTTCCAAGTTTTAAAATGTACTCCCTCTGCCCTAGAGGTGATCATTGGGTGGGCAGGGTCGAAGCCAAAAAAACAAGCCCACTTCTCGGGCCGGGTAAGGCCAAGCTTCGGGCCATAATTTTTTGTGCCCAAATCCGCCTAAAATGGTCGGGATGGGCCTAAAAGATCAACTAAATTTGCATAAAAATGCATTCCCAAACCCGCTAAAAAGAAAAAAAAATTGGGTCGGGCTCGACGCGATTTCAGGCCAAAAATTCTGCCCAAAACCCGTCCATAATCGAGCTGGGTCGATCTGGACTAACTTTGATCACCTCTACTCCGTCCCTTATTGATAATCTGTTATGGCCAATTTTAAGTCCTAAAATAATAGTCCCATTTGCTTTTTTTCAAGTACCATTATGTTATTTTTTTTACCAAAATTCCTTCCAATGTACAACAATATTTGTGTAAATTTAACTTTCTCATGTAAATTTTGCTTTTTCATATACTTTTATTACTTTCTCTCTCTATTTGCATACTTAATGTAAATTTTAAATTTTTCAATATACTTTTAATTTACTACTTTTTATTTAGGAAATTTTAGATTTTAACACCTCACAAAAACGCAAAAATTGATTTTAACACCCCCATAAAAAAAATGGGTATTAACACCAGATAAATTTCAACAAATTTGGTATTACCACCACTTAACTGATTCTGTTTAGAAATCCGTTAAGTGGGTCCATAAGCCACGTGTCGTGTTATTATTGGCCAAAAAAAAGAAAAAAAAAAGAAAAAAAAAACCTAAAACTACCCAGCCACCACCATAGCACCACCCCCGCGCCACCGCCGCCTTCCCCCCAACTCACCACAGCCCTCCCGAAACCACCACCTGTGTCGCACCACCACCCCCAACCCACCTGAACCCTCCCCCTCCCTTTCTCGCAACCGTAACGCCCCCAAAACCACCAAGCCCAAAACCCTCGTCCCCCTAAACGGCCACGAATCCGGCCTTAAAAGGCCGAAATTGGCCGGTTAAGGCCACTAATCCCCAAAACCGGCCGATTTCGGCCTTTTAAGGCCAGATTCGTGGCCGTTTAGGGGGGACGAGGGTTTTGGGTTTGGTGGTTTTGGGGGCGTTACGGTTGCGGGAAAGGGAGGGGGGGTTCAGGTGGATTGGGGGTGGTGGTGCGACACGGGTGGTGGTTTTGGGGAGGGCTGTGATGAGTTGGGGGGAAGGCGGCGATGGCGCGGGGGTGGTGCTGTGGTGGTGGCTGCGTAGTTTTAGTTTTTTTTTTAATTTCTTTTTTTTTTGTAACAAATAAAATGCTGACACGTGTTACTGTGGGCCACACTTAACGAAATTTTTGGATGGAAACCGTTAAGTGGTGGTAATACCAATTTTTTGGAAATTTATCTGGTGTTAAAATTTTTTTTTTTTTTGGGGTGTTAAAATCAATTTTCGCGTTTTTGTGAGGTGTTAAAATCTAAAATAACCTTTTATTTATGTTTATTATTTACTGTGAAAATTCCTATAAGGGACTATTATTGAGGGACGTGGGAAGTATGTAAGTATAAAAATAAAAACTTATTTTAAAGGTAGATTGGTTATCTTTTTTGTTTCAGAAAAATTAGGCATAGCCAGAAATAGAGCTGTCAATTCGGGTAAACGGGTTGGGTATGAGTGGGTCGGGTCAACTCAGGTCGGGTCAATTCGAATTAATTCCATAACCTATGTGGGTCGGGTTTGGGTTGGGTCATGCTTGAGTCGGGTCACGTCGGGTCATACTTCTTATCGGGTTTGGGTCAGGTTAATAACAGATCGAGTTACATTCGAGTCGAGTGAACAATAGGTCGAGTTTAATTCGGGTTTTCACGAGTTAAAACGGGTTAGGGTAATTCTCGGGTTCGAGTCGGGTTTGATTCAAGTCAATAATTTGCGGGTTAGAATCAGGTCAGGTCATTCTCGAGTTTGAGTCGGGTTCGGTTCAAGTCAATAATTTGCGGATTATAATTAGGTCGGGTCATTTTCAAGTCGGGTTCGGTTCAAGTCAATAATTTGCGGGTTATAATTAGGTTGGGTCATTTCCAAATTGGGTCATTCTCGTATTCAAGTCGGGTTATGCTCAAGTCGATAATTTGCAGGTTACAATTTGGTCAGGTCATTTCCAAGTCAGGTCATATTCGAGTTCAACTAACTATAAATAGATAATTATCATTTTTATCAAGCTAATTATTTCCTTTGACTATAATATATATGACAATATACTAGGGAACTATAGTCTATAATTTAGGAAGATAATTATCTCCTTTGACCATACAACAATTATATACTATATTTAACTCTTAAATTTGAGGATGATGCTCCTTTCTTTTGCTGGCCTGGACTGGCTTGGTCTCCCTAGACAAAATGCTTTGATAAAAAATAATAAGGTGGTCTAAATCGGGTCAGGAACAATTTGGGTTGAATTTAGGTCAGGTCAATAACAAGTCATGTTAATTTTGAGTCGGTTTAGTAACAGATCGGGTTGAATTTTTAGGTCGGGTAAGTAATAGGTCTGGTAAAATTTGGGTTGGGTCAATAACAAGTCGGGTTGAATTTGGGTCAGGTCAACAACAAGTCGGGTTGAATTCGGGTCGGGTTTGTAACAGGTTGGGTTAAATTCGGGTCAAGTTAGGAACAAGTCGGGCTGAATTCAGGTCAGGTTAGTTCGGGTTAAATTTGGATTATGACAGATTAAAAGGGTTAGGTTCAATTTCGGTTCAAGTCGGGTTCGGTGCAAGTTAATTAAATTGGCCGTTATAAACCGATAAATCGGTGCAAGTTGTAAACCGGTAAATTGGTCGTTTAAAGGAAAATTGGATGGTTCCACACACCCTATTGGACTCCCAGAGAATATTAGGGACCATGGAAAAACATTTTGGCAATTTTAATTTCCAGGCGAAAAAAGTAAAAAAATTCCAAAATTGAAGGCTAAGATCCACGTTTTTGAGAAATTTTGCAGGTTTTGAGTCGTGGTGTCGAAAAGCCTTTAAATTTTAGGGGATACATCTCGGGGTCATATAATTCTGTTTGGAACCATTTATAATCATTATAAGTTGTCATAAATGTTCGTAGTACGCACGAGTTAATGAAATCCGTGCATGTTGTAAACCGGTAAATTGGCAGTTTAAAGAAAAATTAGATGGTTCCACCAACCCAATTGGACTCCCGGAGGGTATTAGGGACCATGGTAAAAATTTCGGAAATTTTTATTTCCGAGCGAAAAAAAGTCAAAAAATCCAAAATTGAAGACTAATATCCACGCTTTTTGAGAAATTTTGGAGGTTTCGGGGCCCGGTGTCGAAAAGTCTTGAAATTCTAGGGGATACATCTCGGGGTCATATAATGTCGTTTGGAACCATATATGATCATTATTTGTTGTCATAAATGTTTGTGGTAGGCTTGAGTTAATGAAATCGGTGCAAGTTGTAAACCTGTAAATTGGTCGTTTAAAGACAAATTGGATGGTTTCACCCATCCAATGGGACTCTCGGATGGTATTAGGGATCGTGGTAAACATTTTGGTAATTTTTATTTCAGGGAAAAAAAAAGTCAAAAATTACAAAATTGAAGGCTAATCCACGCTTTTTGAGAAATTTTACATGATTCGGGACTCGGTGTCGAAAAGTCTTGAAATTCTAGGGGATACATCTCAGGGTCATTGTAGACGTCGTTTGATGTGCGCCTACGTTAAACATGTTGTGAATATGTTTGGCACTCATAGGAAGTGGGAATTGACATAATACGATTAGGGACAAGGAAAGTAGGGAGCCGCCAACAAGTTTTTAAGGAACTTATAAACCGTTCACGGATCATTTAAGGCAACGACGAATAAGGGACAACGAAGGCAACAATGATTGATCCATGAAGGTTACACCCCATTCATAATCAATGAGATTACTAACTCCATATGGTTTGGAACCACAAAAGGAGGATAGGGGATGATGGTACGAAGTGAGTCATGGAGTCACTTTCGCCCGCATACGCCTCTACTCGATTCTTATAGTGCAAAGTGATTCCCGCGATCTCAAAGACATGCAAACAAAGATTCAACTTGCTCCAAACTCTAACATTACGCTAAATTGGTTGAATATTAATGCACCATATAATTCTAAAATATTAGTGATCACTTCGATTAATAACAAGATTAAAAAGGAACCTAAACCGGTTGTCCAAATTATCTTATTAGGCGTGATTTTCAATTACATATTCCTTTAAACATGCAATATGGTGATCAATAAATATAATAAAATAAACATCAATATAGGAAGCAATTCAACAATAAATTGTTAGTCAAATCAAATCATAATAAATTAACCTAATCATGATACTAGCAATATAAAAATAAAATAATTAATTAAATTAATTAATTACTCATATTTCACGCGCTCCTTTAAATTTCTACATCATGAATAAATTGTTAGTAACTTCAATAAAAATATAAATCACATTGAAACAATTAAATTAAATAAAAAGTAGAGTTGATTTGGTCCAAACCCTCAGTCAAATATACCTTTATTTCACGCCTTGGTTTAAGGACGGAACCTCGGGTTAAGTATGGACTCCTTGTAGTGCTTAAGAAATGAATGATGTAATTAGGGATATAGGTTTAAGGCTTGGGGTATGAGAGAGAGAGAGAGAGAGAATGATTTTTTTTTGGTGTAGAAGAGAGAATGATTGGGTGCCCCGAACTGTAGAAAGGAAGGGGTATTTATGGGGAAAATGAGTAGAGGGAACACACGAGACCCTAAAATGATAAAACCCTAAAATAGATGTCGTGACACGTCAGCAGCATGCCGCGACACTACAAAATATGCCGTGACACGGTATAATTTGGCGTGACACGGGAAATCAGCAGCCCTAAAAAGATAAAGCGCGTCCAGGTGTACGCGGAGAAAAAACGGGAAATTCCCGTGACACGGAACATGTACCGTGACATGACAGCGGCATTGTCCACCGTGGCATGGTACAGTACACCGTGTCACGGTAAAAAAGCGTGTGACAAAAATGTGAAAATGACATGGAAAAAGAACCGTGTCACGGTATGTGTATGTGATACGACACTAACAGCCGTGCCACGTCAGATATTGCCGCGACGCGGCAATTTTGCTGCTGCGCGATAATTTCAGTTTTTTACACGTTTTTTTAAAACTATGATAACTTTTGACCCGTAACTCGGAATAAGGCATATAAATTATAATATATCATTGGATATCTTATCAAATCTACTTTCCAACCCAATTAGAATCAGGTAAAAATCATTTGTAGATTTTAATATATGGTCGTTTTACTAAAAGGGTGTCGATTTTAGGTCGAGTTTAGTATTTTGCTCATATATTTTTCGTTTTGAATCAGAATTGGGCTAATGATATATTGTTGGAAAGCTTATTAAAAGGCCTATCCAACCAAATAATAATTGGATTAAAATTATAGGGACACAAAATCAGTTTCTCTCGGTTTTTTGATGTGGGCACGAAAAGTGGAAAGTAAGTTATGGTTTAGGGAAATGATCTATGAATTGGATTGGTTTATGAAATGTATTGAATGAAAAAATGGATTTAAGCACTCCAAAGATTAAATACTCAACCCAACCAATAATGGCGGTGAAAGGTGTTCATCATCGGGTTTGGTTTTGAGGAGACATTTTTAGGTGTCTACAGTCATATATGCCGTTTGGAACCATTTATGATCACTATATGTAGTCATAAATGTTCGTGGTAGGCTTGATTTAATGAAATCGGTGCAAGTTGTAAACCAGTAAATTGGCCATTTAAAGCCAAATTGGATAGTTCAACCCACCCAATTGGACTCCCGGAGAGTGTTAAGGACCATGGTAAAAATTCGGCAATTTTTATTTCCGGGCGAAAAAAAGTCAAAAAATTCCAAAATTAAAGGCTTATGTCCACGCTTTTTGAGAAATTTTGGAGGTTTCAGAGAACGGTGTCGAAAAGCCTTGAGATTTTAGGGAATACATCTCGGGGGTCATATAATGAAGTTTGGAACCATATATGATCATTAAATGTTGCCATAAATGTTCGTGGTAGGCTTGATTTAATGAAATCGGTGTAAGTAATAAACCGGTAAATAGGTCGTTTAATGGCGAATTGGATGGTTCTACCCACCCAATTGGACTCCCGAAGGATATTAAGGATCATGGTAAACATTTCGGCAATTATTATTTCCGAGTGAAAAAAGTCTAAAAATTCCAAAAATAAAGGCTAATATCCACGCTTTTTGAGAAATTTTGAAGGTTTCAGGGCCCGGTATCGAAAAACCTTGAGATTTTAGGGAATACATCTCAGGGTAATATTATGTCGTTTGGAACCGTATATGATCATTATTTGTTGTCATAAATGTTAGTGGTAGGCTTTAGTTAATGAAATCGGTGTAAGTTGTAAACCGGTAACTTGATCGTTTAAAGGAAAATTGGATGGTTCCACCCAACCAATTGGACTACCGGAGGGTATTAAGGACCATGGTAAACATTTCGACAACTTTTATTTTTGGGAAAAAAAAAGTCAAAATTTTCCAAAATTGAAGGCTAATGTCCACGCTTTTTGAGAAATTTTGGAGGTTTCGGGGCACGGTGTCAAAAAGTCTTGAGATTTTGGTGAATACATATGGGGGTCATATAATGCCATTAGGAACCATATATGATCATTATATGTTGTCATAGATGTTTGTGGTAGGCTTGAGTTAATGAAATCAGTGCAAGTTATAAATCGGTAAATTGGCCGTTTAAAGGCAAATTGGATGGTTCCACCCACCCGATTGGACTCGCGGAGGTTATTAGGGACCATGGTAAACATTTCGGCAATTTTTATTTTCAGGCGAAAAAAAGTCAAAAAAATTCCAAAATTAAAGACTAAGATCCACGTTTTTGAGAAATTTTGCAGGTTTCAAGTCCCGGCGTTGAAAAGCTTTTAAATGTTAGGGGATACATCTCGGGGTCTTATGATTCCATTTGGAACCATTTATGATCATTATATGTTGTCATAAATGTTCGTGGTAGGCTTGATTTAATGAAATCGGTGCAAGTTGTAATATAAACTGGTAAATTGGCCGTTTAAAGGAAAATTGGATAGTTCAACCCACCCAATCGGACTCGCGGAGGGTATTAGGAACCATGGTAAAAATTTCGGCAATTTTTATTTGCGAGCGTAAAAAGTCAAAAAATTCAAAAACTGAAGGTTTTTTGAGAAATTTTTGAGGTTTCGAGTCACTGTGTTAAAAAGCCTTTAGATTTTAGGGAATACATATCGGGATCTTATAATGACGTTTGGAACCATATATGATCATTATATGTTGTCATAAATGTTCGTGGTAGGCTTGAATTAATGAAATCGGTAGAAGTTATAAATCGGTAAATTGGCCGTTTAAAGGCAAATTGGATTGTTCCACTAACCCAATTGGACTCCCGAAGGATATTAGTGACCATGGTAAAAATTTAGGTAATTTTTATTTACAGGCGAAAAAAAAGTCGAAAAATACCAAAATTGAAGGCTAATATCCACGTTTTTTGAGAAATTTTGGAGATTTCGAGGCTCGGTGTCGAAAAGCCTCGAAAATTTAAGGGATACATCTCGAGGTCATATAATGCCGTTTGGAATTATATATAATCATTATATGTTGTCATAAATGTTCGTGATAGGCTTCAGTTAATGAAATTGGTGCAAGTTGTATACCCGTAAATTGGTCATTTAAAGGAAAATTGGATGGTTCCATGGACCCAATTGGACTCCCGGAGGATATTAGAACCATGGTAAACAATTCGGCAATTTTTATTTTCGGACGAAAAAAAGTCAAAAAATTCCAAAATTGAAGGCTAATATCCACACTTTTTGAGAAATTTGAAGGTTTCGGGGTTCGGTGTCGAAAAGTCTTGAAATTCTAGGGGATATATCTCGGGGTCATATTATGCCGTTTGGAACCATATATGATCATTATTTGTGGTCATAAATGTTCGTTGTAGGGTTGAATTAATGAAATCGGTGCAAGTTGTAAACCGGTAAATTGGTCGTTTAAAGGCAAATTGGATGGTTCCACCCACCCAATTGACTCTCGGAGGGTAGTAGGGACCATGGTAAACATTCTTCAATTTTTATTTGCGGGTTATAATCAGGTTGAGTCATTTTCAAGTCGGGTCATTCTCGGATTCAAGTCGGGTTATGTTCAACTCAATAATTTGCAGGTTACAATTAGGTCGGGTTATTTCCAAGTCAGGTCATATTCGGTTCAACTAACTATAAATAGATAATTATCATTTTTATCACGCTAATAATTTTTATACTAGGGAACTATAGTCTATAATTTAGGAAGATAATTATCTCCTTTGACCATACAACAATTATATACTATATTTAATTCTGAAATTTGAGGATGATGCTCCTTTTTTTGTTGACCTAGACCGACTTGGTTTCCCTAGACAAAATGCTTTGTTCAACCATAATAAGGTGGTCTAAATTGCATTTAAGGTAATTTGAAATCGGGTTAGGAACAATTTGGGTTGAATCTAGGTTGGGCTAATAACAAGTCTTGTTGATTTCGAGTCGAGTTAGTAACAGATCGGATTGAATTTTTGGGTCGGGTAGAATTTTTGGGTCGGGTAAGTAATAGGTCTGGTAAAATTCGGGTCGGGTCATTAACAAGTCGGGTTGAATTTGGGTTAGGTCAATAATAAGTCGGGTTGATTTCGGGTCGGGTTTGTAACAAGTTGGGTTAAATTCGGGTCGGGTTAGGAACGGGTCCTGTTGAATTCAGGTCATGTTAGTAACAAGTCGGGTTAAATTCGGGTTTTAACGGGTTTAAATGGGTTTGGGTCAATTTCAAATCAAGTCGGGTTCGATTCAGGTCAATAAATTTACGGGTCACATTCGGGTCGGGTCATCTCCAGGTCAGTTCATGTTCGGGTTCGGGTCTCACATACTCAGGTCAACTCGGGTATAGAGTTGGTTTCAGGTCGGGTTTGGGTCACCATTTTTTCAGTTTCATATGGGTCGGTTAATAATCGGATTTGAGTTGGTATTTCGGGCCGGGTCAACTTTTGACAGTTGTAGCCAGAAATTTAGGTAAATGACTAAATGTTTGGTAGCTATTACATTTCTAAGCTAGTTTTAAAATCTAAAATGTGAATCCCATCTTTCTTTTCAATTACTTGTTAGTTGTATTGTATCTTCTCTTTGGATTTATGGTATATTTCTCCATGTGAGCAGGCAAAAAGTTGTTCGTGAATATATATTTCACCAATATTGTCCAACTATATTAATTAGAAGACAAAATTGTATAACCATTTCACCAATACTGCTTTTAAACTATATATATATATATATATATATATATATATATATATATATATATATATATATATATATATATATATAGGCAAGCGGTTCATGCCAAAACCGCTTGCCAATTAATATTAGAGGTTTTTTTTTGTAAAAATTGGGTATAATGGCAAGCGGATTTTTAAAACCGCTTGCCATTTGGAGCTTCCTATTACGTTTATTCTACTAGTGATACTGACCTTTATGGAAATGCTGTCAAAAACTCAAAGTCGATATAGTTACCTTATTTCTGTACATAGTGACCTTTATGTGAATGCTGTCAAAATTGATATAATTACCTTATTATTGTATATAGTGATCTTTGTGTAAATATCGTCATCAAAATTGATATAATTACCTTATTATTGTATATAGTGATCTTTGTGTAAATATCGTCATCAAAATTGATATAGTTACATTATTTTTAAATATAGTGATTCTATGTAAATGTCATTAATTTAGATAAAGTTACCTCATTTTTGTATGTATTGACCTTTAAAACAGTTGAATGATTATATGTAAGGTTAGAAAGATCTTAGGCCTTTTAAACCGTCTGATATTTTGTGCTAATAATGAATAGTTGAGATTTGTTATTTTCAACATAAGCATTGTTTTCAGCGGAATCACCCGTCATGAATTCCTAACTAAATACCATTTCAACCAATATAATTTATCCTTATCTAACGCCCCGAGGCGCTCGTTTTATATATATATATATATATATATATATATTTTGATGTTCCACCTGCTTCATCCTAATACAAGTATTATATCACCAGTAGCTAGGAATTAGGTAATAGCATAACGAAACTAATTTGTTTTTATATTTTGTTTTATTCATTTCATACCTTTCTTAATTCTCACCCGACCGACCCCTACTGTAATTGATTAATTGATCTAGTCTAGTATATAAAAGCTTAATAATTATTGAAGATGACAATTTAGTTTTGATAAAATTTTGAAGCTATATATAGGAGATGATTTTTTTTTTTTTTTGTTTAACAAATATATGAGATTACATTTTAGTTTTGATTTAATACTCATATATTTTGTAATGTCTTTTTCAAAATATTTGGAGCCTCCACCGACCTTATCAAGTTATCATACTACAAGCAAAAAATTTGATGCATAGAGCAAATTACTAGGATTATGTGTAGAAATGTCAATTCGGATAATTGGTTCGAGTTCGGTGAGATCATCGGGTTGGTTCGGGTCAATTTAAATGTCGGGTTATATTAAATTATAGTGCTCACATAAATTGAAATCTCAATCGAATATTTTTCAAGTCGATTTCGGATCGGATCGGGTGTGAAAAAGATCCACCTTAACTATTTCTACCTAGTACTTACTATCTTTTCCATGTGATACGCTTCAACTATTTTTTTTTTCTTTTATTTATTTTTTTTTGTTTTTTCCATGTAAAAACGGAAATTCTATGCTTTTTATCTTTTCTATGTAATATTTCTCAACTATTTCCATCTATCTCTAAAGGCTATAATTAAGAAATAGAGGAAGTAATATTAGGAGCTAACTAGTAAAGTCTACCCTCACAAAGCCCCACATCATCCATCTTTTTTTTTTAGCAAGTATTCCGTAATTTTTTTCAATTTTAACCTCATTATTTTAATTTAATCCCCAAATTATCCTCAATTTTTACTGTTTTTTTGTGTCAAATTATTTTCACATTTATTAATCCACAAACATATGTTCTCTCTCATTCCTATTCTTCTTTCTAGGTACTTTTTCATTCTTTTTGGCATTTGTTAACCTTTGAATGGGCATGGATACACCTACCCACTGGGTAGTTTACCCGATTGATGTGGAACTGACGTGGCAATGATGTGTAATTTTTTTTTTATAAAAAAAACTGTTTATTTGACCCACTTTTAACACCATAAAATCATTAATAATGCAATTTAATTTTCCAATAAGCATAATACAGGGAACTAGACAACATATTTAATGCATTCCAATTTTCTAAATCTAAATCATTAAAGTGAAGTTTTAATTTACTGTACAACACTAAATAATTTTTATTTTTATTTTTTATTTTTTTTTAAAAAAGACCATTTGCATTCTTCATGAGTACAACAAGAAGGTGCTAACTATTCTTCTTTATTGACAAAGTCTTACATGATTTTCGTTATCAAAAAAATATACTCCATAATTATACAAGCTTCAATCAAAACAATTATTCTGTAATTTGGCTTCAATTGATGATGTCCTTCCGATAACAATATTAAAGGAGTTTATCACAGGTTAGTAAACTATTTTTTATGTCATAATCTATCAATTTGTTGTGGTATGAAATAATCTTCTTGAAAGCAGATATAGTTTATATTTAATCATATACTTATGTGATAACTTAAATTATTAAGAACGATTTTTTTTATAGTCAATATTTTAATTTTAATCAAAATAATACTAGTTTAAAAAATCAGTTATTTGATAGTTATTCTATAACATTTTATTTATGATATTTGAAAACATTGTAAACGATTTTTTTTATACGATATTTTTTTATGTGAAACGATTTTTTTTAATCAAACAATAAAAAAACATATAACTACATTTTTTTTTTGAGGGAATAAACATATAGCTATATTATTGAACAAGATAATAGGAAACAAATTCTTAAAATATCTACATGATAAAAGCAAATAATAGGAGATAAGTATTATCATGAAAACTAAATATTATAAGAATAACTTTCAATTCCCTTGTCTCATACGTCAAACCCCCTGCTTAGACTTTTAGGTTGTTCTATTTTGTTTTCTTTTATTTTTGGATGTATCCCTCATTTGCCAAAAAAAAATAAAAATAAAAAATAAATAAATAAATAAATTATAAGAATAATAACGTGTAGCTTAGAATTTTTTACCAAAAAGAAAAGTCTTTGACTGTTGAAATATTATTCAAGTAAACAGATTCATTATTTTTTAAAAAAAATATGAATTTTTTTTTTTCAATTTCTCCCTTTAATAATGATTGACTAATTATAATATATATTGTATACAGAAATTTGAAAATGGATGAGAGTGGTATTGCTAAAGTAGTACCATCCACAATAGATCTTAATATGGAGTATCAAGGTAAAGACAGTGAATACGATATTTCCGATATGGACTTTGATATTAATTCGGAACCGGATTTTATTTGTGACGAAGTGAATGAAAATATTGATGTGTTGAGAGATGATGATGATACAAATGGAACTAATGAAAGTCATCCTATGCTAGAAAAACTTGCTCCTCCAAATGTAGGGATGATTTTTGCGTCTTATGAAGATGTCATTGGTCTTATGAAGATGTCATTGGGTATTATCATGAATTTGGAAAACAAAATGGGTTCCAAATGAAAATCATAAGTAGAGAAAATGTCAAAGGTACTGAATGTGGTAATAAGTATGATTGCACAAGGTTGAGGCTAGTGTGTAAGAAAGAAGGAAAGTTTGTTCCTAGGGGGAAGGATCCATCAAAGCCTACACGAAGTGAATTTACCGGTTGTAAAGCTAAAATTACAGCTACATTTGACAAAATTAGCGGGGAATGGAAACTCACCACGGTAGTGTTAGAGCATAACCATCCCATAAACCCTTAAAATTCTAAATTTATGCGGAATTATAGATTCATTAGTCCACATAACAAAGATATTATACTAACTAATGAAAAGGCAGGAGTACCTATTGGAAGAAATTTTGCTACATTTGCGGTACGATATGGAGGATTTGGTGCAGTTCCCTTCTCTGAGAAAGATCGTAGAAATTTGGTTTCTAAGCATAGACGTTTGTGCCTTAAAGAAGGAGACTTTTTTGCTATGGAGAAGCATTTCATGGATATGTCTACTAAAGACAAAAAAAATTTCTACAAGTATGACACAAGCGATGGTACTCTTAAAAATGTATTTTGGGAGGATGGGAGACGTAGAGCTGCATATCGTGATTTTGGAGATGTTGTATCATTTGATACGACATACTTAAGAAATAGGTATAGGATGCCCTTTTGTCCTTTTATAGGAGTGAATCATCATGGTCAATCGATATTGCTTGGGTGTGCTCTAATTTCGGGTGAGGACACGAAAAATTATATTTGGTTGTTTAAGACCTGGCTAGCTTGTATGTCGGGAAAAGCTCCAAATGGTATTGTCACAGATCAATGCATGGCTATAGGTAAACTTCCTACCACTTTATAAATAACTTGCATAACTTTTTCATTTATATATTTGCATGCATGGATTAATAATGTGTACAGTAAATAACTTGTTGTGCATATATATTTGCATGCATGGATTAATAATTTATACAGTGAACAGTTTGTACATTTTGCTAAGCTTTTATTTGGTTTTGTTGTGTGTAGCTACGATTGATAGCAACATTACCCAAACTTATGGTGAATGATTAAGTTTTAATATATATCTCCTTTTTCCTTAAAAAAAAAAAAGTGTATTTGCATAGTGATAGGCATAATATTATACTAATTAATCTTGCTTTATTTTATAATAAATTATATATGTGGTGTTTGTTGGTAATTAGTAGCTAGAATTTGTCTGTATTAGTGATAGTATCTACCTTGATGTTGTTTTGAAATAATTAAATATTCTATTTACCTCAGGGAGTGCTATTAGGGAGGTATTTCCAAACACAAAACATAGATGGTGCATTTGGCATTATGAGAAATGCAAAAATGCACTTGAATTTTCATGAAGATAGAGATATAATCCGTAGAGAGCTGCGTCGGACTCTCCATGATTCTCTTCATGTTGAAGAGTTTGAGAAAAAATGGAATGTCTAGTACACAACGTAGTGAGAGCATGAATTTTTTTTTCAAAGCATTTGTGAACCTTAATACTACCTTGAAAGAATTTGTTGAGCAATATTGTCTTGCATTAGGAAAACGAGCCAATGAGGAGGAAAATGAAACATTTCGTTCAATGAATAAGCCAACCCTATGCTTCACCGAATTTGTGAGCGATAGTGTATTTTAACGTCTTTATACCTCAAAAAAATTTGAAGAGTTTCAAGAACAAGTGCGTATGGTTACATATACAAGTGCAACTAAATCCCATGATAATGGAAGTGTTTGTGTTTATGATGTAGTGACCAAGAAGGCTAAATGGCAACAATTGATGATAAACCATACTCTTTTCTTTTGGAGAATTTGGTTAAATTGAGGCCACAAGTGAAAGCATTGGTTGAAGAATCTCAAGAACTACCCCGGATTGTGAGTACACTTGGTAAAGTTTATGGAAGACACCCCTCACTTAGAGGTGAAGTTGATGGAGATAATCAAAGGGAAAATGTAGATAATCAACAAAATGTCAAAGATCCAGAAGATCGTAGAGGAAAAGGAAAAAAACCAAGTCATAGAAAAGGGTATGACTATGACAAACAAACTACGAAATACAAGAAGAATGCAAGTCAACAAACAAATGAACAGCTATATATTAATAACATCTTTTTCAATCTAATGTTCCATATTGGTTTTTCATATGAGTATATTTAACTTAAGCATTAACTTCCCTTATCATATGTGTATACTTTTATTTTGTAATACATTGTCTTTCTATTTTAATAGGAACGATATCAATTAAGTGGGATGCCCTTTTCAATGATGTCAAACTATACGGCTAGCTCTTCACAAGTAAGTTGACTTTTAGCGAATTTTTAGGCCGCTGTTTCAATATTAAGCTAAATGAAACTAAAATGCATTTTTGGTTATCTAAACAGGATTATAATCGATATGTATGGACATAATATGAATTACAATCCTTCTTCTCATGTGGCTCCAGTACGTTACATTTTCTCAATTTGATTATTTATTTATTGGCAAGGATTATACATGATGTGTATAATAATTAGTCGAAGCAAAAGGTTTAATTTTTCCTTGCAGGTTGTACGACCCAATATTGGTACATATGCAAATTTTATGACTACTAACCCTCCAATGCATACAACGCCAGTAAGTTACGGAGTATTTTGTTGAGAAATTATATTCCTTATTTTGTTGATATTTTAGATTCCAAAGAGTTTAACTTTTTTTTTTTTTTTTTTTGTGTTGTATTTCATAAGTTTGCTGGACACACAACAACGAGACCAAGTGAGTGACTAAAAAAAATCTAGCTTATCATAAACTAGTTACGTTATAATTATATATCTATATGTATTCATGTATGTTTATATCCTCTTTGACAAACATTTACAGGTTACAGCTATTTTGGCCCACGAGTAGGAGAAAAAAGGTTCCAATTCAACTGACGGATAAAGTCGAGCAAACTGGACAATAGATTATTTAAGAATGACTAGTTACTTATTTATATCATTTGAGTATTTGATTAAAAAAAAGTACAATTTTACTATTGGTTCTTTTGGATAATGTACAATTTTACTATGTCATTCATCTTATAATCCTTTGTGGTGAACGTTTTATCATAATAATTACTTTGACTAATTTTATGAAGCATATCCTTTTTATTTGTTATGCTTTCTTATTTTAATTAGCGGTTAAGCATATCTTTTTTTAATGAACAGATCAATTAGCTACAATATTATGCATCTAAATATTCCTATAATTATGGCTGATATAATGCTATAATCGTAGAATATATATGCAATAACCGTAGAATATATATATCAGCCATATATAACCGTAGAATATAAATTGTGCAATCTTTTTATATGTTAATCTTTGTAGATATATATGCATACTTACCTAAATTAGCGGTTAAAAATTGTTTTTAATTTTAGAAAACCTTTAAAGAATATTTTATATACACTAGTATATTCCTAGAATTATGGCTAACATGATGCATTGATGCTAGCACTATAACCGTACGTCAAACGTTTAATTTTTTTTTTTTTTAATTTTTTTGAAGGCAGACATGTACGTCTATAATAAAAATCTGTTGTGGATTTTTTATTTTTTATTTTTAATTTTTTTAAAAGAGATGTATGTACATCTTTGTAAGGTAGACAATTATGCATACTTTAATAACATAAACAAGATTAAGATATGTTCATCTTTGTAGTTTTTCTTCATATAAAATAGTCACGATTTTAAAATGTCAAAAATTGTAATTTAACAACAACTCGAGATATAAAATCAAGTTTGAAACAGGTTGAACAAAAAAAAAATTGTAATCTATCTATATATTATACTAAAAGACAAGCGCTTCAACGTGAGGATGACAAATGTCACTCTCTCATTGGCTTATCTTAAGTATAAAATATGTCTATATAATTACTGTTTACATATTCAAGCATAGTTATTTTTGTTAAACTTAAAACAATAAAAGCAAGTTTCTATACATGTATAAGATTTTCATGATTTCCGAACATAAATATTGATTTAATTTTTTTATAATATATATATACTTTCCAATACTACAAATAATCCATAAAGTCTTTCCAATCTTTATTTATAGTTAAGTTACAGAATAATAACTAATTTGAAGCAATATGATTAAATTAAAGTGGCATAATTAAGGAAACAAATATTTCGTATTTTGAAAGGCTAATATTGTTTTTTTTTTTGTATGAAAATTAAATAAAATCGATAGAATTTAGTTTGACGTCAATTATGAAATCAATACAAACATTTAAATAATGAAAGAAAATGCTTGTAGTTTGTTCTAACTTTTTTTTTACACGTAGATTTTTTCTAACTGAAAAATGAAGATAATAGAAATGAGAAAAAAATAAAATTTACCATATGAACTGGGATTTTGGAAAAATGTAATAGTTTATCAATACATGTTAAGTTAAAGTGATTATAACATAAATAATGAAACAAACTGCGTTTAAATTTGTTCAAACCAAAAGATGAATTTAATAGTATACCGATGAAATTCATGTATATAAAGCTGGGAAAATACATAAAGGTTAGTTTAAAATAAAAAAAAAATAGTAAAATGTAACATTAGAATATATAATCTAGATAACAACACGAAATATAAAATGCGTTTAGGTTTGAAATCGTTCGGTTTTTATTTAGACCAATTCCAATCTTACCTGAATAATATTGGATTTGGAAAAGTCGAGTCTAATCGGATCCTAATTTTGAAAACAGTTCATCTGACTTACTTCGAATTATAATCCGATTTGGATCTACTCATCAAAATTACTAATTGGATCTGTATTTGGTTTAGATTTGTATCATACTTTTGGATTTTGGTCTTTAATTACCAAGTCAATCATATGATTGCATCCCATGACATAATTTAGCTAGATTGACATCTAACCAGCCACATGTTAAGTTCTTTGACCTAGGTTTGATTAGGATTATTCGAGCTCAAGTCAAACTTAACTGAAGCTTCAATTTGGCAATTCGAGTTTTGCATGATCTAAAATTTTGATGCTATTGAAAGTCAGATCATATATAGGTGTCATGGATTCATAAGAACCTTCGATAGAAACATTCGATTGTAACAATAATCAAATTCAAATTCTAACAAACATGATAAATTTAGATCATATGCAACTGAACTGAACTGTTTGGAGATGAACTAAATTGAATAGAGCTGAAATGAATAGTTTATGAGAAAAGGAAATTAGGATATAAGTTAAATTGAACTATACTGAACTGAACTGATTAGAGCTGAACTGAAATTAACCTGAAGTGAACATGCCCTAAATTCAAAAAAGTTCGGATGAAATCAATTAAATTCATTTCAAATAAGTTCAGTTAACTTCAGATAAATCCAGATAAGTGAAATTAAAGAAAATAGAACACACCCAAAGTCTTGGTTAAGTTAATTGCTTGTTATATTGTCGTACTCCCTCTGTTAAACTTCATCATCACGTCCCCTTCTAATTCAATTTTGTTATATTGTACTCCCTCTATTAAACCTAAATGTTAGTATATTTAATGTATCTAACAAAATTATGGGTCTGTTCATAGTTACTTAATTTCAGTTCAGTTTAGTTCAGCTCCAATCAATCAATTTAGTTCAGTTCAGTTCAGCTCTGTATTTCCTTCTCGCATAAAATATTCATTTTAGCTCAGTTCAATTCAGCACTTCAGCTCCAATCAGTTCAAGTTCAACTCCAATAAGTTCAATTCAGCTCAGTTCAGTTAATGTGAACATGCCCTATGTTTTAATAATTATGCATGAAACAACTTTATGTATGATGAAATATAAACAATTTTTCATATTCATAACATAAGCAATCATGACATAAAGTTTTCTTTGCTATGAAGGTTCACCCTTTTTTCCTTAAATAAGGTACGGAGTAGTAGCATACTAGTATACACCGTTTTTTATAATCGTATGTTATTGGATGTTATACCTTATCTTAATGCTTGGTTATTTCGCGTAATATGCATTCGTAAAATCATACTCTTATGAGTATCAAGTACTTATTAAATTTTAACATTTTTTTACTATTATATTTCGTAACAAATTTTATTGAAAATTTCATAAGATATAATTTTAAGAATATATTATACGTTGTACTCGTATCCTCTATTTTAAAAAATCCGGAGGAGATACTCTCTATTCAAATCTTTTGAAGATGTGAAGAACCCGAAGCACTGTTCCTTAACAAATGTATCTTTATAAGAATAAATATTAACAAATGTATCTTGATAAGAATTAATATAACAAATGTTCCTCCCAAAAGCACCCGAAGAACAATTGATAGAACTTCATTCTTGAATATACTTCAATTATGTATCAACTAATAATAGAAATTAATATTATCATAAGAAACAAAGTTGATCGTATAAGAAATACCTTTCTAAGTCATGGTCATATAAAATAGAGTTGTCTCCACTAGTACGATAAAGGGGTAGGCCAAGTCTACCAATTAATCTTTCTCAAAAAAAAAAATTAATAATAAAAATATATATAATTAAGAATGAAAATTAATGGTGCCAAGTGATTCTCAGTTATTCACCATGCAACCTGTTGAATCATTAGTTTAGTAGCTTGATGAGGTAAAATCAGTCATTGGGAGAGAAGGAACAACAAAAGCCACAAATACCAAAATATTATCCTCTTTCCTCCAACAAAGCATTAATTGTGTTTTAATTCCTTTCAATGACATGTACATGCCACATATTATAAGCAATGCCACATTGTTTGCCAACTCACATGGGTAGATTACCTAGTGGGTGAATTAAGTTTTCTCCCCTTTGAATTTTTTTTTCTCACTTGTTATTTAATGCACTTAATGTAATTTGGTACTCTAATCATATGGTTTAAACAATCTATAAAAATCTTAATCCATAAAAAGTGAGAAATGAGATTCTAATAAAAGGATGGAGGGAGTACCTAAGCTCATTCATCCATTTTTTTTTCATGCTCTAAAATATCTCAGTTTGCTCACATTGTTTTATGGTGCATGAAAGTTTGGGTTGTTTCAGCTGGCAATGTCAAAATAAAGGCCCATCAATTACCAATGTTGGCAATGTACAATTCCCAACGATTATTGAATATTTTGATTTATTTGGCCCATTTCGTATATACATACTCAATTTGTCAGGTGGGGTGATTTATTAAAGGATAATATAGATATACTTTCTCCGTTCTTTTAATATTGTATGACCGAAACCGTTTTACTGTCCGAAACGAACCGATCCAAATGAAAATCGAACTGATTAAAAATCGTTTTTTTGAAACCAAAAACCAACCCGAACCGTATGTGAATGAATCCGAAATCAAACAGACCCGAATACGTTACACCGTATAAGAACCGAACCCGTTAATGAACCGAACTAGTTCTAAACCGAACTGAAATCAAACCGAACCGAAAAAGAACCGAACTGTTTCTAACCCGAAAACGCTTTCAACTCGAAACCGTTTGAACCGGGATAAAAACCGTTTACACCGAACCGTTAACAACCCGCAACCCATTTGCACCGAACTGTATATAAACCGAACCGCTTCCAAACCGAATCGTTTATGAACCGGATCACTTATAAACGAATCGGCTACAAAGTGCTTACTATAAAGAGAATATTAAAATCAAGTACGTAAAAAGGTGTTTTAAATGAAATTTAATTATGCACACATGTTTACTACCGATCGAGCATTAAAGAACTGAACTAGTTATAAAGTGAACCGAAAAAGAACCTACTAGTTATAAACTAAACCGAGAAAGAACCGAACTAGTTATAAACTAAACCAAAAAAGAATCGAACTAGTTATAAACTGAACCGAAAAAGAACCGAACTGTTTCTAACCCAAAACCGTTCCCAACCCAAAACTGTTTGAACCGGGATAAAAACCGTTTACACCAAACCGTTAACAAACCGCAACCCGTCTGCACCGAACCGTTTACTACCCAAACTGTTTACACCCCGAACCGAATTAAAATCGTTCGAGAATAAACCGAAACCGAATCGAACCGATAACTATTTAAACCGAACTGAAACCGACCTGCGAAACATTTAAATCGATTCCAAACCGACCCGATTTAATACCGAACCGATTTCAAATCGAACCGAACTCGAACTGTCAAACCGTTTTTGCATCACTTATATTTTAAAATTTTATAAATATTGTACTCCTTTTGCTCTTTTTAAGTACATTATAGTATTTTTATTTTAGGATAAAAAATATCTTTATTCACATTGTATATCAAATATGCCTTTACTTTTTCACACTTATTGTTTAGTATATATGTTTTAAACTAGGTTAGGTCCCGTGCCATGCACGGTTATTATAATTATTTATTATCGATTAAATGTTATATTTAATTGATTAAAAATAATGAAGTATTTGACATTTTGACATAATAAAACATGGAATTACATGTTTAATTGACATTCTAATGATTCAACCATATAAGAAAATCTATATTAGCTAAATATATAAAGATAAAGATTAAAAATTTATTATAGGAATAAAAAAATAAAATAAAATAAATCATTTAAAATAAATTCCTAAAAAAAAACACAGAAAGAAGAATATAATTTTTTTTTTTTTTTAAAAAAAAGGAGAGGATGTGAGTTATGGCAAAAATCCATACATATACACTTATCAGTGATCATATTTATATTGTAATGTCTTGTTTAAAAAATCCATACATATAAACTTATCAGTGATCATATATTTTTTAAAAATATTATGCAAATATTATATTTTCCGTATTAGTTAATTGAATGTCAATATAAAATAAAGGTAATTATCATAGCTATTTATATTTTAATTATATTTTACAAATAATTTCCTAAAATAAATTTTCTATTAAATTAATTGCTTTTTTTTTAAATACTAATGACACACCAGATTGTTAGGTCCCGTGCCATGCACGGTAATTTTAATTATTATTTTTAAATTAACAATGAATTTTTTCTAAAATAATATATGGTGTAATGAATTTATTATAAAATACCCTATAATTAATTATTATAAAAGAGCCTATTAGCCCGGTAGTTATTTTTAAAACGCATTTGACAATATGTATATTATATTTCATAAAAAAAATTGATACAATTTCTTGTCGTTAACCAAATGGGTTTCTTAAAAGTTGCACATTACACTTCTATATTCACTTTTAGGGATGTCAATGGGGCGGGGCGGATTTTGGCTTTTCAATCCCAACCCTCCCTAATAATCTCATCCCCATCCCCGCCCCGCCAAGTCTAATGCAAAAACCATACCCACCCCACCCCCCACTTGGATATCCACCCCCACCCATCCCCGCCTCCCAAATACAACAACAATACATAATTTAAATACAACAAAAAAAAATTCATTGTTTATATTACACTTTTTAAATTTTTTTATATATATTATAATGTATTACATTTATTACTTTATTTTACATTATTATTTATTATTTATATGAAATAGCATAAAAGTATATAATTATCTTTTAAAAAATATATAGATAGGTATGGGGTGGGGATGGGGCGGGTATGAAGCGCGGCGGGTGGGGTGGAGCGGGGATGGAACGGGTACAACCTAAAATTCACCCTTGCCCCATCACCCATGGCGGGTATGGTTTTTATTTTCATCCCTGCCCCGCCACCCGCCAAACCGAGACCCATCCATACTCACTATGTATTCACAAATTATGTTAAGAACTTGATTTTTTTTTCTCTTTCATTGATTTTTAGTTGTTAATATTTATTTGTAGAAGGATACATCAAATTTTTAATTTAATCTATTTTTTAATATTTGAAATTCAAAAAACTGTCTTGGATTTTTTTAACACATAATTAAAAATATAAATAAATAAAATTATTGTTGTAATAAGTAGTACATAATATTATGGCACAATTATATTAAAAATCTGATTTACTATATTTTTATGTACTTTAGTTTCTATATTTGCCAATGTACTCCGTATATGTTATGGAAAGACATATCAAATCTCTTATATATCTATTATTTTTGCTATCTTTTTATTTACGTGTAAGATGTGTCAAATTTTTAATTTAAGTATTATTTTGCTATTTTCTATTTATGTATAAGATTTGTTTGCTAAAAATTATTTTTTTTTAAAAAAAAAAAAAAAACTAAAGGACACACCAGAAAATGACACGTGTCATTGTTGGTGTGTCTTTTAATATATAGTTATTGGTTGATTACATTAGTAATTTTGTATTTTTATATTTCTCTCTCTTGCTTTTTCCCACCACCAAAATTATTGTGCCCGATCTATAATCTATATGGTGCAATACTCGGTAATAAAAAAAGGGAAAAAGTATAGTATATACTGGGTATGTTACAAAGTGTATGTTTATGTCATTAATATCAATTGAAGTATTATATAAAGTGGTTTATGTATTCACTCTTTATCCAGACCATAGTTTGATCACTAACAAAGTGATTTATAAACTTTGCTCAGGAAATTTTCTCCCGTACTAAAGTTGGGATCATAAAATGTGGAGGTTAAAGGTAGGAGAAGGTGCAAATGATTTTTATTTATACAGTACAAGTAACTTTCTTGGGCGCCAAACTTGGGAGTTTGATCCCTACCAGGGCACACCCGAGGAGAGGGAGGAGGTGGAGAAAGCACGTGGTAACTTCTACAACAATCGCTTTACAACTAAGCCTTCTAGAGATATTTTATGGCGTCTTCAGGTTTATTTTCTGGCTTGAGTATATAGAAATACTCCCTTCATCCCATAATATAGTTCATGTTTTTTCATTTTAGATATTCAAAATGTTGTTTCTGTATCCGTTTTTAGATAGTATATAAAAACCATTATATCCTCACTTTTTTAACTTTATTTATTGTATTTCATAAATTACCCTTAAATTTTGTACATGTCTTTATTTTTTTTTTCCACTTTCTCTCACTAACTTTTATTTTACCTCCGTTACATATTATTTGCAACGATTTGACATAAAGTAGAGAGAAAAAATGTCTAATCGTTGCAAATAATGTGTAACGGAGGTAGTATATAATTGTACTTTTCACTTTTATTAATCTATTCCATTCACTTTTTTCTTATATTTCTTAAATATCATGAAAAAACACAAACAACAATTATATTATGGGACAGAGGAATTACAAGTTAATGTCCGAGCATTCAATTAATACATGATTGGATTATTTGTATCATAGTATACAAAAAAAAGATGTTTTTGACAGGAATTTTTTTTATGTGGTGTGAAATCTACAAAATTGTTTTGGGGATTACTTTAGTACTACCTCCGTTTATATTATTTGTAACGATTTGACATAAAACAGAGAGGGAAAATATATAATTGTTGCAAATAATATGAAAAGGGGGTAGTATTAGATATTTAGATTATTGATTTCATTTTATAAATTGTTTCATTATAAAGAATTATTACAAACACGACTATAGTAAGTTCAATTGAGAGCTAGGGTTTAGTTAAAATGTTCACGAAGTTAAAAAATTTGAGAAATTTTAACTTTAAGTGAAATAATAAATGCTACTATCTTTTTCTTTAGTTTTGATAAAACAAAATAACTTTGTGCTAGAACATTCTATTTATACAAAACCACTAATTATGCAATTAATCATTTGAAGTATAGTTCCTGAGGGAGAAAAACTTCAGGCAAACCATACCTCAAGTGAAGGTGGAAGAAGGGGAGGAGATCACATACGAAACCGCGACGACAACGCTAAAGAGAGCAGTGAATGTATTCACAGCCCTGCAATCTGACCAAGGCCATTGGCCTGCTGAAAATGCTGGCCCTCAATTTTTCCTCCCTCCCTTGGTTAGTCTTTTAATAATATACATCACATTTGTATAATTGCACCATTTTATAACGAAGTTTTCAAGAGTTATAATGTAATTTAGGGATTTATTCCTCACATAATACAGAGAAGTAGGAATGTAATTTAGGGATGGAGAGAGTAATAACATGTAATGATGTTTTCAAGAGTTATAATGTAATAACATGTAATGTCATGCAGGTTTTCTGCTTATACATTACAGGGGATCTAAATTCTGTTTTTGGGCCAGAGCATCGTAGAGAAATTCTTCGTAACATCTATTATCATCAGGTTTGTGTTGATTTGAACATGGGAATAAATTTAATATATCTTAAAGAAAATAATGGACTAATCATAAAATTTATTATAATAGAATGAAGATGGAGGTTGGGGATTGCATATTGAAGGACATAGTACCATGTTCTGTACTGCACTCAACTATATTTGTTTGCGAATGCTTGGAATCGGACCTGATGAGGGCGACGACAACGGTTGCCCTAGGGCTCGTAAATGGATCCTTGATCATGGTAGCGTTACCCATGTCCCTTCTTGGGGAAAAACTTGGCTATCTGTAAGTCAAGTCATTAGTCATATATCATAATTTCACATAACTTGACCTTTTTTGAAATTTGATGTGACTTGCAAACAAATAAAACATTTTCTACCATTTTAGATACTGGGCTTGTTTGATTGGTGTGGAAGCAATCCAATGTCACCTGAGTTCTGGATCCTTCCGTCTTTTCACCCTATGCATCCAGGTATTAGATTAAGTGATTCATGATAAATATCTTGTAACGTGTCATGTTTATGTTAGTGATTAAAAAATTATTTCTTGAAGATTCTTGTACCAATATTTGATGTTATGTAGCAAAAATGTGGTGCTACTGTCGAATGGTTTATATGCCAACGTCGTACCTGTATGGGAAAAGGTTCACAGGTCCGATCACACCTCTAATCAAACAATTCAGAGAAGAACTCTACAATGAGCCCTTTGAACAAATTAATTGGAAGAAAATGTGCCATTTGTGTGCACCGGTAAGATCATATATATTTCTCGGCCTTAATATATATTCATAGATAATGTTGTCTAACTTAGCTTTTATCAAACTAACTAATTACTATGGGTGTTTGCAAAATAGGAGGATCTCTATTATCCTCATCCATTGATTCAGGATTTAATGTGGGATGCTCTTTACGTCTTTACGGAGCCACTCCTTACTCGTTGGCCTTTCAACAAGTTGATTCGAAAGAAGACACTCGAGGTTACAATGGAACACATTCATTACGAAGATGAGAACAGTCGTTACATAACCATGGGATGTGTTATGAAGGTATGAAACATACTTATAATAATTAATTTACAAGTAGCATGGGTGGTTAGAAAAAATTAGTACTAAAGATTAAAATTAAACATTATTGAATTGAATTTTGTAGGTTTTATTTATGTTAGCATGTTGGGTGGAAGAACCTAAAGGGGATCATTACAAGAAACACCTTGCTAGAGTCCAAGATTACATTTGGATTGCTGAAGATGGGTTGAAAATACAGGTGATTTTATCATCAAAAAAATCTCTAAACTATGGAAATTAATCATTACTCCCTCCGTCCCTTAATACAATACAATGCCTCTTTCGAGCATGTATTTACTTACATAATAAAGAGAAAGAGGCATTATATTAAGGGACGGAGGGAATACTAATCCAGAAAAAAGAAATGTGATGACAAAAATGCAGGGTTTTGGAAGTCAAGCATGGGATTGTGCACTTTCTGTCCGAGCATTGCTAGCTTCAGATCTTAGCCTCGATGAAATTGGACCTACTCTTAAGAAAAGCCACTTCTTCATTAAAGAGTCGCAGGTAATTCTTTCTCTCAAGTGAAATTTTCATGTGTACAAGTTGTTCAGTTCCCTATTTCGTTCCATGGAATTCTATTATAACCATTTGCATATAAATGATATGTGTGAATGTGTGATGGATGTTGTGTAATTGTGCAATGTGTGAATATGTAGCACTACTAGAAAACATTTGAATTCCGACGGAAAATTTCCGTCGGAAACACCCCGTTTTCCGTCGAAAAACCTGTTTCCGTCGGAAGCGCTTGTCGCAATATGTGTTGTCGGCAAAATGACCTATTCCGACGGAATTTTTGTCGGAAAAAGGTTTTCCGACGGAATTCTTTCTGTGGGACGGCATATTCTGGCCCAGGCAAGTCCGTCGGAAATTCCCGACAGATATGATTTCGCCGGAAAATTCCGACGGAAATTCCGTCGGAATATTCTATAAAAAACAAAAAAAAAACTACACCCCCACCCAGAACCACCAGCCTCCACCCAGAACCACCACCCCCACTCGAGAACCACCGCACACCGACCCCAACCACAAACCCACCCTTATCCCACCACCACCGACACAAACCTAGTAAATTAAACACCACCACCACAAACTCAGTAAATTAAACACCACACACCACCACCACAAACCCAGTAAATTAAACACCACACACCACCACCACAAACCCAGCAAATTAAACACCAAAAAACAAAAATTAAACCCATAAACGTGAAAATCAAACCCCAACAAAACGAAAATCCCCCGAAATCGAAAATTAACACCAAAAAACAAAAATTAGCCCATAAATCAAAAAATTAACAATAAAATCGAAAAATTCCACACAAAATAAATCAAAACCTGTAGATCTACATATTTAAACAGAATTTCGTTTTAAAATACATTAATTTTATTACAGGAAATATATAAATATACAATTATCTAATAAAATTCATAAATTTACATAACAATTACAAAAAAGTAACTAGATCTACAATCTAACCTAAATTAAAACTAGATCTACAAAACAAAAACCTTGAGAGTAGGTGGCTCGAGACGGTGGTTGTCGACTTTGTAATTGTTGCGTCGTTGTTGTTGCAGGTTGATGTTGTTGCGGGTTGATGTTGTAGCGGTCGTCGTTGTTGTTGCGGGTTGATGTTGTTGCGGATATAGACAAGAGAAAGATAAGAGGAAAGGAAAGGGAAGAGGAGAGAAGAGGAAATGGAAGAGGAGAGGCGAAAGAGATTGAAAAAGAGGAGGGGCAGAGCCACTGAGGGAAAAGAGAAATGAGAAGAGAAGAGGAGAAGAGAGAGACAGAGAATGAGAAGGAAAAGGGGAATGAAAAGAGGCGGAGAGCTGAGGAGCAGTATTAGGGTTTTCTTTTTGAAATGTGATTTTTTTTTTTTAAAAAAAAGGACTTCCGACGGAAATTCCGTCGTAAATTTCCGACGGATATAAATTCCGTTGGAAAATTAAATTTCCAACGAAATAATCCGTCGGAAAGTAAATATTTTTCGACGGAATAATTTTCCGTCGGAAATTTCCGACGGAATTTTTTATACGACGGAATATAATTCCGTCGAAATTTTTGGTTATTCCGACGGAATTTCAGGTTCGTCGGAACCTTTCCGACGGAATTCGACCTGATTCTTGTAGTGTAGTATCATAGAATTACCATGGACTTTGTGAGCGAGTGAGTGGTAAAGTAGCTAATACTAGCTTGGTACAAAATATCAAGTTATAGAAATATAGATGGTGCGACTAAAAATTGTTAGTTTGTACATATAACCTTTTGTTTTTGCTAACTTTATTAATTATGATCCACCACTCCCAAAATCAGATAGTGTTGTATGTAAATTTAAACATGATACTTAGCTAATGTTGTTCATGTTTGTCTATAAATTAGGTTAAAGACAATCCATCGCGTGACTTTAAAGCTATGCACCGCCATATTTCGAAGGGATCATGGACTTTCTCTGATCAAGATCACGGTTGGCAAGTCTCTGATAGTACTGTTGAAAGCCTCACGGTATGTAACACCCCTAGTTAAACAAGTAAATCACATTATGATGTTCTGTTAAATACAGGCATGAGCCACACTTTTTAACAAGAGAAAGAGTCCAATTTACAAGATTAAAGGAGATTATATCCTAAAACCATATCCAATGGAAGGAGTAGCCCCTTAGCCTTATTGTTTAACTCTCTCTCTTTTATTATGGAAAATTTGCCAAAAATAAAAGCACCTTTCACCGGTCTTCCATAAATGAAACGACCTTTTATTATTCCAAAATAAAACGACCTTTTGATACACATTTGCCAAAAATGAAACGTAAAACTTGTAACCTGTTTTATAGGATACATTTAACATGTGTCACTTGGTGTTTGGTTAAAATATTTTTAATTTTTCTTTAATAATAATGATTTCAAAATAACAACTATTAAATTAAAATAACTTTAAAAAAATCTAAACTAAAAACAAAACTGAGATTAAAAAACAAAAATCTCTTCCCCTTATCGGCAGGCGGCAGCAATCCCACCAGCCCACCATCGCCCGACATCACCGCCAGCAACCTAAGCCCCTTACCGGCGTCGGTGATACCCTCTCTTGAGCTAGTGCCCGACCATCCAACCCCTTCGTCCCCTTCCCCTAAACCACCTTTCCCCTACCCTAAATTCCCTTTCTTTCCCCTTGAAAACACTCCTCTCCTCACCGGAAAACGACCAAACTCACTTCCTATGCCAGCGAACTCGTTTATCCATTCCACCGGTCGTCTCCAACCACTTCCCCCTTGAACCACCACCTGAATATCCTAAAACCCCAAAATCGAGTGGTGGTTTTAGGGGTTTTTGACTTTTTGGTGGTGGTTCAAGGGGGGAAGGGGTGGAGATGGTCGGCAGAGGGGCGAAATGGGTTTTCCGACACAGGGGTGTGGATTTGGGTGCAGGGCGGTGGCAGGTGGTGGTGGGGTTGCTGCCGGCTAAGGGATGGGGGTTTGCCTTTTTTTAATTTTAGTTTTTTTTTTAAGTATTTTTTTATTTTAAAGTTATTTTTAAAAAACAAAATTGTTAAAAAAAATTTGACCAATGATATTGTGACACGTGTCACATGTTACCTATTAAACTGGTTACCAACCGATCACGTTTCATTTTTGGCAGATGTTTATCAAAGGTCGTTTTATTTTGGAATAATCTAAAGGTCGTTTCATTTATGGAACACCGGTGAAATGTGGTGTTATTTTTGACAAATTTTCCTTTATTTATTTATTTATTTTTCAATATGAGACATTTATATGTATTGTTTGAGAAGTTACACTTCAACATGCTTACTAATACTCGTCTTTAATTATCTATATAACCTTTGGTTTCTTCTATTAAATATAGTGTTGTCTAATATTATCAACGTTACCCCCGGAGGTCGTTGGAGAAAAGACGGACCCTGAACGACTATATGATTCTGTCAATGTTGTCCTTTCTCTACAGGTACGGTAAAGATTCATTGCTATTGTAGGAGCATGAAGAAAGTACAGTATAACCGAGATAGCTAATTTGATTGATATTAACCAAGGGTTTGATAATAAATATGGCAGTTTTATAATTAGTTATTGTAGAGTAGAAATTGGCTGTCACACTAGCTATTTTTCTACTACTCCCTCCGTCCCTTAATACAATACCTCTTTCTCTTTATTATGTGAGGAATAAATGCTCAAAAGAGATATTGTATTAACGGACAAAGGGAATACTTTGTAGTAGTTTGATATCACTCGATATAGAATGTTTAGATTTCTTTTTTCTTTTAAAAAAGTCGGTCTAATAAATAATAACTTTTAGGGTACTATAATATTGTATGTAGCCCATAAAGCTGCAAATAAGCATTAAATATATTTTCTTATTAATTTAGAGATGTATGATAAAATCATGTAGATACATTATGTTATGATATAATTGTGTGGGCAGCAAATTTTATTTTTAATCTCAGAGTAAAAACGGTGGGGTAACTGCTTGGGAACCAGCAGGGGCTCAGGAATGGTTGGAGGTGAGTTATGTTAATTTCATGCAATTCATTGATCCAAGTAATAACAAGTTAATGTTGATTAATTTTCCAATTATTAAATATAAATATGATCTTGATATAAATTTTTATTTGCACGATCTCCAGGTTTTGAACCCAACAGAATTTTTTGAAGGCATTGTCATTGAGTATGAGTGAGTATGTATTACCTATAATTTACATTTTACTTGGTCTCATAATATCTACATTATGGCCCCGTTTGGTTTAATGTAAAACATTTTCAATGGAAAATTAGTTTTCATGGAAAACATATTTTCAAAGAAAAACACAATTGTAAATTAGTTTTCCTTTGTTTGGTTGCATACAAGAAAAGTCCAAGAAAAATAAAAAATAAGAGTGGAAATGTAAGGATGAATGAAAGGGAAGTAAAAAAAGAGGTAAGGAGGAGAGAGGAAAATATGGCTTCCCTTGTTTTTAGAAGGAAAATGTTTTCCATCATTAAGGATGAAATTTTCCATCCTTGAAAAATTGTTTTCCACTCCTTAACAAACCAAACAAAGGAAAATGGGAAAAAAATGGAAAATTCATTTTCCATGAAAACATTTTACATCAAACCAAACAGGGCCTATATGTAGGTATGGGAAATGGGGAATTTGCTTCATATATGGGACATGGTTTGCTCTTGGAGGGCTAGTTGCTGCTGGTAAAACTTACTATAATTGTGCTGCTGTTAGAAAGGGTGTCGAATTTTTGCTTGCTACACAAAAGGAGGATGGTGGATGGGGTGAGAGTCATATCTCATGTCCCAAAAAGGTAATTATCCACATATATATATATATAGGATTAATTGTTGCATTGTTAGTTTATTTAAAGATCATTACTTAGACGGATTGTGTCTTTGCACATACATTTGCATAAAACGACCCATAGAAGATATATAGGGCTCGTTGTGCTAGCATTGTGCACACTGAGACTAGGTATCACGACCTTCATGCTTAAATTTATCAAAGTCTTTTTATTATTGGAGTCGCCTCGTGTGACGCTCACCGGCGAAACCCCTAATTTTACAACTGCAGCATTATTTCAAAGAGTTGATAGTTCGTACTTGATAGCACAATTCAAAATTTCGTTCATTTTTTTTATTTGTTTATTTGGTACTTAACTTTTGATTGCAAACCATAGGAATTTGTGCCATTAGAAGGAAAATCTAATTTGGTTCAAACCGGATCGGATTTACTAAGTCTACTTCATGCTGGACAGGTATTTTCATAACTTTATTAGTATATATCAAACCTAGCTTAGATTTATCATATTTCCTCCGTTCTTTTATTATTGTACATTTGTACCACTTGCCTTTTTAGAATTTTAACAAATATTGCAACATGTCCTCTTTACAAAAAAAAATTATTTATGTTCACACTACAAATACCAACATACTCTTACTTTTTCACACTTACTTTTTAATTTATTAATATGTCACATTGGCAATTTTGTATTTTTACTTTTCTCTCTCTTACTTTTTTCCACTACCAAAATATTTATACCCAACCTCTATGGTGCAATAATACAAAAACATAGGAAGTATATACTTTGATACATATTTTTTTTAAAAAAATCTCTAAATACTACTCCGTACATATTAATTTGCAAATTAATGACAAATTGCGTATTGTCAACTTTACAACTATTATTATATTTTTACTTGGCTCTCAAACACCAGATTATACTATTATAGACAAATAATAATCCTTATGACTATGCTTAACTTGCCTTTTCATTTTTGTTTTTCCATCTTACATATTTGTTAACAATTACTTTAATTTTGTAAAAAAAAAAAAAAAAAAAAAAAAAAATAAAAAAAAAAAAATACTTCAACATTAGGCGGAGAGGGATCCAACTCCTTTACATGGTACAGCAAAGCTTTTGATCAACTCACAACTCGAAAACGGTGATTTTACTCAGCAGGTAGCATAATCAATCTCCTACAAAAATCATAAATTTTAATTTTGTTATTTTGCAAGTTATATATTAATTACAAATAATACTCATTTGTTAATTAACTTAATTTTACTCTTGTGATTAAAAAAAAAAAAAAGGAAATTACAGGGGTGTTTATGAGGAATTGCATGTTACATTATCCAATGTATAGAAGTATATTTCCATTGTGGGCACTTGCAGAATACAGAAAGCGTGTTCCATTACCTTCTATTAACGCTGTCTAATCGGGTTTATTTTTTTCGAAATTGATGACATTGTTACAATGACTTTGCTCCGCAATAAATGTTTATTCAGTATGTATAATTTGAGTTGTAAACTTGTGATTACATTAAGTTATACTTTACAATAATGAATGAATAGGTTGAAGATTTGTCTTGTTAATGATACGTGGAAAACAAATGCAAGAGTATAGTACTCGTCTCATCGTCTGTGGATGCCTTGTTTATAAATGTACAAGTGTGTGAATGCACGGTTTATATTGTTGAAACTCATTGTAATTCACTTGTGAGTATCCCACATTGGAGAAAGAGTAGGTGTGATTTCACTTTATAAGATAAAGGAATTAGTCTACTATTACTAATTGGTTTTATTATGGAAGTTCTTAAGCCCTATTTGTAGATCTAATTCTTCTATTTTTTGCTCCGGAAATGTAGAGTTGGTAAGTTTCATACGGCAATCAAGGCTGGTAAAATGAATGTTGTATTGTAGATTTGTAGGTACATTAAACATTTAAACTCCTCTCTTATGACTTGTGAAGTTGTGATCTTTGTGAGTAGTAAAGAGTAACTAGTTGGAAATACCCCCAATCTCAGCAGAAAGATACAATCCTTATCAATATGCAAAATTGAATTCTACGCATACAAATGATCCTATTAAATCATTAATACAGATTACTACGCGTACAAATAATGAAATGATCCTATTTAGTCATTAATAATACATCCGTGCGATAATAAAACAATCAGGAAAAAAAAAAAATAATAGCCCAAGTTACCTTTGTGGCAAAAAAAAAAGTTCTAAAATGATTACATATCGACCGGTACACGTTTATACAAGGTTGCAGGTAACCTTGGATTTATAACTGCTTGTAATGGAGTTTTCATGTAAGTAACAGTTCCTGGACTCTCCCTCATGTCAATCTCTTCAATCTTAACACCATTTGGAGGCTTCCATTCAAAATGGTGCAAAAGATGACCCAAGGTTGATGTTACCAAATTTATGCCCACTTGTGCTCCGGGGCATATCCGTCTACCCGCCCCAAAAGGTAGTAATCGAAAATCATGACCCTTCATATCAATATCCTCATCGAAAAATCGTTCTGGTCGAAACACGTCCACATCATCACCCCAAACATTAGGGTCATGACCCAAGGCCCAAGCGTTTATGTGAACAATTGAGCCCTTGGGTATATCGTACCCTCCAATCTTGACGTTGGCTCGAGCCTTATGGGGTAACATTAAAGGGGTTGGAGGGTGAAGCCTAAAAGACTCCTTGGCTATAGCTTTTAAGTAAGGTAGGTTTGAAAAGTCTTCTTCGGTCATGATTCGTTCAGACCCAATAACCTGGTCCAACTCTTCTTGGGCTTTCTTTTGTACTCTTGGATTTCGTATCATCTCTGCTAAAGCCCACTCAACTGATATAGCAACGGTATCCACACCAGCAACAATCATATCCTGCATCATATTAACAATAAAAACTTTTAAATTAGTGTACAATAACTTTGTGACTTCAAAAATAGCTCAATTTTGACTAGTTTTAACTTGCTGACAAAAACATAATACTACCTCCGTTAACTATTATTTGCAATAAAGGAATGTTTTATATCTCACAAATAATACCCTATTATTGCAAATAATAGTTAACGGAGGTAATATATTATTATGTGCAAGCAAGTTGATATTTTATTTAACAAATTTAAATAGTGTATATATGTTAAACATACCCAAAGAAGGCCAAACATAGTGTCTTCACAAAGATCATATTCATCTTTCAAAGTGAGCAAGGCATCAACAAAATGTTGTTTTGCACCACCAATATTTATGGACTTGGCTTTAGCATGTTCTTCAATAATTTCTCTAATAAATTGGTCCAACCGAGCATTGAGCATTGCAGCTTCTTCTCTATCTTTTTTATCTAGAGGTGATAGCAACCATTGGAGCCATGGAAGGTACTCAATCAAGATGCTTGCGTTGTTAATTTTCGCCTTTCGACTAGATAATACGCCCTTCAATTCTGTTCCTACGGTGTCTAGTTCACCTTTGAGGTTTATAAACCTCTTTCCAAAGGTTAACCTTGTGATGTTGTTGAATGACATTATTCCTGCGTACCCCCTTATGTTCAAGGGTTTTCCCTTGTTTTCTGCATCAACAACAGTAATGAATTTATAGATATCATTTTAAAAAATAAAAAAAAAAAATAAAAAAGTATTGAAAGACCAATTGAATTAAAGCAACATACATGACGATTTAAAACATGCTAAGGTTTAAGTACGCTATAGTTTGGGCAGGCCAAACTTGGGCTGGATTTTAAAGAGCCACAAGGACGGGTGATGAAAATCGATTCTAAGATTACCTGAAACATGAAGGAGCTACTTGAGCTATCCCTCACTCTCAAATATATCATATCATATAACTAATAAATAAAGCTAAACTTTTAGCCAAATCACGAAATAGCGACACTTGGCATTGTAACTTTTCGCCAAGTGTCGCGCCACCTTGGATAAATTTAAATAGACTTCATATGATAAAAAAAAAACCGTCAAGTGTCACGCCACCTTGGATAGATTTCATAAGATAAAAAAAAATTAGGTAAGAATTCTATAGGATAGAATTTTAGAATAAGATTATTAGTTAAGAATTATATTTTTTATAAAATACCAAATAATAAATTTATAATTAGGCCACAAGACAACATCATTTAGCGTTTTAATTTTTCGCCAAGTATCCACGTTGGATAAATATAGATTGACTTTGTAGCAAAAAGAGTTAATTTAGAATTCTATTTTCAATCAAATTGAATTATAATACGTAGTATAATTTTATCTTAAAAGTCTATAAACTACCCAGGTATCGCCGGGGTACAAAACTAGTCTTATATATAATTACAGAGTCGTTTTCACCACAACCCTTCAAATCCTCAATCCTCAAATCTCAGAACGATTTCCCTTAATATTGTTAAAATAGAAATTAATTCCCATTATGCTTCGTTTTAAAAACAAATTCCCAAAGTAGTGTCCACGTAGGATTGGTTTTCGGTTCAACTTAAAACCGCTAACGGTATTAGCGGTTTTGCAATTTTTGTAAAATAAAGTCAAAGAGACCTATTTTTATTGAAAGGCGGTCTCTTTGAAGTTATAAGTGTAATTGCCAGCGCTCTCTTTTCTTGTTGTGAGCTAAGAATTAACAAGGACACAAAGAGACTTGTCGTATTGAAAGGCGGTCTCTTTGAAATAATTTTCCTGTAGACTATGCCTTGTGAATTAACCAAGGACGCAAAGAGACCTGTTATTGTTAGAGGAGGTCTCTTTTTTAAAACCGCTATTACCATTAGCGGTTTTAAGTTGAACCAAAAGCAAAAAAAAAAAAATGATCCTACGTGGACACTATGTAGGGAATTTATTTTTAAATCAATGTATTATGGGAATTGATTTTTATTTCAACAATATTATGGGAAATCGTTCCAAATCTCATACATTTAGGTTTTTTTAAATTTTTTTTTTATTTTAACCACTAAAAACAATGCATTTAACCAGTAACTACCATTCCACTACTTTATTCATTTGTTTTTTTTAAAAAAAAAAAAAATCTACCCAGCCAACTTTTTTTTTTTTTTTTTGGATTTTTTCAAGGGATTGCAATAACTAATAATAACAGTACAATTCATTTTTTCTTAAATACTACTAACATTTCACTTTGTGTTATTTTCTTTCGTGTATAATATGTGTGGTGTATTAGCACGGCTGCACGGATATACAGTTACTTTATCAGCAATTCACCATAGAACTCAAAATCCTCAACCCTTCAATTCAAACAACTTCCACTTCTCTAATCATCAAAACAAAAATATGTACAACACGCTTTTTGCATAACTGGCCTCATCGAATAGTTGCTTGCAAAAGAAGAAAGTAACCCCTCCTATAGCACTGATGGAATAACTCATATAACACTAACCGAGTAACCCTATAACACTGAACGAGTAACCTCTATAGCTTTGACAAAATAACCCCCATAATAGCTTGACACATTTGCGTGGCCATCCACATATAAGAGAAGGTTTTGTTCTTTTGAGTTTATGAGCTGAATACAGCACATCAGGTTGCAAAATAGTAGAGCATGTGACAGTAGAGTAGAGCAGACTCAACAGAGTATATCAGATTTTAGCAGAATAGAGCCAGAGCAGACCATAAATAGTTCAAAATAACAGGTTCTAAGTTACTACATCTAAATCAACTTTCCGTAATTGAAAATATCTTTTCTTATATTATATAATTAAAATCTTTCTAATATAATATATATCCCATGCATTTTGCACGGGTATACTCTAATTGTATATTAATAGAATAATATGCCAAGCTAAGACCTGCATTTAGTGCAAAAAACGAAATAAAACATGTAAACCAAACATGTGAGTATGTCAAATGACAAAACCAAGCCAAATCAAGTTAGGCCAAGTTTGATCGGCTATAATGCTATATAAATATCAATGCAAAAGTTTGATCGGTTATAATGGTATATAAATATCAATGCACATTTACTTGTTCAATTTCAAATACTAATGTAAAAATCATCATCAAATATAAAAGTCAAAAAAAAATTGTTCTAGATGAAAAGATTTAAAGCAAAAAAACTAACCAGGATCAGTACAATCATTGAAGAGTGATTCGATCATAGCAGTAGCCTCATCCTCTCTAATGGGCCTAAGGGCCTCAAGCTTTTTGGGAGTAAATAAAGCCAAATTACTAACTTTTCTAACCTTGACATAATGAGGCCCATAATCGGCCCAAATTAGATCTTTACCATCTTTTGTAAATCTAGCTGATGGTTTTCTATGTCTATCAGCCAAGTTTTGATCATGCTCTTTTAACACTTGCTTAGCAAGTTCAGCATTTGAAACGACGACGTTTAATTCAGGCCCAAGTTTGAAGGAGATTATTGGCCGTATGTTTGGGCCCACTCGTGGAAGCACCTAAACCGGACGGGTTTAATATCGTATATATTACCGACAACCGGTAAAGGTTTCGGACCGGGTGGTAGTTTGAACCTAAACCGTTGGAAGAAGTTGTACGCTAAGAGGAGTAAGATGATAAAGAGTGGTATTAAGAGGAGTCCCATATTTTTTAGGGTACAAAAAAATGAAGGGTTTATGTAAAAGGGTATAATAGAAAAGGTGAGGCTGTTTTTGAGAAAATGAATTGTGTGTTTTTATAGTGTATTGAGTTGAAGCTACTAGTAATAACTACGTACCCTTTTAAGTCGTGTTGCTCAATTTAACCAAAAGACTTTTTTTTGTTTTTTTTAAATTGAAATGAATGTGTTTTTTCTGAAAATGAATGATGTAAAATAGATGATACATAAATACATTTTATTGTCGTGGATAAAACCATGCCACTCATACTTACTAGCTACTGGCCATATTCATTTATGGAGGCGGAGTCAACCTCATAAATGGTAAAACAACAACACAAAAGAACCGGTGTATGCCGGTTGTTACTACGGATATTTGATAGAGTATATAGGGTTGGTGATGAGAATCGATCTCAGAATTTTCTAAATTAATATAGGAGTATCCTGTATTAGGTAGGACAAGTTTGATCCAACCAAACAAGTTTAGAGTTCATAAAATGGATCTCATCGTGTCGCAAGATAAACTCATTGTAGTGGCAGACTAGCAGTGTGCCACACCGCCACTGCTTTCGTTCACAAGATTAATCTAAAACATAATAACATAACAAATTAAACATAAAAATAAATTTTAAAACTTGGTAAAAAAAAAAAAAAAAAAAAAGGAACATGATAAACATAGCCCTTATAGGGCTATGTATAACAAGCTAAAAAAAAGAAATATTTAAGGATAAATTAACATTAATTGCACCAATGTGTATGTGATTTAGGGTCTGTTCACATTTATTGATTGGAACTTAACTGAACTGATTGGAGCTGAACTGAATTGAACTAAACTAAACTAAGCTGAACTAAATATTTTATGAGAGAGGGAAATAGGAGCTGAACTGAACTAAATTGAACTGAACTGATTGGAGCTGAACTGAACTGAAATTAAGTAAATATGAACAACCCCTTAATTTTATCATGTATTCCCAATTTAATTCCCTTTTACGAAGTAAATTTAATAGTTTTATAGTTATATATAGCTCGAAGGGCTACATTTACATACGTAGTATATCACTACCAAAAATTAAAATTAAATAAAAAAAAATTGAAATAACTGTTTACAATTAATATGATTGTATCTTGCACAGGCTATATAAGGATAAATTTCATGGAGATATGATGGTATGTGACTTTATTATTATTATTTTTTTTTAAATAAAATTAATTCATAAATAAGTCATACGACATCTACAAAAAAATTTAAATCTAACAAATTCATAGTAATTGAATCAAATTAACACATTCCGTAAACAAAGCTACGATCGTTGTTGCAAATCGTACATTCTTTATACCATCTTTCATATCGCTGTGAATTACATCCTTTTTTGACGAGGGAATCTATCGATATGTTGTTCTCGTCTAGAAAATTTTACTCAAATTTATTACAGCAATAAACTCAAATGAATGAATGGCTTATATTGAGATTTGTGGCAAACCTAAGATCCATTCATTTCAACTACTTCGTTCGACAAAGAATGAATCGGATATATCGATGTAGTCCCTACATGTATAGACCAAATAAAACCAAATAATACTCGTAACATAAGTCCAAATCAAAGAAGAGATGGATCAAGTGCGGCATAATTTCATCCTAAAACCAATTGTTATTTCATCCTAAAGCTTCGTAGTTTCATTAACTTTTACTTTGTTAAGCGGCGATATCTACCGTTGGATCCATGGAAGGTACTCAGCAAAGACATTTCCATGGAAGATACACTATCTAATTCCTTTCCTATGAAATCTTGCTCACTCTTGGAATTTACAATGAGAGTATACTCTGATATCATGTTAAAGGACTAAAAGTATCCTTGTGATATTGTTTAAGATAAAATTATGGAAAAAGACCTTTTAAGTGGTCAACTTTTTGAAAAAAACCTTTTAATTAAAAACTTGTGAAAAAGGACCTTTTAAGTTGTATTTTGTTTGCATAGGGTACTTGGGTGAGCTTGCATGGTGGTCAACGTCGGAGTTTCGGGGTTGACTATCATGTATTAGTCACGTGTCTTTTTTACAAAAGAAAAAACTAAAAAAAATTTCCAAATTTCTCTCATTTCTCGACCTAACCTTTTTCATATAATATTCTTACGGAGGTCGAGAAAGGAGGGAAATTTGGAGAATTTTTTAATTTTTTTTTTAAAATAAGTTACGTAACTAATATGTGATAGTTAACGCCGGAGCTTTGACATTGACCACCTCGCAAGCTCACCCAAGTACCCATAAAAAAAATACATCTTAAAAGGTCTTTTTCACAAGTTTTCACTTAAAAGGTCCTTTTTCAAAAAGTCGACTATTTAAAAGGTCCTTTTTCACAATTTCCTCATTGTTTAATGACAACCAGGCCTGTCGCTGAGCCAGGGCACCCGCCCATGGCCCACGAAAAAAGAAGGCCCCATTTTCAGCTTTAAGTACAGTAGAAAGCTATATAAAATTTATAGATGCAAATATCATCATTACTAACTTTGTAGCATAGTGGTTAAGAAAAGTTGTTGATCTTTAATGTGTCTCAAGATCAGGGGTTCGACTACCGTGAGCTCCAATATTTGTATTTTTTTCAGTTTTTTTTAAAATTACCCTATATGTATTATCAATTTATCATATATTGATCATAATGCTTCTTTTATAAATTCTTTTTTTTTTTACATACTATGTAGTTGTCGCAATAGTATATAAGTTGTATTTTTTTTTTCAGTTTTTTTAAAATTACCCTATATGTATTATCAATTTATCATATATTGATCATAATGCTTCTTTTATAAATTCTTTTTTTTTTACATACTATGTAGTTGTCGCAATAGTATATAAGTATTATTGTTACATTGAGTTCGATCGATTTATTATAAGCCTCTCTCTCTCTCTCTCTCTCTCTCTCTCTCTCTCTCTATATATATATATATATATATATATATATATATATATATAATAGATTATTTGCTCTAAACTTTTTTCTTTAAAGATTGATAATTTGTTCATATATTAAAGTATATAAAAAAAAATTTCTCATCAATATCAACAAAAAAAAATTACATATTATAGGGCCCCGATTTATTCTTTTGCCCTTGGGCCCCCGAAATCTCAGAAACGGCCCTGATGACAACATATCTATTTACAGATATACCTCCTTAGAGTGAGGGCTTTGCCTTTAATTTGTTTTCTATATGTACATATGAACATGAGATCACAATCAATGCAATTAAGTTAGTATCAAATTTGACTAATAAACATAAATCATCAGATTCGTTATAAATGTATTTCAACATTTGACATTCACATATGTCAATGTCTAGTTTTGAACATCAATATTTTTAATATAATACAAGTAATAAACTTTTGTAAGGCCAAAAAAATTTAGGAAAATTTGTCAAAAAATACTTTTAAAAGCACTATTTTGCGAAAAAAATCTTTTAAAAGGTTTTTGTTTTAAGAAAAACCACGACGTTCATTTTTTTTGGAGAGAAAACCTGTTTCCCTAATTTCCCTCTAATTAACTTAATTAAAATCTAATTTCTTCTAATTAACCTATAACCCACCATCACTAAATAATTATATTTAATTAATTTTAATATAAAAAAACCGTACCATCACCCCTTCCCCCTCCCCTCCCCTCCCTTTCCTCCTCCTTCCTCCTCCCATGAAATCAACCCATCCCCCACCGGACTCGTTGTCCGGATTCCCCATGTCCGGCGACCTCCTTTACCGCCAGACAACCCTCCCTTTTCCCCTAATCACCGCCCAACAACTACCTCCTTGATTTTGAAAAACCCTATAAAATTGATTTGGGGTTTTTTAATTTCATGTATCTTGTTTGCAATTGATGCTTATTTTGGCTTTAAATATGTATTTATGTGATGCTAGGGTGATTTAGAAGCAAATTTCAATTGATTTGGACTTGATTTAAGCATGTTTGAGTAAATAAGATCCAAAAATTCGATGGGAGGTGGTGGTCGCCAATAGGGATAAGGGGGTAAGGGACGGTCCACCGACGGTGGAGGTAGGTCGCCGGAGGTGAGGGGATCTAGACGGTGGGTCCAGAGGATGAGGGGGTTGCTTCCAAGGGAGGGGAAAAGGGAGGAAGAAGGGGAAGGGGTGGTTGGTTAGTGCTTGGGGTGCTTTTTTTTTAATGTATAAATTAAATATAAATATTAAGGGTTTGTTTGTCATTGTTTTTTTTAATTTTAGTTTTTTTTTTATAACTAAAAATCAAAATATGAAACAAGAAAAAGGTGTTCCCACTTATTTGTTGCCAGTTTTTAAAATTATCATGATTTTAATAAGTTTAAATAATTTTTGATTCATTATGTGATATATATCATATAGTTTTTTTTTTTTAAAAAAAATTATAGTGATGCCAAATGAACCCTAAGTAATTAAGTGGGTTAGAGGTTAATTATAAAAAATGGGAGAAAACTAGAGTCTAATTAAATTAATTAGAAAATACTATTAAAAAAAATTAATTAGAAAATAAATAATGAAATAGGTTTCTTCTCGTAATAAAAAAAAAATAAAAAATAACGTGATGGTTTTTTTTTAACCAAAAAACTTTTAAAGAATATTTTTTCGCAAAATGACTCTTTTTAAAGATTGTTTTTGGCAAATTTTCTAGAAATTTATAACAAAGATATTAAAAAAAAGTTGCACCAAGATTTGATATAATGTATGTCCAAACGATCCGTTAAAATCAGTATAATTTAGTGGGGCACGCTCATATTAAGATATCTAGACTACATTGCATCGCAGTATAATCTTAGTGCCGTGTGTCTTGAGGCATTGACAATTTTTTTTTTTTTTTTTAAAAAAAAAAACATTTACAAATCATCCCCCAAACTAAATTACACGTATTAATTGTTATTATCATAGTATTTATTTTTACAAGTAACGAGGACTGTAGGGCTCCAATCAAAGCTTAGCTTTACGCTTATTTGTTTTTTTTTAAATGCTTGGAAGAATGGGAGATAAGATTACTAGATTAGGCCATTAGGGTATCACACCTTCAAACATTCAGGTGCTTTTATTGACAAGATTCAAACGTCAAACATCTAAGATTTAACATATTAAAATTTTAGTGGTTGTATCTTGTATGTAAACTTGTAATAATATATGTTTATGATGGTGGTCCAAATTATGAATTTAAGCCCAACATGATGTTCTGATTAGTCAGTTCATAAGATCAGAGGAGATCTCCCTATTTTTAAAAAGTTTGAGATAATTTTTGTAAATAGTATTTTTCAGTGTGGCAGGTCACATGGTGCAACAGGGGTTATTTATAAAGTGTTACTGATTTTGTCAAAAGTTACTTGTAGGTGTTACTTATATTTTGGGGTTACTTATATAGATTACTTGTAGGTGTTACTTGTATTTTGGGGTTACTTGTATGGGTTATTTGTATTCTGAGTAATCCCTACAAGTAACCCCAAACCAAACCCCAATACCAAACCCCGTAAGACCATACAAGTAACCCCATGATACAAGTAACATCTACAAGTAACACCCTGACTAAAACCGGTAACACCCTACAAGCTAAGTAACCCCTGCCGCACCAATGCACCATGTGGCCAGCCACATACAAAAATTTGAATTATACCTTTTACAATTTCGAGGATTTTTCTTTGCAGCTAGGCACACCATATGGTCGGGGTTACTGGAGTTACTCGATCAGGGATTAATCGAGTTACTTTTGATCGAGTAACCCTCAATTAATCCCTGGTCGAGTAACCCCTGACAAAACCCCTTACCGAGTAACCTTTCAAGTAAGCATTGATCGAGTAACCCATCAAATTAAATAACCCCGCCCTGACTGAACCCCTCAAGTAACCCCTAATCGAGTAACTTGAGTAACCCCTGACCGAGTAACTCAAGTAACCCCGGTCACACATAAAAATTTATGTTACTATTAAAAAAAAAAATTATTTTCCCTCATCAATATTAACTATTTTTTATAAGAAAATCTTAAGAATAGTATACGAATATTTATGCCCCTACAAAAATATTTGTATATAAATCTTCTCTTATCAATATTGTCAGTCTGTCACCAACTAAATTTGTGATATATGATCAAACTGAAAATGCTCCTCATACATAAGTACATAACTACCTATGTAGCTTAGGGGTTCATTTGGCATTGTTGTGGTAATCTGATTTTAGGTATTTTGTTGTATAAAAGTATATGATATATGTCATATAATGAATAAAAAATTATTTAAATTTATTAAAATCATAATAATTTTGAAAACTGATAACAAAAAAGTGGAAACACCTTTTTCTTGTTTCCTATTTTTGATTTTTAGTTTTAAAAAAAATAAAAAACTGAAAACCAAAAATAATGCCAAACAAATTCTTACATGGTCATCGCGCAACACACGCATTAGCCATAACATCGTTATTAACCATAGTCCATAGACTAGTGCCCAAATATTTGGGCCTTTAGCATACTCTAATAGTATTGTCAGGCTTCAGTCTATATTATGGACCCGGTTGTTTACCGAAACACAAACTTTTAAATAAAACGGATGTTCAGTAAATTACTGAACATCTGTTATAAAGTGACAATATAATATGCAAAAGTTACACTAAAACGCGTAAAAGTTACCCTGATATATATGAGTTATTTATGCTTCATTGATAAATTTGACAAAAGTGACACTAAATTTGACAAAAGAGACACTAAATCTGACAAAAGTGTACCCGATATACAGTAAATTACTGAAAACCGGGTGTATACAAAAGTTTTCCTTACAGAAATCTCTCTCTCGAATAATGTCATATCAGCCCACTGTCCAATTAGCTGAGCTTAATTAGTCATTTTTTGTAAAAATTATTTTGTAAAGTTGACAAGAATATCCAATTAAGATTGGGCTGTTAAAGTGGTTCATAATTTTTGGAAAGAAAATCGTGCAACAAACTGGTTAGCTAAAAGGGTGGCTAGTATCAATTTGTTAGGAATAAGGATGACTAGTAAAGAGATAGATAGGATCCGAGTCCATCTGACTTAATAACCACTCCATAGTTTATTACTTGTCCTATTTACATTTTTTGCACTATTTATTTGACCTATCTTTAATTCTTTATTGATGTTTGTGATTTATACCTAAAAAAAAATATACTCCATAATATTTTGAATACTTGTTGGAACTTGAAATCGTCTTAATATATACGAGTAAATTATTAATTTTCAATTGTTATAATTTATACTATAATTAAATATATTACTGGTAAAAATTTGCAACAACATAATACCTAAGAGAAATAGAGCAAGTAATAATATGCGGAAGGAGTATGCTAAAATATACTCCCTTTGAATCTCTTCGTTTTTTATTACTTGTTCCAATTTTCTTTTGCGACCGTATTTTATTATTTGTTTTATTTTCTTTTTAAAAAACTTTTTAACAATATTAAATTATTTTCCTCCTCAATAGGTAGTAGCCCCCTCATAATGTATTTTAATGTCTCATATTCTCTCTTCCCTAGTTAAGACCTGTTTCGATTTACTGAAAACAATTGAACTGATTGGAGTTGAATTGAAGTGAAGTGAACTGAACTGAATGGCGATGAAATGAATTGTTAATGAGAGAAGAAAATTAGGAACTGAACTGAATTGAATTGATTGGAGCTTAACTGAACTGAAATTAAGCTGAACAAAACAGACTCTTATACTCACCTTTGGTTTTTTTCATGATCTTATATTGCCTTCAAAATCTCCACGTTCAAAAAAATAGAGCAAGTAATAAAATACTGGGGAGTATACACATAATACGTACATACCAGAAGTATTAATTTCAGACAAATAAAGTAATACTACTCGTAGTACATTTTATTAACTGAATTCAAATGTTAATTAAATATAAGTAAAAAGATATATGCAGCCCTAAGAAGCTAAAAATGGTAAAGAAAGACAATAAATAAACATTTATTACACCGATTTACTCGTGAATTGTCGATCAATTCTCGATTTCAACTTAATACTAAAAAAAGAAGTATATTAAATGCTTATATATATGCAGCTCTTAGGGCTGCATTTAGCATTACCCTAAATATAATAATAAAACAAAATAAAATAAAAAATTAAATAAAAATCAAAACAAAAAAAACTGAATTCAAATTAAAAATACATTCATGCTTACTTGGAGTATAATCGACTTCGGTTTTTTTTTTTTTTTTTTTTTGGTTACTCGGTTTATTTTATTTAATTTGCCGAAATTCATCGTTAAGATACACGTACAAAACATGCCGCAAGCCCAATATTATTTGAGGTTGGCCGGACTTCATATGGCTTTAATTTTAGTTCAAAATTATTTGAGTCAATTTTCCCAAATTCATGTAGTAATATAAAATCCCAATATCCACGATAATACAAAATTAAAAGGCATTTACAGTATGTATCCCTCCCCCCCCCCCCCCCCAAAAAAAAAAAAATAGAGGGAAAGTTTTTTTTTGAAAATATTACATGATTAATATTAGGATCTTGCTAACAAGCGCCCCGGGGCGTTAGATAAGGATAAATTATATTGGTTGAAATGATATTAAGTTAGGAATTCATGACAAAATCACGCGTCGTTCGGTGTAATTAATGTTAATTTTACTTTAATATTTGCATTTTAATTCTCTTATCTAACGTTCCGGGGGCGCTCATTATCTTTTACCTTAATATTAATTTAATCATAAGCATAATTTTACATAATTAATACTAACATATGTTTATAATCATAGTTTTATGTCTCAATTTCCAACCAAATCAATTCAAAATCCGAAAAAATAATAATAAAAAAAACCAGATCAAATTTCATTTAATATTCGGATTCAATCCAAATTAATAATCGTATTTCGAATCAGAATGGATTTAACTTTGATTTAATTTGAATAATAGACACCATTGGTCCTAAAGATTTCAGTTATAATTTTCCTAAAAAATATTAACTCGAAAAAGAGGGAGTCAGGAATCATATAGAAAGAGGAAGCCTCAGTTAATCTCTGGAATAAACAAAATTTGTTTATCACATGGTATTTTGGTAAATAAATCAACAATTTTATTCAGTCATCATCATTGTAGAACCCACTTTTATAGAAAAAGTTGTTGATTTATTTACAAATTTGCCATGATAATAAATAAATTTTATGAATCTCAGAGATTAACTTGTATTTACAATACGTAGTAATAATTGAGCCGAAATAGAGGGAAACATCCACGTATATAACTCCCAAAGCATATGCTGCAAATTGTAAAACATCTGTCTACAAATTTTTGACAACACACTAAGCAATAAGCATAGATGGCGATGATCCAACATATACGTATATCACTTGCTTATTTAATTCTTAAAAGTTTTTTTTTTTTTTTTTTTTTTTTTTTTTTTTTTTTTTTTTACAGAAACGTCATATTTACTTCTAATTTAGTTTCAAAAATCTAATTAAACTGTAAGGCCGGTTCACTTCACCAATTTGATTTTAATAAACCAAAACAGATGAAAATCACTTTTTATTTCCTGAATTTTTCTTGTTTATATTTGATATTTTTTTTTTATTCTTTTAATTTAGGAAAATTTGTCTGGAAGGGACTTATATCTTCACTCTTTTGTATGGAAGGACCTTATATGTTCAAAGTGGTGTAAAAGGACCTTATAAGTATGTTTTGTTGTCTAGAGGGACCTTGACGCCGGATTCCGGTGTTTGACTTTTTTACTCCAGCGTTGACCAGTCCATGACTATCACGTGACTTAAAAAAATCACCTTCCCTTTTATTTTTTTTCCCTTTTCCCTCCAATTCACATTCTCTCTCCTCTATTCCCCTAAATTTTTCCCCAAATTTTTCTTGACCAGATTTCTATGAACACCTTCCTTGCTCCTCATCATCTCGTTCGTCAAGTTCTCATGTTCATCAATCAACCTTCTCTTCTCATTTTCCATACAAGCCACCTTAGCCTGAAAAACATTCATATATGTAGCCAATCTTTGTTTTTCAGATAGTAGAACATTAGTTACATCCTTCTGCCACTCCAAAATATCTTCATCAACAACCCATTCAAAGTAGTCACGACCCTTCTCCCCTGTCTCAAAATTATTAAATTTGCAAGCTTTAAACCTTTTGCCTGGATTTTCATGAGTCCATGAAGTCCTTTGCGCAAGAGGAAGACCACAATTGCACTTTGATAACTTCCTTTTAGTCGAAACATCCTTCAACAACCAAAAAAACATGATTTCAAAACCAATTGAGTTATAAACCCTAATTTCCAAACAACTAAACTTAGGCTTAAAACAATGGGATTGGGAAAAAACGTAAGAATTGTTCTCACCTGATGCGAAAAAGGACTTAATCAAACGCTGCTTGCTTGTATTTCTTCGAAAATTAAGGAAATCCAATTGGTTAGATTTAGCCAGCTTGTTTCGTGAGGAGAGAGAAACAATTTGGAGAAAAATTTAGGGGGAACAGAAGAGAGAGAATGTGAATTGGAGGGAAAAGGGAAAAAAAATAAGAGGGAGGGTGATTTTTTTAAAGTCACGTGACTGGTCAACGCTGGAGTAAAAAAGTCAAACACCGGAATCCGGCGTCAAGGTCCCTCTAGACAACAAAACATACTTATAAGGTCATTTTAGACAACTTTGAACATATAAGGTCCTTCCAGACAAAAGAGTGAAGATATAAGTCCCTTCTAGACAAATTTTCCTTTAATTTATTTTCGCTATTTTGGTTTATTTTGTTTCAAATAGCAAAAATTAATGTTGTCACTATTTTGAAACAAATAAATCCATTAATAAAAAACCATCAAACATCTACAAATGAAATCTAAAACAAGTACATAAAATTGAATCAAATTAGGGTTTCTTTCATCCAAGCTACGATCGTTGAAAAGATATTACACTGTGGTACATCTCTCGCACATGTCGCTGGAATATACAACCTTTTCGGAGAGACAATCTCACGATTTGTTGTAGCCGTAAGGATGATTTTCATCTGATTCGCTTGAATGCATTTGAAAGCTTGACAACCGTTGCGATCCCGAACAAATTTTTACCAACGAACTGACAATAGGGCAAAAGATGATTATCTTTTTATTTGATAAACCCTAACTCACAAACAAACCCTAAACATAAACAAACAACTTAACTGACAAAAAATTACGACTCCCCATAGAAAGATGGACGAATATCTACACTACTCGTGTACATTTATTGAAACTTAAATAGAAAAACTAAACAAAGTTAAGGAAAAAGGGTCGGAAATAGGCTAATTTCCGAATTGTCTAATTAATTTCTTCGGAAATTAGACTATTTACGGCCTAAACGGTCAATATTTTGATGAAACCCTTAAAGAGGAGGAGAGAAGGGGAGAATGAGAAAGTAGTTTAAAAAATACAATGAGTTTATATGAATTAAAGTTTAAGGGGATTTGACTTGATTATATTGTTTAATTATTCATTTTTGTTGGTTTTGTGTAGCGAGCCATAAGTGCCGGTTTATTTTTTAATTATTCAATTATGATAATTCCGGACAATTTTTTGTGTTATGATCAGTTGACTATTCCATTATAAACATATTAATGATATTATGCCTAATTATTAGATAACAACTTTTACTCTCAAATGACATACTGAATCAACAAAACATGTCATGCTGGTGATCCTCAACACTTACAACAGATTTCAATTATGACAATGAATATGGTCTCCTGTTGCATGTTTATAGTCAAAGACTCAAACACATACGTTAATACGTAGTATTATTTGTTTATTATTTTGGTAGACAGTCAAAGACATATTATATTATTAAATAATTATGATTATCTATGACACAAATGAACGAACATTAAAGGTGGCTGTTTTAATCCAAGTATTGAGAAAAATTGAATATGACTTTCAGCAGCATTGACCTTTGAAGGATCTAGGTTGTAAATTTGTATAGCATTGACCTTTTAAGGATCTAGGTTGTAAATTTGTATAGCGACTCACAAGGATATTATAAATTACAGTTGGTCCTGATATTCTAAGTTATTTGATGTTGGAGATGATGAAAATAAGACAATATCACATTGTCTTTATTTAAGAGTTTATATGATGATTAGGAAACAATAAGACCTTAAAAAATTAATGTAAAATTTACTTTTAATTTAGTAAAAATAGTTTTAATTCAGTACAGTAAAAATTATTTCAGTTTATTTAAATAAGTTGTTAGTGCTATATGTGTAAATTAGAGAAAGAGAAAACAATAATAAATACATATGAAACTACTCATAGTAATACTGCATAATTAACGTAACAAAGTACAAAGCATTCTATGACTTAAATAAGCTAATCTTAACCACAACTAATCCCTACTATTAAGCTCCACTAACTAACATGATTCTCAAAGTGGAGAAACAAACTCCACGTACCACTACTATGACCACTAACATTGACTAAATAATAACTATTATTATTGACTCCTAACAATAAGCAACTAGTGGTAACTAACTAACTAAAAGATAGTAAATCATAACATCCCTAATAATTTGAAGCAATACACCAACATAAGTAACTTTAAAAAAATATACATAAAAGATAATAAAAAAAAAAGGAAAAAATGTTAGAAAAAAACCTTTTATAAGCACCATTTTGCGAAAAAAGGCCACCTTTTAAAAGCTTTTTGGTTAAAAAAAAACACCCTGTTTTTTTTTCCGAGAGGAAACCTATTTACTTAATTATCCTCTAATTTATTTAATTAATCTCTAATTTTCTCCCATTTCTTCTAATTAAACTCTAACCCGCCAAAATACTAAATAATTAGATTTAATTTATATATAAAACAAACGTTCCCCTCCCTTTCCTCTTCCCTTGGTAGCAACCTCTCTTCCCCCACCGGACTCGCCGCCCAAATCCCCCACCTTTGGTGACCTACCTTCACCGCCGACCACCACCTTCTTTATTTTGAAAACCCTTAAAAATCGATTTGGGGGTTTTTAATTTTGTGCTTCTTACTTGCAATTGATGCTTGTTTTGGCTTTGATTATGTATGTATGTGATTCTAGGGTGATTTAGAAGAAAATTGCAATTGATTTGGACTTAATTTGTGCATGTTCGAGTAAATTAAAGTCAAAATTTTGAAGGGAGGTAGTGGTTGCCGACGGGGATAAGGGGAGAAGGAGGGTCGACCGGCGGTGGAGGTCGGTCGCTAGAGGTGGCCTGGGGGTATCTAGGCAGCGAGTTCGGTAAGGGGGTTGCTGCCAAGGGAAGGGTTGCTGCCAATTATGAAGTAAATTGGTGGGTAAGAGGTGAGGTTAATTAGAAGAAATGAGAGGAAATTAAAGACGAATTAAGTCAGTAGGTTTCCTCTTGAAAAAATAATGAACGTGGTGGTTTTTTAAACCAAAACTTTTTAAAAAGTTTTTATCGCAAAATAGTGCTTTGAAAAGGTTTTTTCTGACAAATCTGCCTTAATAAAAAAATATACATTTCAGCAAATATAGTTTCAGTTTAACGCTTTGTTTGGATAGTTAATAAGGATGGAAAAGAAGGGGAGGGAAATAGGAGGAAGGGAAGGGGAAAGAAAGGGATGGAGGGGGAGGTAATTTAAACTCCACTTTCCCTCCAAATCTTTCCAATTTTGGAGAGATTATGCTTATTAAAGAGACAGGGAAAATGGATTCCTTTCTTCCCTCAATTCTTATCCAAACAAGAGTGTTTGTCTCCCTCCCTTTCCCTTTCCTTCTTTTCTTTCCATTTTCTTTTATCCAAACAAAGTGTAAGTTATTTGATGTTGGAGATGATAAAATAAGGCTATATCACATTGTCGTTATTTAGTTTATGTGATGATTAGGAAACAATAAGACCCTGTTCACTTTAATTAACGTTAAAAAAATGTAAAATTTAATTTCAATTCAATAAAAAAAATTCAGTTTAATCTAGTTTTAATTATATCAATTCAGAAATATATATAAATAGAAAATCAATTAAAAAAATTAATTTCAGCAAATATAATTATTTAAGTTCAATAATAAAACTTTCAATTCTGTAAAAATAATTTATGCCTACGTTATACACAGTTCAGGTAAAGTGAACTGGGCCTAACTCAATTATTTGTAATACTCATTAACGCACTAAGTAATTACTTCACAATACTACAATGAATTAATTGACAAATAAACACTAAGATTATTAAATTACAAGTACTAGATGTGATTCACCACAATATATAAATGAGCACTGTTAATTGTTTTTTTTTTTTGGGTTAAAGAGGGAAAAAAGTATAGATTAATTATGCCCCTGCTGGTAGGGGTGAGCATGGGATGGGTACCCGTACCGTTAGTACTAACGGTTTGGGTACCCGATAACCAAAATTCCTAAAAGTGATATCCATAACCCGAACCAATAAGTTCGGGTACCCGGTTTTTCGGATCGCTTATCGAGTACCCAATAAGATATCCAATAATGATAATTAAACTTAATTACGTAGTTATTATGATATAATTTACCACTAACTAACAACAATATCATATGATTTTGATCAAATTATTAATAATATTACTAATCATTGATATTATAAGGTAAGTAAAGTAAGGGGCCGTTTGGTTGGGGGTATTCAGGAAAGGGAATGGGAATCAACTGCCCCGATTCCCTTTGTTGTTGTTTTTAAGCACTTTTAATCATTCTATTTACCCTCTCCATTACCCCAAATACTTCCAACTTCATTCCCTACCCCCTAGACTTTTCCATTCCCTTTCCCTAGCCACCCATCCACCACCACATCCACACTAGCCTCCACCACCCAGTCGCACCTCCACGGCTCCACCAATTACCGCCGCCCCTTCCCCGACCATCGCCACCCCTTCCCCGACCATCGACGCCCTTTCACGACCTTCCTCGAGCTTCCCCTCCCCTCGCCGCCCACCGATATACGCTCCCTCCCCCTTGCCGCCCATCGATATACGCTCTCTTCCCCTAGCTGCCCAAAAAGCCCTCTCCTTGCCACCTAAAAACCCCTCCCCTACCTCGAAAAACCCTAAAGGAGGTTTTTTCGAGGGAGGGATGAGCCGTGTTGGGCCCAGCGACTGGTGGGTGAAGGCTTGCGAAGGGCGGCGAGGGACGGGGGTGTAATACCCCCGTATTTTTATGTATTTTTATAAAGTATTTAAGTATTAATTAAATGTATTGTTAAGGGCTCAAGTATTTTAATTAAATATTTTAAAAGGTTAAAGTATTTTAAATATAGGGTTTTATAAAAGTAAAATATATTTTGGGCCAAACGTTGATTAATTATTAGGCAATGTAAATTATTCCTACATACTCTTATTGGAATAACTCATTCTAAAACCCATAACTTAAACCCTATCCCATAACTTAAGCCCACATTTTTATAAGCCCAAATTTAACCCTACACTCTCTACTCTATAAATATCCCCTGAATATCCAAAAAATTTCCACACAAAAAGGTTAGTCTTATTTTCTTTCTCCTTTGTTTTATTAATTTGTGTAATTATAATTATTGATTTATGGGTTTTGATTTTATTGTTTGAAATTAATTTAATTAGTATCAAATTTTATTTTGATGATTAAACTTTATAATTTCAGATTTTATAAATATCATAATTTTCAGATTTTGTAAATTTTATAACCTAGGGTTTTTAATTATTGAAAATCATGATTTTGGGGTTTTTATGAACAATTAATTTAGGGTTTTTATAGTAATGATGTTTTGAAATTTTGGTGATTATAACTACTTATTAGTTTAACTTAATTCAAGATTATTTTGAACACATAAATTCGTGTTTTAATATTTAGATTTCCGTTCATTAATATTAATCCCGTTTTAATCCCGATCAGGTTCTGAACTCATCCGATTATGATAAAAAAAGTAGTGTTTTCCATGAGGAAACAACGTTCTAATAAAGATTCACTACCTTTGGTAGTGAGCACCACCCTCTCGTGCCCAAATTCAGCCTTTAAATATGATTTTCGGGCAGTTTTTAATTTTAAACGAAGTTGTTTTTATGCTTTAAATTTTATCCTTGAGTTTAAAAGGGTAAGAGATAATTTAATATTTCTATGGATAATTTAAGTATAAATATGTATTTTGATGAAGTTTTAAAGGGTTTTTGATTAGTTTAAAATGTTGGAATTTTATTTAAAGTAGTATAACTGTGATTTTAATAAAAGGGTGTTATTACTCTTTAATTAGGGGTTTTTAAATAATTTTCAGATTATTTTAAGTAGTCTAAAATAAATTTAAGTTGTTGGAAATTGTGTATACAAGGAGAATTAATATAGTATTATTGTCCTTTTATGTAGGAGACTTGATTCGGGAATTGTTATAGACTTATAGTGTAATCGGCTACTTTAAGGGCTTAATTGAGGTACGCTCGCGTACTTAGCATTTTTATGGGTGATGTAGTGGCATGCTAGGTTTGACAAATTAAATTATAAGTAGTATCATGCTAAGATTAATGTTTGGAATTGTGGATTATTGATGTTGGTGAATGAATTGTGAAGCATGATTTATTTGTGATGGATTATGGATTTGAAAATTATATTTTGGCATGATTATATGGACTACACTTTTATTTAAACATGATAGAATGCATGTTTAATTAAACTATATGTTTAATTTGGCTTGGAATATTAAAAAGGAATTTTATTATGGTTCATATAATTTTAATTGATGCTATAAGCATGGGAAATGAGCTATATAAGTGTCTATGTACACGAGGAATAAATTGTATGTTGGTGCCTTAGTGCACTTAAGGTGTTTTTAACATCGAGGGATAGGATTTGTGGCGCTTTATGCGTTTAAGGTGTCTTTGACACTGGGGTAGATTTAAAAAGAGTTCAACATTAAATATTATGTGGTCACTAACTATTCAAGAATTAAATTGATATGTTTGATTGATTGAATAATTACTGTTGATTGAATGATTGTGGTTTGTGAGTCATCACCAAGTCTAATAATCTGTAAATAACATAAAGTGAAAGAGATTACGCACCAAAACTCTTGGAACGTATATACCTTGAGTACGTATGAACATATGGGGGGAGTTATGGAGTTTTATATTTAACCATAACTTCTATTGGAGTACAGGACGCTGTACATTCCTTTTATTATTATTATTATGCGCAGGAATTCCGCCACCTTTGTGTGGTTTTGATGCTGGCACGGTTAGCTCCCGTGTCAGTAACCTCAATTATTTTGGGGGAGGTAGAGTTGGAAACCCATTTGATGCGTAATCAACGCTAAATAAATTATGTAGTTGTCTAGTTGAGAAGTTTTGTTGGATGATGTATAATTGAAAAACAGATGCGATAAGGTAAGTTGTGTGTTGATAGGTAATTCATGTTAGTGTGTTAATTACGCTTATGTACTCAGCTTTGTTGATTGTGTGTTTTGTGTGTTTGTTGGCCTTGTCTTTATATTGGCCCTATGATGACCCATTATAAATGGAGAGTAGTGGAAACAAGCAGAGAAAAGCTTTTCAGGTGATGAAGCATATTCATGAATGGGCATGAGTGAAAAGTGAATCATGCTAGTTTCTATAAGTATATGATGTGTTTAATGCTTTACTTTTTTATGATATTATTATCATGCATGACTAATGCAAAATTTTTAAAGTTGGTTTGGTTTTAATAAGGGCCTACAATAGTTCCAAGTTGTAGGATGGTTTTATTATACTGCATTTGACTTTGGTTTTGACTTTACTTTCGTTGGTTGACTTTTCAAGTTGACTTGTTTTGAATGGTTTTGAAATTAGTCTTCCGCTGTGTGTCTTTGATGGTTGCCTTAGCCGTTTTCACGGTGGTGGTAATATCTTAGATATTCCTATTAAAAGTTTTAAACGGGGCAAAACAGGTATTTTAAAAGAAAGGAATTTCTAGGGTGTTACAGGGGGAGGGCCGACGAGGGGTTTCGTGGCTGAGAAAGATGAAAAACATATGAAATGTGTGGTTGTGTGGTGGTTGTAGTGGTGGTGGTGTGGTGGTGGGATTGATTCCCTTTGTTTTAAAAACAAACAACAAAGCAAAAATAGGGTATTTTCATTCCATTCTTCTCCTTTCCCTTTGTTCATTCCATTCTGATTCCCTCGTGCGAACCAAACGGCCCATGAGAGTTTAGATTTTAAAAAAATAGATTTAAGTAAGGAAAAAAAAGCAAAAAAATGCTTATCGGAACGGATCGGGTAACCGTTAATTTTAAAATGATACCTAATAACCATACCCGATAACAAATTATCGGAACAGGTACCCGAACCGTTAAGGTTATCAGTTCGGGTACCCTAATTTTTGGAACGGTTACGGATCGATTTTTCGATTTTTCGGGTAGTTTTTTTTAGGCTTAATTAAAGGTTTTGACGATGATGAACTTAAACTAAGCAAACTTAAAACTAACGAGAGTTTTCTTTTGTGATCTAGAGAGGTGAAGTTGACTTTGGAAGTGGAAGAGTATCCTAGTTTATAAAGACATTCTAGAAAGCTCAAGGAAAGTCAAGGAAGATAAAAGAAGAGTTCCCTCACAGGAACTAATAAAGTTCCTTAACAGGAACATGAAGACAGCAAAGCAAGAAATGGACTTGGTCTGCGTTGAAGACAACAAGTTTTGGAAGAACTTGGTGTGTGAAGTTCCAGTTTGAAACTAGAAAGATATTGACAGCAGGAACTTAGTCCTGGACTGTGTGAAGCCCAAGCATCCTACATATTCAGAGTATTGACGCAGCAGTTTAGTTTTAATAATGTTTTATCTTTAGTAATTGTTGTAAATATGTTAAGTAGGTTATGCACGAGATTTATTAGAAACATGACAAAAGCTTGGCAAGTTTCTTAATATCGGAAAATTAAAAAGACAAGTTTTTAGGAAAAGATTTTCATTAAACAAGATTTATTTTCTTAAAAACATGATATTAAAAAGATTTTATTCTTTGAGATAATCTATCTTTATTAAATTTCCTAAAAGATTTACTTTTTTTTTTTGAACGGAAAGATTGATATAATTAAATAAAAGCCATACGGCATCTACATAATAAGGATCTATAAACCACAGATTTAGAGAAAATATCATAATTTTTACAATCAAAATCATAACTAATTTGCATATTTGGTATAGCTCATACTCCACCGCTTCAAGCTTGACACGTGCAACGATTTTCGATGTCTTTGCATCTTTCCAAGTTGAGACCTCCGCAATCTGCGCTGATGTTTTGTTCGACTAGTTGATGACAAATCCCAGATCCATAGGAATCCAAATCGCCTTCCCAATTATAATAAGAACCCTAAAATAAAATTCTCATCCATAGATGAGAAACAAAATCCCAGAAAATTGGGAAAAACCCAGAAATTTGGGAAAGACTCTCACAGATGGAGAGAACAAAACAAAACAAATAAACCAAAACGTAAAACAAAACAAAAAAACTAAATTGAATTAAAGAAAAAGGATCGGAAATAGTCTAATTTCCGAAGAAATTAGACTATTTCCGACATAAACGACCAAGAAAATTAAAACCCTAGAAGAGAGAGGAGAGAGAATAGAGAATAGAGAAAAAAGGGGCGGCTAATAATTGGTTTTAAAAGATTTACTTAAAAACCATGTTTTTGGATTTAGAAAATTTTACATGTTTATCTTTTTTAAAACCCTACTTTCTATACAAGCTAGTCTTGTATAATTAGTAGAGATCCGAAAATTCATTTTCTGTGAGTTTATGCGTGAAGAAAATCTAAGAGTGCTTAATTGTGTAAGTTTGCCAAGTCCAATCCTTAGCTTTGTCACGGTTGTTTCGGATTTCATGCATTGCTTGCCTCTCATATAATAGTATCTTTACTTTGTAATTGGTTGGATTCTTGGGTGTGAGTGTGTGTTTAATAATCTTTGCATACAATAGTGAGAATAGTACTTAGTGATGAGTACGAGTGAATCTAAGTCAGGGACTTAGATTGGGTAGGATAGGGTCCTACTGTGTAGCAAGTTCATTCTGCAACTTGTGAGCAGTGGTCTGATTATAACAGGATTATTGTAACTTGAGAAGTTTGCCCTATTATAGTAAATTGGTTTGATTTGGAAATCCCTTAGAAGGGTCGAGGTTTTACTTTCAATTGTGCCCTGGAAGGTTTCCTCGTAAAACATTGTGTGCATTGCAAGTTCCTTTAAAGTTTGTTTTACATTCTGCGAAAAAAAATTTCAATAGGAACTCACATACAATTCACCCCCCTCTTTTAGTGTTCGTCTGAACTAATAGTTTTGCTCAGCCCTACCTGCTGGGCTTAAAGAAACAACAGTATCAATAGCAGTTAGGGGGGCTAGAAACCCATCTAATTTAAAGTTTACAGACATAGAATTGATGCATAAAAAGTTAATAAGGCCCATATCCGAGCATTGAGTATGTAAGTATACATACTAGAGCTATCAGGAAAGGGTTAGCTGATAATAAGCTCCATAACACTTCAATTCATTCCACCGGCCATGCACACACCTGACGAGTTTGGCGCGCCAGAAGATGAGCCTAGTCACATGGCTTCTTGGGAGACATTGAATATTAAGCTCCCCTATCTTTGGCATAAACTCCCTGCATACATGAGCAATGCTAAAATATTTATCTTTGAATTTCTGAGCACCCACAAGACTTGTAACAGTAATTCTAAAATCAAAATATATATTCACATCACTCCAATTGTTGCATTTAGCCCAAGCAACAGCAAAAAAATCTTCAACCTTTGATTTCGGCAAGAACCCCCTTTCCACTCCTTAGAAGGAGGGTAGCAAATGCCCCCAATTCTCCAGAGTGTTTTTTGTTAAAGGATGCATCAACTAGAATGACAAATTAAGAAAGATGGTAGGGTGAATGAGCTTTCTGAAGGGCTCAGGATGATTAGGGCATAGCTGTGCATAGTAGAACTCAACACACAACCACTTGACAACTTTGTGAATTGAAGGAAGAGGAGTGTTAACTTGAGAGAAAATCCAATTGTTTCTTCTTTTCTAGATAATCCAACAAGAGAAAGCAAAGATTAGAGGCCAAGGGATGCCTGCATATGAGTGATTATGGGTTAGATTACATCTGACCCACTTCTTAAAGGTAAACTGAGAGTTATCAGGGGGGTTTATTAGATCCAAGACCTCATCATTAGCTCTAGGACAATCTCTTAGAACATGCAAGGGAGATTAAGGAACCACTTAAAAGAAAGGGCAGAAGGGAGTAACTTGGATTCCCCTCCTAGCTATGGCTTGCTTGGTTGGAAGGGCATCCTAGCTAGCTGGCTTGCCACATGAACACTTTAACTTTACAAGGGATAATAGCCGTCCGGATGACAATCCAATAATCAAAGGCAAGGCTGGTATCAATTCAAGAACATTCAACTCAAGCTAGGTCTGCTTATACAGGGTAGAAGCATTAAAGAACTCACCACTAGCATGTGAGCAAATTAAGTTATACTTAGAGCTAGCCAGATAGAATCTTAATAGCTTGAATTTTCTCCCTAATGTTAGGAGGAAGAGAAATATAGATCACAGAGAAGTCCCATCCCCCCAGGGCTACCCACTTGGCCCACGGTGAGAGAATCTTCAGATTGAGTCAGATGCCCTGGAATAAGGTGTCTAAGAGTCCTAGTAGAACACCATTGATCATACCAGAAAGAAACCTTAGAGTTTTGGCCAACTACCCAAGTAGCTGAAGAAGAAAACAACTTCATTCCACCCTTTCCCCATGTCTTGCCAGATGTGGGAGCCAAGTTTGAAAGATTTAGGAGTTTGAAGGATAGCACTATTAATTGATTATTGTCATTTTTTCAACATGTATGTGATTCACCGCTATGAATATGCTCTTGCTAATGAAAGAATGAATTAGTCAATAAGATATGCATGATATATTAGATTAGAGAATCATTCAAAAATTTCAAGTATAAGTACACTAAAGCATAAGGTACATAAATAACATAATGTTTAAGCATATGGTTGACATTTAGACAAGACTATTCATCAATCCGATCACTAAAACTAGGTATGTATTCTAGCGAATATAGTGTTAATTATCATTTACGTACGACCAAGGAAGATATTCTTAATGCATGTTATTACGTAGTAACATGCATGTATGGTTCCATGCAATGTAAAGAGTCAATTGTCAATCATTTATCATCGCCATGTTATGATTAGAATTGAATTTAGACCACATTTTGACTTTTTTTTTTTTTTTGGAGGAAATACATAAAAATATATTAAATAATAGCTTTATTTATGTATCTAGAGTACTAGATGCATACTTTAGCTCAAAGTATTTTTTTTTAAAAAGAAAATTATTTATATATTCATTATGATGAAAATTAACACTCAAAGTCATTAACTCTTGATGTATGTCAATAATATACAATCATAAACACTGACTGATTGATAAATTACAATTTTTAACACAAGAAAAGTAATAAAATTAAAGTTGAATATTCAGATTAGCATAGGATTTAAGACATTAGTTGCAGGAATGTGTGTAAAATGTAGCTTGATGTTGTTAATACCCTCACAAAAATATATTATTATTTATTGTTAGATTATCAAATAATTGTTAATTAAGTGACATAACATCTACTTTAATTGGAACGATGAGCAAATAAAATCAATCAAATATATGACCAAAAGAGAAACTATCATCCTACAATTATACGTATTACTTAATTGATTGATGAATAATTATTATATATTTAATATGTTGTAAATGAGGAATTGACCTAATTAAATGAATTAATTAGCGCCTTATGAATAACCAGATCTACGTACACGAAAAATAACAAAAATAAAATTAACTACATACAACAAATAATAAACCAATCAACAATATACGACAAAAGTTTTTCAGAAAAGATGCATTATTGTCGCTATCTGCTAAAGTTGCTAATTATATTTTCTCATCTTTATCTACTAATAATAGATTGCTACGTGTCGTTAAAGCCCTTTAAAACATGTCGATTGGCTAAGGGACAGTATAACATTAATTCAGAACATCCAGCATAATTGGAAATATAAGCGAATAAGATCACTCAATATACAGTACAACGAAATTATAAACCTTTTGGCGCTCAATCAATATTTGCACACGTGAATGTGTAACCTAACCGCGGGTTTGATGTACAAGCTGATAATTATGCACTTATTGCAATTGACATAAGACATATTGTTAATTAAGAGTAGTCTTGAACACATAATTATTGTGACATGATAAATAATGATCTATATAATTGGTTTGAATATACATGTCTAACCTTTGAATTGAAGTCAAGCGCGTTTAGTTCACAAGATTTTCAAGTATTTGAACTTAAGCATACCTATTATCTAAATTTATTATAACATTTGATCGAACTAACTTTTATAGAACTTAGAAGTAATTTGAACATGTTTTAGTTCTAAATTAATCATCTATTAGTCCTTATCAGAATTAATATGAGCTCGTCACTTTATCGAACTTTAGTTAACATTCTTCTTAATCAATCATTTTTTTTTTATTGAAGAAAACAATCATATAGAAGAAAGAAAAGTTTGTTAAAAATGAATCGATTAAGAAAGTTACTTTGATGTATGAAATGGAAACAATAAACATGTATTTGTCCACTTATAACAATATAATTTCAAACATGATTAATTATGATTTACAAGATAACAAGACCCATGCATGATTATTAAAAATAGAGTACTCCGTATCACAATTCAAACAAGATGAAACCAGAAAATAAACTCATAGTTTTTGAAAATTGAAATTATTGCTATTATTAGCTAAAGTATTCTAATTTGTTCCTATTTAATTAATAGATTTATTTATTTGGGGTTTAGAAATAAATGTGACTTGTCCAAGAGAGGCTCGCAAAAGCAAGGGGTTTTTTGTTCACACAATTCAGCCTAGATGAATTTTGTTCCTATGTTCATTTCATTTTCTTCTTATCTAAGGCCATGTTCAGTTCAGCTTAAAAAAAATATAATAGAAAGTAAAAATAATTTCAATTTAGTAAAAATAATTTCAATTCAGTAAAAATAAGTTCAGTTTAGTAAAATTCAGTATCTTTAAAGAAGAAATATAATAGAAAATCAGTAAAAATAATTTCAGTTCAGCTAAAGTAATTTCAGTTCAGTAAAATTAATTTCAGTTTAGAAAAAATTAATTTAATTTCAGCAAAAATAATTCCAGTTCATTAAAAATAATTTAAGTTCGGCAAATATAATTTCAGTTCAGTAAAAATAATTTCAGTTCGGTAAAAATAAGGTGAAGTGAACGAAGCCTAATTTTCATATTTGACTAAACGTTGACCTAATCCGTATACTAATTTATACTATAATAATTTATCAAATGAGATATCATTAAATTCGTATTACAATAATTCACTTTTCAAATATGAAATTAACATAATTTTTAAAAAAATAAAATTACAGATATTCGATGATAAATAAACACAAATAAAAAGATAATATTTTAGATATGATTAGGTCGGATTAATACTGAAATAAGTTGAAATGAACATAGCCTTAGGGCCTGTTCACATTTACTTAATTTCAGTTCAGTTCAGTTCAGCTCCAATCAGTTCAGTTCAGTTCAACTCCTAATTTCCTTCTTTCATAAAATATTCATTTCAGCTCAATTCAGTTCAGCTCCAATCAGTTCAGTTCAGTTCAGTAAATGTGAACATACCCTTACTCTTTACCCACCTCACCCTCTTGACTATTGAGTCTACTAGCTAGTGTATTGAACTATTGATCATCCATCAAATCCTTCAATAAAATTTAAATTTTATTATTTCTCAATTATAAGCAAAATAGAGATTCACAATTTTTTTTGGGCTTTGAGAATCATTGAAATCCTATGTTGATATTAGATAAGGGCAACTTCAATTGTAAGGCCCTGTTCACTTCACCTTAAAAAAAATAATATTCAGTGAAAATAATTTCAGTTCAATAAAATTAATTTCAATTCAATAAAAATAAGTTTAGTTCGGTAAAGATAGTTTCAGTTCAGTTAAAACATAAAGAAGAAGTATAATAGAAAATCAATAACAATAATTTCAGTTCATCAAAAATAATTTAAGTTCAATAAAATTAATTTCACTAAAAATTATTTAATGACCGAATTTCAGCAAGAATAAGGTGAAGTGAACGAGACCTAAATGTTAAGGATTTGCTTGCAATAACAATAATATGTAAATCTACAATCTACAATAAAAACTTCAATGATAAATGGTAAGGATTTGCTAGCAATAAAAATAATATTATGTAAATCAACAATCTACAATAATATGTGGATTTGCTTGCAACTTCAATGGTATATGTTAAGGGTTACTAAGATTTTTGTAAATTAGGTCGACATCACAGCCTTCCCCTTGTCTTTTATATTTTTATAACACAAAATTAAAATATATGTACAAAGTATATATTGTATATACTATTTTAAACTATATATAAAAGTATTCCAATAAATAAGAAATTAGTAAGTATGATATTAATATCAAAATGCCAGATTTAGCCAATGTTCATAAAATATGATCACAATCAATATATCATATAGTTTGGATAGAAAATAGAAATCCCTTCAAATATCTAGATTTTTTTTTTTTTTTGTGTTCATTGTAAAGTTGTAATTTTAATTAGTAGGAATAAGCTTTTATAACTAAGACCTTGTCTACTTCACCTTAAAAAAATATTCAGTAAAAATAATTTTAGTTGAGTAAAAATCAGTAAACTTAAAAGAAGAAATATACTAGAAAATCAGTAAAAATAATTTAGTTCAGTAAAATAATTTCAGTTCAGCAAAAATCAATAACTCTAAATAAGAAATATAATAGAGAATCAGTTAAATAGTTTAGTTATACAAAATATATTTAAGTTCAATAAAATTAATTTAAGTTCAACAATAATAATTTAAGTTCAGTAAAATTAATTTCAATTTAGCAAAAATAAGATAAAGTGAGCGAGACCTTAGCAAATACTTATTAATATAAACATACCCATCAATTTATTTAATTTTTTTTTTTTTGAACCAATCACTTTAATTTTTTGACACAACTTCATCCAAAATATCACATAAAATTGCAGGAAATCTTCTATTTTAGGTACTAAATAATATCAGTAAAAGCACTATAAAAAAAAATTATTTAATGTGGTCAAATCTCCCACTGATCTCATTCACACTTAACCAAAAACAGTTTCCTCAAATACTTCACAGCTTTGCACTATCATCATGATTTACATGCCAGATCACAATATGTAAAAATATCACGTGGGATTTGATGAAAAGATTAATAAAATTACTAAAAAGAAACTCATCAAACATGAAATAATTTTAATTAAATAAATTTAGAAAGAAAAAATATAATAGACAATGTAAAATATCCAAAAATAAAAATTGAGTACTATCAAAGTATAGTAAGTTGGTGATTTATTAAATAATACTCTTGTCACACTTTTTTCCCCTATAAATAGGCTGAACCCAAGGTTCTTAGAATCAACACAAAACTCATTTTGAGTCCTAAATAATAATATAGAGAGAGAAAATATGTGTCTTACTGAGGGAAAGCAGAAAACTAATACTACTAATGGCAATGGTAATGGTAATTGCAATAATGGTAACGGTGTTGTTAAAAGTAATGGTTATTGCAATGCCAACGATGTTGTCATTAGCCTTGATCGGTTAGTTTAATTTCTTTGTTCATATGTTTTTTTGTGTTTTTTTTTTTTTGGTAACATCACTTGACAATTTCTTTTCAATATATACCAATAACACATATCTATGTTTGTTATTCAAAAGGAGAAATTTTAAGTAATTTGGTACCGATTTTACCATGCATGCATACATGAGATTTTTTTTTTTTTTTTTTTTTTTTTGTTTTTTCCCCTTCTGTGGGAGTGGAAGAGTAGTGGGTGCACCAACGGGAATTTATTTTTCGTGATATATATATTTTTTTTGAAAAAACCATCTTAAATTAATCATTCGAGTTCAAAATTGATTTTTTAAAATCAATTACTTCAATACTGAATTAATGTAATCTTTTTAGCCCGCAAAATTTCTTCCGTTATAAAAATCACAAGAAATCACAAGGAGCACCTTTTTTTTTTTTTTTTTTTTTTTTTGTGTGTATTTGGTTGTGTATCATGTGACCAAATTTTATTGCAATATCAAACACAAAACCCACCTTTTTTTTCTTTACATATAATGTATTCCGTAACTATAACTCTACTGTATAGTACTCCGTATCATATATATATATAATGCGTTTTATTCACCCCATTTATATTAATTTAAATTAATCTTATCTTATCTTATGCAAATTATTTTAGTTGTAAATCAAATTTGGATAATCTTTATCAAAACTATATTAAGGATTTCTTTTTTGGGGACATGCATATCATCCTCTTCAAATTACTCTGGACACCATTCTAGTGACATGCATTGGATAAAAATTAATCTGTAGAGATTCTACAAGAAAATTAGCTCAATGCATGCATGAAAAGGAAATTAACAAAAAATTGAACTTTTTACAGAAATTATTTCTATCAAATGCAAATTAAAAGAAATCATTTTCTCCAATAGATCGAAATATTATCTCTTTTCTTATCTGTTTTTCTTTTAGAAATTAGAATGCATGCATTATTGTTTAGCCATCCTTTGTGCATAATCTATGTACTTCCATTTTATAACTATACATCAAAAAATATTAAATACTTGTACCAAAATACTTCGTACAAAAAATAAATATTAAATATTTAAGTACTCCATTTGTTTTTTAAACTTTTGGACCGTTTCTTAGAATTATTTTCGCTATATACTCTTTTTTTTTAAAAGAAATTCTATTACTTTACCTAACTTGACCCATCTAGTTAATTTAGTTTTCTTATACTAGCTCCGATTTTTTTTTTATTGCAACTTTGGAATATTTTATATCTCTCAAATAATACCCAAAAGTTGCAACTAAAAAAAAATCTGAGATAGTATTACACTATCACATGTAAATATAATTTTATTTTTTTTTGGTTACTCATCACCAATATGTTTTATTCATTTAATTTTTGTTTCGGAATACAGAGGTGATCCAAAGATCTACTACACATTTTGGAAGAACGTTGATGACAAGTGCAAAGTGACCATTAAGGCATCGGACCTTATGAGTTACTTTGCTGATTTCGACGAGGGTGGCGTCTTCTACCAGCTGCCCGAGTTTAGTGAAGCCGTGCACCAGGTGCACCGCGTGGTGGGGAATGCTGTGACCGAAGGCCGGTACATCATTGGAGGAACAGGATCATCTCAATTGTTCTCCGTAGCCCTTCGTGCCTTAGCATCCACCGTAAACGTAACACCAAATAATAATATCAACAAGAAAAAGCAAATTCCCGTTGTTTGTGCTGAGCCCTATTACTCGGTAACTTTTTCTTTTTCTTTTTTTTTTTTTTTTTTTTTTGGGTCATGGTAAAGCAAATAGGTAACACTTATTCTAGGTGCATAAAATAATTTACGACATTAATTTTATAATATTAACCCATAATATGAGGACTCCAACATGCAATCGGTGTGTTTATTAGAGGTAGGAGTTATACCACATATTAGTTAATCAAATTTTTTACACACACTCCAATAATTCATAGAATTGAATGAAATTAATTAGCTTGATTTGTCAAATAATAGTGAAGTGATTACCAATTTTAATAGTAATTAAATTATATGGTAGCGAGAATATAGGTTGTGTCAAATGCTAATTACGAATTGTGTGGTTTATTTTACGTGTTACAAGCCGTGTCTGTTGCTGCAACCTTTGCTTACTTTATTCTAAACATTTGCATGTAACATGTTTCAATTTCTTCCAACTTAATTAATTTGGCATCCATAAAATAAAGCAAAAGAACATAAATTTAATTTACTCAACTTTTCTATGATTTATTTATTCTCAATTATTTTTCTAATTTAAAAAAAAAAAAAAAACCAAGTTGCAAGAATTCTTTAAATTATTTTTCACTCCACAATCATGCAAGATAATATTGTTTGATTGGATCCCATCCTTCTTTATTTATCCCTTTCAACATAAGACCAAGAATTAAAAATGTAAATGGGGAATAAATTATGTTGTACCTTTATTCTTTTTCACCATCTTTTCCCTAAATTTTTTAATTTATATACATTAATAATTATCAAAAAAATAGGAAAAGGCTGTCAAATGTTTAGAATTAAGTAATGGTTAACATGCTAAGTGCTTCAAAAAGCAATTTATGTTCGATGGGTCCTCTTAAAAAAATATTATTACAATGCAACTATATATATATAACTCATATTATTACATATATACTCAATTGTGGAAGCCACGCATTTAATGTGTTAATATAATGTAGAATGGACCGACAATATATACTACGAAAATTTAATAATTTAGTCTATACGAAAAGTGGAAACATTTATGTTTGAAATTATATGTTGAAGATTGAAAGACCAAATAAAGCTAAGAGAATATTGTTAATTATGAAAGTTTACTTAAATTAACACATGCAAATTTAGATGTATGCTCTCCATATGAACAACCATGAGCACATGGTCATGTGTATAATTAGATGAAGCATTGATGATGATCATGTTGAATTGGCCGGTCGAACAACCCACTTTATTTCATGTTATTTCAAATTATGATTTTTGCCATTTTGATAACAAGAAAATAAGGCAATTACAACTTAATCATATTCATCCGATAACATGCTTTCAAAAAAAAAAAAAAAAAAAAAAAAAAAAATTCATCCGATAATATAGATTTAATCAATTAATAATATACTGAAATAACGTTGTCTAAATTATATTGAAGCTAAGTGACTATAAATGTAAAGTAAGATTGATACTATAATTGCTAATTATTAAGTATTTCAATGATTGCGACTAATTTATATTTGCCTTGTTTTTTTGAGCTAGCTAGAATGGGGTGAACTGAGCTCTACTAAAACGACATTAACTGAATTGAACAGAATTAAAAATAAGTCCGAAGAACAGGGCCTAAATATACTTATTGATGATTTCACTATTTAAAAATTAATTTAGGCCCCATTCACTTCATCTTATTTTTGCTAAACTACTTAGGCCTTGTTTGGTTGAACAAAAAAAATGGGGAAATTGAAAAATCATGGGAATTTAGAAATTGGGGGTTTGTTTGGTTGGCTATAAATGTGAAATATGTAGGAATTGCAAATTCATGGGAATTTCCAATTCCTACAAAATGTGGGAAATAAATTACCAAGGCCTCCCTTGGTAACTCAAAATTCCCATGAATTACAATTTCCTTTATAGCAACCAAACAACTTTATGCAATTCCTAGGAAATTGAATGTGGGAATTTAATTCCAATGAAATGCAATTTCCTATGGGAAATAAAATCCCATATCAACCAAACAACACCTTAAATTATTTTTATTGAAACAAAATTATATTTGCTGAACTTAAATTATTTTTACTGAACTTAAATTACTTTCACTAAACTGAAATTATTTTTGCTGAATAGAAATTATTTTTACTGATTTTCTATTATAATTCTTCTTTAAGAAAACTGGATTTTACTGAATTGAATTTATTTTTACTGAAATGAAATTATTTTTACTGAACTGGACTTATTTTTACTGAACTGAAATTATGATAATATTACTTTTTTAAGGTGAAGTGAACAGGGCCTTAGTAGGTAAGCATGCCCTTATGATAATACGTGCATGCATGTTGGCTTAATCCTAGGGTATAAGATAAGGTCATACATTCACTGTTAGATACCATGTTAGTGGACCATCTCAACCAAAAGCTTAAGCTTAAACTCATGGCTGAGGCCCAGGAATATGTTTTATACTCTATCACTCCCCCTCACATGAAAGGCCCTTTGGGTTTGAAATGTGGATGCAACACAGGCCCACCCATACCTGGTGCGAATTAATTCCACTTTGAAGGAGGGGCGGATGAGATTTGAACCCGTGACCTTTGTGTCACGCTGGCTCTGATACCATGTTAGATTTCGGAAAAACTCCTTGATTTAGAGTGTGTACCATTGATCAAATATATAGAGTTTACAACGCTAGGCCTAATTACGATAGGAATCCTAGATACGATAAACATACAAAATATACATTTAATATATCCTAATCTGCGACAAATATTATCCTAAATATAATATATATCATACACTACTCATAAAATGATATTTGACGACAAGTTTCTCCTTTTCTCTTGCTTGGCAGTGCTATGAGGAGGCATTAGAGGAAGAGAAATCGGAGATATTCAAATGGCAGGGAGATGCTAACACTTTCGACGAGGAAGGCCCCTACATTGAAGTGGTGACAACTCCAAACAACCCGGATGGTAGGCTCCGTGAGCCGGTGGTGAAGAAGGAAGGTGGGATGGTGATATGTGACCTTGCTTACTACTGGCCACAGTATACACCCATCACTGCTCCTGCTGATTATGATGTTATGTTGTTCACCTTGTCTAAGGCCACTGGCCATGCTGGTTCCCGTGTTGGGTAAGCGTCTAAATTAATCTCAACTTTTATCAACTCTAAACTTTCATTAGATTATGCTATGCAAATATGATTAATAATTTCAAATGTGTCATATATCAATTCTTACATGTATATTAGGTCAGTGTACACGAGACTTGAGTTCAAATTACGTGTATGCATCAATCAACTTTTGTGGCTCCTTATACATAAATATATATGTTTAAATGGGGAAAAGGTTAATAATCTGTACAAACCGTGCTAAGTAATACTGTAGTAAACAAATAGAGAATTTAATTCTTGGAGTGCTTAGAATAAGGGGAATGATCTCTTCGTGGATAGATACATTTAAAAAAAAAAAAGATGTGTAAATATAACTAATTGATGATCTGAATTGTATGTCATGAAGCCTAAAAAAACGAAAAATTGTATGTGGAATATTAACTAAAATTGTGATTATGGTTTATATTGAAGGTGGGCAATTGTGAAGGACAAAGAAATTGCAATGAGGATGATAAAACTAATGTTATTGGTGACCATTGGAACTTGCCATGAAGGGCAACTTCGAGCAGCAAAGATACTCGAGTTTGTTGCTAATAGCTATGAGCACCTTGCCAATGGTAAGCTTTCCAAAGGTAACCCTGAGGTGATAGAGCAACCATTAGAAAAGTTTTTTGAGTTCAGCCACCGTATGTTGGCTGAGCGCTGGACAAGACTCAGAGCTGCCATCAAACGTTGCGGTGCCTTCAACTTGCCAGAGTACTTCCCACAGTATTGCAAGTTCATGAACAAGACCTCTCATCCCAATCCAGGTATAAGCATACTATATGATATATGTACTCTGCCTCAAAGGTATTTGCTGTTTGTTTGCCTAATATTTGTCATTAACTCGCGTCTTCTGCTTGATTGCAGCATATGCATGGATGGAGTTGAAAACAGGTGAAGATGCCGAAAAGCTGATGAATGAGCTAAAGATCAGAGCAAGGGCAGGGCCAAAGTTTGGAGTCTCCTCAAAGTACATAAGGGTTAGCATGCTAGAGAGCGATGACACCTTCAACCAGTTCCTGGATAGGCTCTCTACTCTTGAGTAGACAACTAGCTAGAAATATATCAGCAGTATTTCTAGTAGAAATAAAGGCAAACTTAAGAATAAAGAGTGACTAGAGGCTCTAGTAGGTATGTTTTCGCGTATGTCCCCATTAGTACAGGAAGCGTTTGCAATGACTACAATCTTGTCAAAGCCATATAAATAGAAAGATGCACTCTTGATGATGTATAAGAAAAAATATATTAGTATACAAGATCAAAGGTTCGGTGCATATCTTTAATGGCGGTAAAAATTGTAGTCATTGTAAAATAGTCGTAGAAGTATGATCATCCTGCAGTATATAGCGGTGATGTTTGGTTTTAGCATGGTGGTCGAGTATGATGTAGTGTGTGTTGTTTATTGTAAGACTTAATGTTCGGTTTTATCCAAGGTTTTCTATCTTCTAGTCAATATGTTTCGTTAAGCTTCTTTGATCAGCATATTTGGATTCTTTCATCTGAATATCTGATAGATTCTCTACAATGAAGTCACTGAAATTGTTGTTATTATTATGATAAAAGCATCTATCCTTCTTTGAAATTTGCTACATGATTAAGAAAAAAGCCATTGTGGAAACCGTTTCAATTACTTGCAAACTAGCCATTATCAGCCTCATTATTCTCATATACTTGTCTATAAAGGATACTAGTTCAACTATTTCAAAGACGTTGGAGTAAAATTAATGTTTGATATCACCGATTGATTCATTTGGATTCATTTTCCTGTCCAAATCTGAATCATCCTTAAGGGATACAACCATTAAACTGTAAATTTTGTGCTCACAATACTATGGTTAAAGATTACGAAATTTCTCCAAAGTCTTGGTGAAAATCTCCCAACAGAAATGGCCTGAGGGAAAGGCACTGTCAAGCATACAAGTCTTAAAACGAAAGATATCAAGGCCTCTTAAGGAAGATTGGCATCCAAGATCAACATCACTAATAGCCAACACTCTGTTACATATAAACAAACCCTTGACTACATGATTTCATATTATTCGCCACTTAGGATATCAATACACTATTACTCGATATTCCAATGCAATGTTATTTGGCGAACACAAATGCAAAACTATCTCGTCAATATGTGTACTTGACCTTAAGTAACAGTTGAAAGGATATAGGATAGAAAGGTGATTGTGATTCTAGTTTTTAAATGGAACTCTAAACTTGGGAAGTATTGATTCAATTCATTTCAAAATATCAATCTTCTGAAATATTAGTCAAAAGAATGAGGTAATTAGATAGAATTACAAATTTCATAACAGGTATTCATACTCTCTTACATGAACCACATCACCAATCCTGAAACAAAGAATTAAAAGTGACTGGCAAAAATTCATTTTCACAGATCAAATTACCAGCAGAACACAATCTTCACATCAGTGAAGTAAAATTCTGCACATGAACTAGCAAAAGATTAAAACAAAACGCTATGCGGCTGAGACTTAACTTCACAATCATAGACTCTCAAGTGTATGCAACAAAGATAATGAATGACAGACTCATCAGCTCGAGAATGGAGATACGTCACAAGGGACTGCTGAACTGCTTGACCCATGAAAAGAAATCAAAGTTGCTTCATGCTCATTTTAGTCCAACTCTCCAGTTTTTGCCCCGAAATACAAATAAACATACCAAATAGCACTTGGATCACCAGTTGAATTACATTAGCCTCAGCTCGTACTCACCAGCCATTGTTATGTACCTCACCCATGGCAGAGCCTGGTATCCACTCTTCTCAATGATCTTAAGATAACGAACCTGCAGAACAAGTATTGCAGATATACATAACAGTTGTTTTGAGCTCAAAAGACAATCAACAGAGCAAACAAAGAACGAAAGTGCACACTGAACAGGGAAAATATAAGGCATGACAATATGACTGACTGCAGTAATTGACCAGACAAGAAAATAACATAGGTAGTAAAGTGATGGATTTAATCTAACACTTTGTGTTTATCACCTAAAATTTTCAAGATCAAAGTTGGCTACATATGCAAGGGATATGTAGACCATGGCAATAGGCAATAATGCAGCACTTTTACATTTGTCCACTAACCAAGATTTAGAACACTTTGGAATTTGACTTCTTAAGTTTTTGAACTACATTGTCCTACTTTTTTTTCCAGGACCCACCAAAATACAGGAAATATTTTCACTTGAGCACCTGGGATGGACATTCAACGGGACTACAGATAATGATATAGTGGAACTTTCTGGAAAGGGCAACAACAGAAGTGAAGCTATCACAAAGATCTACTACACAGTATACAAGGTCAGCCACATTGAAATATCAGGTTTGCATCTTACAGTTGGCTGTGCCCAAATTCAGGCTGGACATTAATGGGATGTGCACTACTTTATATACCCACTGTCCCCTTGGGCAACACATCTGCCTCAGAAAGTCAGCAACAGTTACCGACATCAAGATACTAATCACATATCCCTTCAGTTCTAAAAACAAGGTCTCCTAGCCCAACAATTACACTTTCATAATGGTGCTCATAAAAAGGCAGTTGGCTTCAACAGGCAGGTTAAAATTAAAGACATGACCAGAGTCTCAACCCTAAAACCAACCTGCAGTTTTGGGTTTTGAACAGAATTTCACTTATATCTAGAACCCACAAGTACATGTGAACTCAACCTGTTGGGTTAATCCAAAAACTTTACAAAAGTTTAGGATAAGTGGTCATACAACTAAAAACTTATGTGACCTCAACCTGTTGGGTCAACAAAAACCATGAATATTTTGCAACCTTTAACCAAGATTGACCTGCCTCGTAAACTTGTCCGAACCTATAAAATAACAGTTTAACACTTAAAACCCTTAAAACAACATACTCCATAATAAGTAGGATGTGAGAGAGCTTTGCCCTAAATAAAATACTTGCTTATTCTTTACATGTACCACCAAGTTCCATAGGAATCTAGTTAAACATCTATGAATTCACTTTCTATTGATCTTGCTTTCCCATGCCACCAGAACATCTTCAGCCTTACCAGATCATTTGACACGACAATAACAAACTACTGATTTTTCATCTTCTGCACAAATACAACAATTGCAAGCTATTTCCTTCAAAGGGGTGACCTACAAATACCTGAGGCCTTTGTATGACCATTAGACTTCAAACTGAAGAGGAAAACTCTCCGAGGAAAATGGGAAAGGTTCAAAACTAGAATGTGGGATCAAAACATAAACTACGTTAATCATGACAGATTCTCCAAACTGTATCATTACTCTTTCTCCATGTCTATTGCTCTAGACACCTTAGTTGTTGCTCAATAGCCCATTGATTTGTACGTTCCCAATCGAGTAATTTGGGACAGCTATAAAGTTACTATATCCCACAATTAATCACACAAGACACTGAGACACCAAGACCATTCACAAAAATAAAAGGCCATTCCACTCCAGACAAACCAAAAAATAGCCATTATTGCCTTTTCACCAAAGCAATTTCTTCTCCTTCCCTGTAGCAAACCCCACTACAGTAAACTTGAAGGTCTTCCCCAATACTCTTCACGGCCTGCAAAGTGTCTTTTCCAAAGGTAGCAAACAGTATGCATCTAGTGAAGATTCACTATTAGCCCAACAAAGCAAGCAAATGTCAGGTAATAAATCCATCCATGGCCACCGCTTTTGGAGCATACCAAGTATTGAGCAGTACCAAAGCTAAAATCCACACAAAACCTCACCTTAAAGGGAAAAGCAGAATATCTAGGGGGGATGATACAAAGAAATAAGAAATGATAATGAAATAAAATAAGCCCATAAGAATCTCCCGGTGATACTCTTGAATCCTCCACGTCCTTTAACTGTATCCAAAAGGTCACACATAATATGAACTCTGTTATCCCTCAGTTATGGGATGGCCTCCTAAAGTGTAAGTCCAAAGAATTGCTATAATTTAATCCCAGCACTGGAGCATTAGGGATATTAGATAAGCAAAAAATGTATGGATAATAGGCACAGAATGGTTGCTCACTTGCTGGCCTATCTAAATATATGCAGCCCAATACATGATAAAGCTAAAAAGAAACTTAGATGACAAAGGGAGGCAGCATCGTTGCATCATATATGGTAATTGGAAGCTGATAGGAAGAACCGAATAAGAGAGAGGGTACACTGGGGTTGATAATTACGAGGTTTAAGAGATTAAGAGACACACACTCCTACTTTTTCCTCAATTCCTCCCTCGTTCTTCTGGTATCCTCCTCTCTCAGACTTTTTCTTTCACAACTCAACAAAATCCAATATCCTAACCCAAATCCTAAGTGCTAAGTCTAATCACTTTTCGTTGGCTTCTTTCTACAAAAAATCACTAATGCTTCAACTACTGTTCCCAAGTTCATAGTACAATATTACATGACCATCAACTATACCGCAGAAAAGAAGTGGAGCTAATGCAATGACTTAAATGTAATTAACTGGCAACGGGTTTAATTTGATTTCAACTCAAGCCAAGTTTCAGAACCCAAAAAATTTCTGACATTCTAACCATGAAAGTGACCATATCAGATGCAAAGTTTATAGTTGTATAGAGGGTGAGGGGAGAAAAAAAAAACAGAATAGGTCTAACTACAGAAAATAGAAGATGCCAATTTGCACATTTATCTCTGGTTCAAGACAGAGATCAGAATGAAAATCTAACAGTATATTATTCATGTCCAAGAAGTAGCTGAAAGAGAAAAAGGTTTTACTTTTCAGATTCCATTAATCAGAAAATACTAGCTTTATACTAAAGGTGTGAGAAGGGATGGAAAATATTAGACACAGCACAGCAGTACACAAGGTAGAGATATTCAAAGGGAAAGCAGAAAAGAATTATGATCACTGAAATCATTAAAATTCGATAAATTGGACATATATGATCATTGGACACAGATTATCATCCCTGATCAGGTTGTGGAGAAGGAAACATATTTCATTACTATGTTCTCTAAAATCTCCTTCTTCAACTAAGTATATAGGTAACACCACAATCCAGGCAAAAAATATGTCATGTTAAATGAGGCGGAAGAAGGTCCTACCAAAACTATGTAACCTATTTTTATGTTTATCAATGTCTGTTTTCTCCTAAAGATATAAGTAGTCACATGTCAAGCAAAAGAGATACCAAGCAGAACCAGAACATGATGCAAGAAGCCAAGAACAGATAAATTTTGCATGCTTTTTTCAAAATCTCCAAGTTTTCATACCTGGATTCCTGAAACTGTAAAATACGGGATCTCAAATTTCACCCGTATAGGAGCTTTTCTTTCAGGTAGTGTCTCTTCACTAGTGATGCTAGGAAGACTAAACTCCGCCCTCAACATGTATTCCTGAAATTTGTTCATTACAGAGTATTAAAAAAAACAAATTTCAAAACCTATTATATTAGAGCCTATAGAGGTATGTCATAATGATCCATAAAAGGCAGGTTTTGATTCCAACAACAATTTACCTTGCCACCAGGGAAAGATTTTATTTTCCAGACTAAAGCATCCTTCTCAGGTGCATAAGCAGCAGATCCCATCGATGTGCGGATATTTGGATTGGTGGCATCAGATGGAACTGGTAGTTCAATCTCAACATTTGTTGCAGTGCTATAATATTGAGATCACATAAACAAGAAACTTAGAAGATGTACAGTTACACAAGTATAGAGCACAGAAGAAAGCACAAGACATGTTTGACCAATCATAATAGCTATACCTTCGCTCCTTAAACTGGCTTCTAGCTTTCACTGTGATCTCAATACGGCTTCTGGAGTGCCTCTCAATCTGGGCTTCAACCCAAATTAGAGGCTTCACCTGAAGCAAAACAATATCAAAAACCATTATAAAGGAAGAAAAAAATATAATGTCTTTGGGGCAAGTGGCAAAGAGGAGAGAAAATGCAGAGAAATCATGGAAGTGAACCTGAGTACTGAGTCTATATGTCATGAGATCAAAAGACCCATCTGGTGGTATAAATGATATGGTCCTATCATTTTCAAAACGAGCTAAACGTACACACCTATAGCAAAAGGGAAAAGACGATCAATCATTATACAAGAATTTACCAACCATATATTCCACCTACAACTCCCAACATAAACAAAGCAAAAGTAGCTACTACAACTTAAATCTTAAAATAGTTAAACATACTGATGAAATTTTATGTCGTCCAGGTCAATAGCCTTCCCCTTTGTTGTTCGTCCTTGAGCCTCCAGTAATACTCTATCATTCAGGCCTAGTTTACATTCAGGCATCCCACTGCCACAAAGAATATCAAAATATAAGTATATAACCACAGAGGATGCAAACGGTAAGGAAAAAAAATTGACTTAATTCAACAATATTATACATTTTCCATTTTTACATCAAAGGAGATTAGTTACTTATTAGGTTTGCTACATTTTTTAAAAAAACCTAGAGAGAAATTACAAATGCCTTTCAATTCATAGATGACTAAACAAGCAGTATAGAGACTACCTTTACCAATGAAAAAATGCAACCTTACAGAAGCTTTATCACAGAAAAAATGAATTAATAAAGTGATAGTCACGCTTGTAGTTAGGAGTAAATATGTAATGCTAAGTTACTATTTGAACACAGGGATTGCAATCCCCCATTCCCCCACCCAACCCCACCCCGAGAAAAGAAACCACAAACATGCACATACAACACACAAAGAAAGATAAAGGAGTCATTTATAAGCAGAACATGTCATCATTTTCTCCTTCATTTTTCTTGTGCAAAACAGAGCTTTAGCTATGACTTCATTACATGATTACAAGACCATGAGCTAATTTCAAGCAATAGGAAAAAAAAGTCCAAAGACATAATAAAGCAACATCTGAAAGTTTGATCTTATTCTAGCAACAGTAGGGAGGAAATTTGATCCACCTCAAATATGTTCTCATCTTCAATGCCCCAACAACATCTGATCTTATAATCTGCCCGTTGCTGTTTACAAGTATATTGACACTCTCAACAACATCCAAAAATACCTGTAATAGAAGAGAGAAGCTGATCAGTGAGTGCAAGTTAACAAAGGTGAAAACAAAACTTAGAAACACAAACCGACCTCATTCTTCTTGTAAGATATTCCTTCACTACGCCATGAAACTGCATTGGTCACAGCCATAGGAGGTCTCTGTGTGACTTCCATCCTATAAGCATCAGTTTTAATAAACTCACTAAGGATCTTTGCTTCTGTGAACTGAGGATAGCCGAAATCCATAATTTCATCAAGTAACTCATACTGCAGATGAGGCATAGTATCAGTGCATCAATCTCAGCCATACCAGAATTGTCTTAAGTAGAGAGATAATACCTCTTACCACTACAACAAAGTTATCTCTAAGTGACTCTTCTTCTAGCTCTTCAAAATAATGCTTGAACACCTGCATATGAAAGTTGTTCTCAGATGAACGGTCTACCAGAAAACGCAGGTCTTTTCCAAAGGATGACAAACATACGGGAACAGAAAAAATTAGTACAACAACAATGATTACCAATGGTGCTTACATCAACTACACGGTGGAGAAAGAGAAGAACACTAGCAGCATTGCAGTTTTGCCGAGTAGCAATAAGTAAATACACATTGTTGTGTTGTATAAACATGTATGTAACCCCATTATCGTACACAACTGGATCTTGCGACTGTGGATCACCCTGAAACAAGCAGCAATTGACAAAATAAAAAAGTAAGATTCACCTACCAGGCATACCATAAAAGGACAGAGAAACTTATGCAAACATTCCTTCTTTGAACAGGTGTTGTGTATTACCACTTACAAAGAAGATCTTGCCGACTCTAATGCTTTGTTTGGATAGCAAAGAAGGAAGGAAAAGAAGGGGAGGGAAAATGGAGGAAGGGAAGGGAAAAGAAAGGGAGGGGGAGGTGAGCTCCATTTTCCCTCCAAATCTCTCCAATTTTGGAGAGATTATGGTTATTAAAGAGAGAGGGAAAATTGATCCCTCCCTCTCCTTCCCCTTCCTTCCCCCAATCTTTTACCCAAACAAGAAATTTTGTCCCCCTCCATTTCTCTTCTCTTCTTTTCCTTCCATTTCTTCCTATCCAAACAAAGTGTAAAAGATTGCACAAAGAGTCCACCCCAATGGCAAAATAAATTGCCCTGTACTAGCAAGGGAATTCACCCCAAAAAAAACCTTTCAATTAATTGTAACAACCACAAATCCCCCAAGAGATGATCCTTCGGTTGGTCCACTAACATTAATCTATATCACTTATGGTTTGTTTGGATAGCAAAGTGGAAGAGAAAGAGAAGGGAGGGAAGAAGAAGGAATGGGAGGGGAGGGAGAAGGTAATGTTACATTTTCCCTCCAAATCTTTTCAACATTGGAAGGATATGGTTTATTAAAGAGGTCTTCCATTTCTCTTCCTTTCCCTCATACCAAAAGGTATCCAAATAAGGGAGGATGTATCCCTTCTTTACTCTTCTCTTCCTTGCCCTCCAATTCTCTCAATCCAAACATTGTGTTAGTGTTAATTTCCTAATTCACAAGTTTAGTACGTTATCACTCTTGGAAGCTTCAAACAAATCCATAAACACAAATTACTCTTTGTAAATAGTCAATCTGAATTTTTCTAACTCCCCCCCCCCCCCCCCAACAAAAAAAAAAAAAAAAAAAAAAAAAAAAAAAAAAAAAAAATCCTTTGTCGAACTCCAAATCTCCAAGTAACAATGATCACTAAACATAATCACCCTAAAAACTCCCAAGTCAAACTCAAACACAAAGCTTTCTTACAATCAGATAAAAGCAAAAGAATCAGCTAATAAGATTGCAAATCAGTATAAGTCTTCAACCCCAATTCACATTCTAAGCTGAACAACAATATGAACTACCAATCAAACAATGTGAGCAGGCAAAAGTTGCTACTGCTAGTCAGCTACCAAAGATCTCAGAACCACCCTTCATTTCCTAATGGGCCAAACCTAAAACTTCTTCCTACATTAGTTGCCAATCCAAATTGCATCATTCTAAATGGGATCTACTTCATGAACAACAGCGAAAATCGAGCTTTACTAACGAAATAAGCTCAATTCAAAGCCCCCAATAACAAATAGATACGAGTAAAACAACTAAAAATAAGGAAAATTATCCAAATTAAACATTCAAAAATTGTAAAAACAGTCTCAATTTAATCAGATCAGCCAAAAAACACTACTAATAATCAAAATTAAACTTGATTGAAATCAAATTAAGATGAAGAAATAGGTTAGATGGATCAGAACAAACCTCTTTCTCGATGAACTTAGTGAAGAATTTCTCAGCTTGAACCGCTGAAACATCACCGCGATAATCCCGCCATATGAGAACTCTACCTTTAATGTCTAGAAGGAACAGCGCTGAGGCCGCTCCCGACATGTTTACTTCGATCGAAGAAATTCAGCAGAAACCCTAGAAAATTATTATCACTCTGATTATTCAAAATTAGGGAAAGATTCAGATCAATGAAGAAGAAGGAAAGGAGATCTGGTGGAAATTGGTTAATCGAAGCTTGGAAAATGAAAATTGGTAATGGCGGTTTTTTCTGTTTAATTTAGGGTGAAATTTATTTTACGCCATTGAAGAGCAATTTGAAGCTCTGGAGTGTTTGATTCAGAGGAGTTTCAGAATTGTGTATTAAGGTTTGTGATCTGTATACACTGGTGTTTTTGTGGGGATGATAAAAAATTATTTTAAAAAAAATTAAAATAAAAGAAAGGGGTCGAAATTTTGAGGAGTTTTTTGGTAGATGAGGGAGACAAAGGGAATCTATTAGACTACAACTCTACAAGGTAAGATGGTAATTGGAATTTGCAAGTGGATTGCTAAACATCGCCCGCAAATCTCCACATAAAGCCCACAAATCTATATTGAATTTACCTTATTGCCCTAAATTTAAAATAAAAAAATCTAATCCATACCCACACTCTAATAACCCGAAAATACGGCAATGTCGAGGCGGCAAGGTAAGGACTTGGCGGCCACATAGCGGAGGGAAGGACGGCTCACGGTGGCAGGGTTTTTTTTTTTAAAAAAAAAATTAAAAAAAAAAACCAGAAGTGGTGGGGCGCCTGGCCAGGACGCCCAGCCTCTGGTGGTGGCGTCTGCTCCGGCCGCCGGAACCAGGGGGCTGGCGTCTGACCTGGACACCAGATGCCACCCCTACTTTTCGTAATTTTTTCCCCGGATTATCTCGCTTTCCGGCGACGATGACGGCTCTCCGGTGTCCCTCGGCAATCCACTCCAGCTCCACATTCTTCGTGAGAGTGAATTACGGTTTCGATAAAAATTAGAAAAAGGGCAAAAGAGTCAAAGTAAAAATAATTGTGGGCTTTATGTAGAGATTTGTGGGCGATGTTTAACAAATCCCATTTGTAATGGTAGGCTACACAAAATCTAGAGCTCGAATTTGAGAAACGGGTTGGGTTTTGATTTTGTTTTAAGTTGACTCTTGATTTTTTGTTAAGAAAATGTACAAAAGGTACTCGTAAAATTTTACTTATTTAAGTACTTTACATGAAAGATGATCGAATTAAATTCTATTAGGGTCTATCAACACGTCTTCGTTTTCTCTCGCTTAATTTTTGTCCTGTTATAGTGTCATGTCAAATATTGACACTTGTTAAAACTTGCGCACCAATGGTCGTCAAAGGCATGGATATTAATTGACCACAAATCCATAATAAAGCATGTATGTAAAATTTAAAATAAAATGGTATGTTGCATGAAGTCATTAAAAATAAAAATGTTATAGGGTAGGTAATAAATAAGTATTGTTACTAACACTAATAGACATAAGTTTGATTTATAGTTCTAAACTAACAAGGATTATGGAGTACCAATTTAGATAATATGAGACATGTTTAATGTTTATATGTAATCATAAAAATTATTAGAATTACGGGACATAAATGCATCAAATAAACTTTATACAAACGTATGGTAGTACCTTCAATTATACATTTGAAAATTGAATTATTTCTTATCTTGAATTCGGTTTCACTATTTTTAAGAAATTTTAACTTTAATTTGCTATAGGACAAATGATGGAGGATTTCTATGGACTATCTATAATCTATAATATTAATTAACTATTTGTGATAATATTACATGACCATAGGTGTTTTTAATGTCTATTAAACAATAAATTTTCTATATTTTGCTTTTACATAGCTAACCCTTAGGTATACTCCAACGGTCCAACCTAAATTCCAAAAGAAAAATTAAAAGAGTTAGAATGAGATTCAGTTCCAGACAACGTAAATTGAACTTTATATCTCTAAACACAATTTCATTACTTTTTCCAAGCAAACTGTATGTAAAGGTTAATTTGTAGGTAATGTGTTTACATAAATGTTTAGAAAGATTGTAACATCAGATAAGATTATACTGCTATATATATACTTCGTGTATCACAGTCACGTCGAGGAGCAACATTTATGAATATGGTTGAGTTCATGGAAAGGCCATCTTTTTCGTTGGGTTGAGCACTTGAGCTCTAAGTGAAAGGAGCAGCACTATACATAAGGTGACTTGTGCAATACTCTTAGAACTTCTATATCGTGAAGTCATCTCCGAGTTCAGTGATTACCTCATTCACTTTACTCACCATATCTGAAATAGAACAATAGAACAGCAATTAGAACAAACAGATGATAGTAAGAATTAACGAAACAAGTCACGACTCTTTCTTAGCTTAACAGTGATTCAAGTCTTAAATCTGGAATCATACAGACAAAATATACTTCAGCAGGTGAATACTTGGGGGAAGTTAGCCTTGCATAACACCATATAGCTACAATACAAAGTTTGACAGTTTATTCAGCTATTTTGAGCAAGTATCTTGTCCAAATAACCAAGCTTATTACTAGCATTGTAGGGACTGAAATGCATAAGATACTATAAGGCACCTTTTTCCTATTATCGGAGCTTGAAAATACTTAAATTATCACTAAAAACAAAGCTTAGAACTTAGAAATATAAACGAGCATGCAACGTGAATCACTATCAGTGCTTAGATTAAATTAGGAGCTAAGATCTTAGAGGCTAATAAATCATTGCATTAAACAACCAACAAATCCTGCAATTCAGAAAGCTTTAACAAACAGCATGATGCACAGCAGATGAAATTTAAAAGGAACCACTTGGAGCCATGTATGAAAGTTACTTACCAAGGAAAGATGCATCTTGCATATATTTCTGCAAGGAGATGCAGAGTATTAGTGACGGAAAAAAACCAGAATCAGATGTATTAGAGGCCCTAATTTTTAAATTATATAGGAAATAAACAGTTCCAGATGTTCAGGTCTGGTTCAACAAAATGATAACAGGCTCCGATTAATATTAGTGTGGCAAGTTCAGTGACGAATGAGTACCGAAATTTGGGCTTTCAGGTCAAAATTCCGCGGACCAGGTGCAAGAGCAAGAGCTAATTTATCTGCGTACAACACAGGAAAAAGGTTATGACTCATTGTTGAAGGAGTATGAAGTTCTTGTTTAAGGAGGATAGGAGCAAACCCTGTTCGTGCTCAACAGAGCAGCTGGACACAAGTGATGTGAAGCGAGGAGGAAGTGCTTCAACACTGTTCTGAGAATCAGCAACTGTATTTTGGGTCTGTGATTCCTCATATTCGTTGTGCAAGTTCTTTGATGGGTTAGAATCATAACCCGGGGTCATCATGCTTGATGTGTCAGGCCTACAATTGATATAGTAATTATAATTAATCTTGTTGTCCTCTACAAAATGAGTGAACATTCCGAAAATAGGGCAGGTAAAGCAGAAGCAGAAGTTTATCATGTGGTTATTAGGAGTCCCACAGGTTAAAGCTTCTGCACATGACTTTACCTATATGCAGGAACAAACTCAGACTGAAAAGATATTGCAGATATGGCATCAACAGTTGAAGGTCTGTTAGGGATTTTATTCGAAAGGATATCCTGCAGATAAGATATGACAAGCTTTGTCATGAATCATAATTTCTCTCTCAAAAGCATTTCCAAAACATAAACAAGTCACATAAGAAGGAAAAAAATTGATTTCAGATTTCACCTGCAATGAGGTTATGAAATCTTGTACTTCCGGCACTCCTGAAAACCGCATGGCAAACTTCTGCTTCTGAAAATTAACCAAATCCATCGTGAGTTAGGATGTTTGAGGCATACTCACATTCATTGATGGAAACAAGTCAAGATCAATGAATTTTTCTAATGTTTGATTAATCTGTAGCTGAAGTTAGTTCTTTTTTTATCAGATAAAACAGTATATGAAGATATAATAACTTTTAGTGTGACAAATCTCAAATGACTCTATGGCGAAATGACAAGCTTCTTCTAAACTGCACTCTCATGTTTCTTGATCAAAGGAGGGCATCTCATATTTGATATTTCAACTACTTTATAGAAATCACATTTCCTTTTTGCAGTACAGTTTTTACAAGTGCTGCAGTTTCTTACAATATCGAGTCATATTGAAAGGCCACTGGTTCTAGAATGGAAACAAAGGCATCTGAGCATTTGGAAGCACAAAAGGTTATCCTACCTCATCTGAACAATCGACGTAGCTTGCAAAGACAACTAGGCTACCTCGAGTAGGAAACCCAGAGAGACATGAGACTTGAGGCCAGACAAACTGCAGCTTGGAGATGAAGTGCTCTTCCTGCAAAAAGAACTAAACAATTAACTACATGAACCGACATTCAAGTTTTAACGGCTTAAAAAGTTATCTCAACACAATTAATCAATTATAACTTTTGATGCTTAACTTGTTTTGATCATGAAAATGCCATACCATACACACAATACACCTATTAATCAGAAGAATCTCGCCCCAAATATGAAATATCAACTGTTTTAACCATTATTGTCGAATGAACTTCAAAAGCTGCTCATCAGTAGTTCATTAGACCAACAGTAATCTGCTGACCTTTACTCAAAAACTCGTGGCAGTACTCAAAAACTCGTAGCAGATTAAGAAAACCTTTTGGTTAAGAAAAATGTATCGTCGAACAATGTGATGATACTGATGAATCTAAAACAAACTAAGAATTCACTGAATCATAAGCTCATTTTCTAATCCACCACATTGTACACAATGTTGTTGTCATCATAGTTGGCGAATTCACTACAACTCGCTGCTATGTACAGATTTCGATCCAGTGTGTAAAAAATGTATGAGCTCAATATCGCTTCTCACAAGTAACTACGGACATTTTACAGAAATTCAAACGAAATCAAAACTGCAAAAACTGTTAGATGAAAATTTCATCAAAATATGACTATCAGCAAATTTACACATCAAAATTAATTTCAAATTATAAGTTCGAAGCCATCAAAACACATCGAAAATTATCATCAAAATTAAAATTGGAAGTTATTTCAACAATAAAATATCATCAAACAGTAATCACAACATCATAAACAACCAAATTTAACACAATTATCAATAAAATATCACAAAATTTTCTAGTAAGAGATCTAACAATAATCACTAGCAATCGCAATATTCGCAAATAGCAACTAACCAAATTTGAACCCGATTTTTTCAATAATCCAGCGAAAACACATCGATAATCGCAGATTACAAAAACAACATCCAATTAAAACCTAGCTCAAAAATCCTCAATAAAATCATCGTTAACAGAGAGATGAGAGAGAGAAGCGTACAACAATAGTTCCTTGAAGAGAAACAGTGAGGATGGAATCAGCGGAGGAGGAGGCATCAGAGGAAGGATGGAGAGAGACGATGGAGAATCCAGAAGAAGTAATCCAAACAGGCTTGAATGGGCTTCGCTTGAGAGGAGAGAGAAAAGAAGAAGTACTAGTGGTTATGGCGGTGATTTTAGAGTGGTACGAAGAAGGATAAGTGAAGCATCGACCGTATTGAACCTTCCATTGCCATTGATTCTGATATCTTGTCATTAGCGTCGTCGGCATCGCCATTAACGACTTCTGAGTTTCTCTCTCCGCCATTTTTAGTTCTTGAGCTCCCGCCATTTTTCTGTTTTTTTTTTCTTCTCTTTTTTTCAATTTGAATTTTCTTCAGTTGGGAATGAGGAATACAGTGATGATGTCCGTATTTATAGCTGCAAAACCAATTGAACTCGTCGTTTTGGTGTTTGCTTGTATTTGAATTTGCATTTCAAAAAAAGTACTCCACAGTAAAACAAATTGTAGTAAATTGTACTCCTTACTACGGAGTAACTACTAAGCATTTCATAAACACAACAAATTATTATGAGATCACAAATTATTGGGTCAGTCAAGTCTGGTGAAATAGTTCGTGCGGCGGAGGAAATGACGATGACAATAAAGACAACAATGACGATGATGGTGGATTTGCTTCTCTCCATCTAGGCGACGATGACGATGATGACATCAATGGCAAAGCGAGGTCATTCATGGTGGAAGAGATAAAAAGTTTAATTCTCGGATTTTTCAAAAAGAAAAATACCCAAAAAAACGAATTGGGGCTTTCTTATGTAATGTATAATTGTTGAAATTGTTTGTCCCATATGATTGTATGTTGAATTGTAAGCATTTTGATGATAAACGCATGTATTTGGGTTGAGAAATGAGCAATTTATGTTATACTCATGACTTTTAGTACGAACTCTTCAATATTGGAGGTTCCGCCATTGTTATATATATCATCAAACAAATTATACATATCCTCAAACAAGTTATACACATCCCTCCATCAAATAACTTATATCCTCCAATCATTTATACATATCATTTACTGGTTGTATTATTGATTACGGAGTATATGATATTATAGCTGGAAAATAGGGAGTTAAAGATAGCTTAAGTGGTTAGAACTCCCCTTACGGTTCCAAGAGATTTTGAGATCGATTCTCATCACTCGTTCTTATGGCTCTCTAAATAAAAGAACATAAATGGAATAATCAAGTACAATAATCATATATGGGCATAAGTTGATCGTTCTAAGTACCACCCCAAGCTCACCAACAAAGTGTTGGCTCATTGGTAACGTTTTTAGTCTTCTTACCTCAGATCCTTGAGGTATGGGGTTCGAATCCTACGAAGTGAGGGTATTTGGAGGTAGGGATTCCCTTACTTTCTCAAATGTCTAGCCTGCAAATAATGGACCATAAAAACCGTGAGTTTTACAATGGACCAATGGTTGGTGCCATGATATCGAATTTCTCCCCAATTGGCCATGACCCATGACTAAGAGTAGTAAAGTAGTATAGTTAAACCTCTTTTTTGGTTAACTTTCCTTAATTGCTAGGTAGTTGGGTATTATCGTCAATACCTATATCATAATGCTTCTACCCTTCGTACGCAGTTTCTGCATTTAACGACTACCAACATATCTTACATAGAAGTGTAGAACCTCCCATTTTTGGACTTCCCAACAATAACAATAACAATAACAAAACTAGGTGCGAATTTCAGAAAACCCCCCAAAAATGAAACTCCTGTTAAATCCCGATCGCATTTACCCGTTGACTTCGCCGGCGCCGGCGAAACTCCCCGCCGTTAAAACCACCAAACCACCGCTCCTCCAATTGAATCCGGCGAAATACCACCGTCCAATTCGCCGGAGATGCGGGCTAACCATTAACGCCGTGATGACAGATTCGATGAAAACGGAGGATTTTTCTCTCAACGAAGAAGATAGTGTCCGAAACCCTGCGCTATCGACGACCTACCGTCGTTCGGATATTCCGAGGCCTAATAAGACGGTTCTAGAAGCTCAAGGTCGAGTTTGTACTGGTCCCACTCAGACCAAGCCTCTAACCGAAGAACAAGCTAGAAAGGTTTTAGATACTATCTTAAAATCAGGTCCAATTTATTGCCATTTTTTTAGTTATTTAATCTGTTGAATTTGTGTTTGTAATCAGTTATACTCCTCCGTCTCTAAAAGTTATTCCTGTAACGCCGATTCTCACAGAAAAAAGTCGCTAGTAGTAGAACAACATTTGGAGAGTTCAATTTTTAGCTATTTTTACCTGTTTTATTGATGGTTTGGCATTGATAGTTCAAGATATTGTAGGGTTGTAGAGTGAAATTAATGTGCAATACTCCGATCACCGGTTTAAAAAAATTATGTGCTCGGGCCGTTTTAGTTTAATTGTTGTTAAGGTTATGCATAAGATTTGAAGGAGTGAATATAATTGTATTTTATTTCAATGCCAAATACGGAGTAGTGATTATATGGTGTTATTTTTGAATTGGGAAGTAATAGTGCATTTGATGATGAGTATGAGATAGTATTGAATTATAAAAGTTGGTTAAGTGGTTGAGATGTATGGAATGAATTGAGGCATTCCGTTGTCATTACCAGTGGAACTCAATACATTGGTTGGGATACCGGACACCACATGATATTGTGATGCATATAGTTTTGTCATTTGTATTGTGAAATATTGTTGATATGTATATGGCGGATTATTGTTTGGGTCATGGGGGTAAGTTGCAATTCGAGAATGTTTGTAAGTGAATTTTGGAGTATGGTGAAGAACTTGTAAAGGTGTTCTAAATTGGAAAGTTTTAACTGAATATATATATCAATAGATGTATTGCTGAGTGTCTCTTTTTACAGTTTAAACTTTGCCATGTTTAGCTAATATAATGTATGCAACTGTAAGAACTAGAACTGAAACATGAACATTTGTACCGTAACATTTGGAGAACTATGATATTCCATTTCTTTGACTATGTACAAAAGATATATCTGTTTTGAAAGAAGATGCCTGTTTCTTTATTGTTGGGGTTTAGAAGTGGTGTAGGCTGTAGGTAGCATATGCGGATTAATAAGTTAATTGCTTAAAAATTCAATGATTTTAGTTCTTTCAATTGCAAGACAGACCCGCCATAATGTATCATTGTACCCATTAAATTTCTCTGATGCTTCCCTCAACCCCCCCCCCCCTCCTCGACACTCACACAACAAAACACCTACTTTCAAAAAAGGGTGGAAAATGAAATTATTCACATTGGTATATCTGTGGATGATCAGCGAAGGGGGAACTCAAAGATGATGGTGAGGTTTCAAAAGCTCAACTTGGTGCCTTCTTTGCGGGAATGACTATCCGAGCCAATGCCTTCCCCGAAGCTACCCAATGGAATGAAGGTGAAAGGCGTGCCATGAATGCTTTCTGGCCTGAGCTAGTTCGAACTCTTCCGAAAGATGTAATATTTATAGCTGATCCAGAAGGATCTATAATGGGTCTAGGAAGTTGTGTTGGACCACACTATACAGGACAAGATGCTAGGGAAATGAGACTTGTTGGTGCCTTACGAGAAGTTCTTGCTGGAGGTCATCTAGGATTCGAGGAGGTTCAAGGCGTACTGAGAGATGTTCTACCTCTGGAATCTGAGGATAAATCAAGAGGGGTGAGCGAGTCATTACTTTCAGCATTTTTGATAGGTCAGCGCATGAACAGGGAAACTGATCGAGAGCTTAAAGCGTATTGTCTTGCGCTTGATGATGAAGTTGGTAATGCCCCTAATTTGACAAAATATGGGGCTGATGCCCTATTGGCATATCATTTATTCATTTAGAAGTGTATTTCGCTTATTGCATTAAAGGGGCACTATATGTATGTAGCTGGTTTTGGTTCATCATCTCAAATGCACTAGTTGATTGTTTATTTTTGGATAATTAGGTCCTCCTCCTGTTGCTGATGTTGAATCCTTGACCCATTATGGTGAACCTTATGATGGCAACACACGCTTTTTCAGGAGCACATTATTCGTAGCTGCTGTGAGATCATGTTATGGTCAATCATCCTTGCTTCATGGTGTGGATTGGATGCCACCAAAGGTAAGTTGTTTGTTATATGGAATAGATAGACATTAGGAGCAAATAGAAATATATAGTGGTGTGGCTCCCTACCATTCAACATCAACATATAAAAGAACTAAAAGAAAAAAAAGAAAAAATATTATTCAGATAAGCTGTGGTAAACTGGTATGCTCTTAACGTGCTTGTCTCATTAATCTCTGCTAATAGTGGTTGCATTGCACAATAGTTTCAAAACTCATTCCTTTCTTATGCTCTGGAAGCGATTCTGTTGCTCAGGTTTTTTTTTTTTTTTCTCCAAATATTAATGTTTTTGACTTTTTGTTTAGGGTGGTGTAACTGAAGAACAAATGCTGCAATTTATGGGGGCTAATACTCACTTGACAGCACTGCAGGCAAAACAACTTATTGAGGTTGACCTCTAATGGTTCTGTGACAATGTTAGCTTCCAGCTTGATCCTTGGACTTGGCTTCATGATATTGACTTTTCCTTATTGTTTATCAGGATGAAAATGGGGGGTTTGCATATGTAAGTCTACGAGAAGTTCGTCCATCTCTGTAAGTTATAGTACTTGTCTCAAATTCTATGTTCATATGTCTGCATGAGTAAAATTATAACAGCCTTTTAATACTGTTGTCAGTTGTCACTGTCACTGTCAAAGAGGGTTGCACATTTTGACAAACAGTGACAGCAATCAAGTGTAGTTAACTTAATAAGTGTACAGTCAGTTATCCTTGCCTCTTTGATTGTAGTTTGAAGATTATTACACTTAAATCAGTGGCGGATCGGATCCAAGAATTTTTCCTTATGAGTTTGGAGTCTTCAAACAAATGTAATGAAATCAAGTAACATAATCCAAAATATAAATTTAAACTAATAATTTGGGTGTGCACATGTTAGTTTAACAAAAAACTTTACAATTTTAGTTACTATTGAGCTCATCGAGTCTTCATTTTTTAGTGTTCAATTGAAGAAATATTTTGGGTATTGGGGTTATCATCTTATCAACCATCATGTTAGTAAAAGCAATTAAAAAAAGGGGTGTTGGGGGTTTTGAATCCGCAACCATTGTTTAAAAACATAAAGCTTCTACCACTGGGCTGCAGGAAATGATTATATAATTATGCACGTATTGATGTATTTAACTCGTTTTTGTTTTCTTACTGATCCGGATTTTCCAGATCCAGTCTTCAGTGGGTTAGCTGAATCCATACTGGGTTCGCCACTGACTTATATACTGTTAACTTCACTAACCAAAACTATTGAAGTTTCTTAAAAGTGGTCATTACTGCTTGATTTATTTTTTACTTCAATTAGGAGGTTGTTGACCATTTACTTGTTCTGTGGCGAGTCCCTCTTTTGTTGCATAGCTTTCTACTACAAGTCTAAAACAGTCAGAATTGTATCTTTCTGCAGATACTCATTGATTGGACTGAGAGAACACATAAAGAAGCGTCCTCCACTGGCAACATCTGAAAAGGTTCAGCAGTTTGTCAGGGTAAGTTTTAGGTGATCCTCTTATTGACAATTTGTTATTGCTTATGAATTGTGAGATTAAGATTTGTGTATAATGTATACAATCTTGCAATATCCAAGAGAGAATTTTCTGATGTGTCATCATTGGAATCCATTGGGAGCTGTTTTTTTTTTTTTTTTTTTTTTTTTTTGGTTATCATATTAGCTCTATGCTTACCACTATCAATGTAGATAGCTATTTCCATTGATTTTATGAGTTTGATATTATATAATGAAAAAGAAGATAAATGGTTTGAACAGGCTCGAGGAAAGGAATCTATTGTTGCAGGATTTTATCATGAAGGATATGAAGAACCACTTTTAATGCTTATGAGAAGAAGAGGCATCCATGCTGGCTTAGTTGTCAAGGTCAGAAAGTTTTATTGTTTATTTTAATCTTTGGTTTGGCTCCCCCCCCCCCCCCCTCCTCTCTCTTTATAGACCATTTATCAGAAATGCTCAACTAAATGGTTCTAGTTCAGTACACTCATCTGTTGGCACATCTTTTACTTATGGCATATGACTTTCCAAGTAAAAACCTCCAACTTTATAATACAGCTTTCTTCATGCAGGGTGAAGAAGGGGCACTTTCTATGACAACCAGATTGCGGCCCACAAATACATCAAAAGGACTTCCGGTCAATTATTGTTCTGGATTTCGCTCATCAGTCAATGGAGCTGCATTTGAAGCTGATGGTGTGTTATACTTTCCACCAATTCATCAGTGTATTAAACTTGTTCCTGGCTGTTTGTGTTTCCCTTTGATCAATCTCTTTAATAGTTGAGGCTGGCATGTTTATGCTTCAGGAGTCTCACGGGAGGCTTTCCGCATGGAAGTGAATGCAAAAGACTATGGTTTTGAGCCATCAGATACTCCAAGGACTGATAGATCGGTAAGAAAAACTTTTTTTTTCTAGGGTCCTTACTGATCTACTTTTCATGTTTGAAATTCTGTGTTTATAACGTACTTCTTACAATTACGGAGTACATGTTCAATTTTCCCAATCTTGAAAAAAATTTCAATTCAAAATAGCAGATATCTTTCTTGAAATGACTTGTCCGATTATCCACCTTTGTATAATTTGTATGATTGTCTGGTTATCCACCTTTGTATGATTTTATGATTGTCCAATCATCAGCAGATGTCGTATGTGTGAATTGTATACTTGTTGTGTGTTGATTGGTTCATGTCCATGTTATTGATAACTAAGCAGGGAATTATTAACATGACCTAAACCTTGTAATCAAATGAATTGAAATGCTTGACACTTACATGGCGTTTAGATTATACTTCCTCTGTTCCCCTAAAATTGCAACAATTTCCATTTTAGGAAGTTTAGAAAATATTGCAAATTCCTTATTTCTACATGGTTTCTCTCTATCCCTCTCCTCATCACATGGCTCTCTATTTTAACATCTTTCTTTATCTGATCTCACCTTAAAATCTGTGCAATACCTCCAGTCCTCTATGTTTGCAATATTTAGGGGAACAGAGGAAGTAACCGATTAATGATTTGGTCCTGTTAACCCTGCAAAACCTGTTTATGTAGGAATTTCACTTTCTACTGTCCAGTTATTGTATGCGTGTGTGTGTGTGGACCCGTCAAAATAAAGGGGTAAAATATTATCAACACTAGCTTATTTCATGGCAAGTTTGTGATGTTGCAATATCAAGTCAAATACCCTCATGCATATCCCACACTTAGACAACAACAACAACAAGTCAACATCAAAGCCTTAGTCCCAAAATGATTTGGGGTCGCTAACATAAATCGTCATAAGGAATCGTAAGATATAAAGAAACGGACATAACAAAACCATAATTTAAAAGAGTTTGAAAAAAGGCGAGTTAAGTGAGTAAACGAAAGAGCATTTTAAAAAATTAAGGGAGTTTTAAAAGAAAATCAAGAACAAAATTCAAGAATGTTGAAAAGAAATCCCACACTTTGCCTTAATAAGTTAATACCCTGTATGAATTTAGCCTGTGAATCTGTGATAGGTGGGTACCCCAGTGAGAGGGTAGCAAAGAAAAGAAAAGAAACCTTTTAAGTACTTTTAGAACATATAGATTGTAAAAATACATACGTAGTATTAAAGTATCCTAGGGTTCAGTTGCATTAATTCTATAACCTAAGCCAATCTTCCTTTGGATTCTAGATCATGTAAGTTGTTTGCAATTTGTTCCTCTTCCAAAGGTACAAATGAAAAATCATTAACTACTGACTGACTGCAGGTGGCAAAGAACATAGAGCTTGGTCTAGCAGCACTTCGTGGGGAGAAGGGCCCTGCATATGATCGGATTGTCTTAAACGCTGGAATTGTAGATCACTTATTAGGTTGCAGTGGTGCAGAAGATATCACATCAGCTCTAGATAGGGCTAGAGAGGCCATTGACAGTGGTAACGCCTTGAAGAGGCTTCTAAATTACATCAAGATTTCTCATAAAGTGAAGTGAAAGGCTCTCTGGAGTGTTGTTTTTTTTTTTTTTTTTTTTTTTTTTTTAAATGTAAATGTTCATCAAAGCCAAGTGTGTAATTATATTCTTTCGTTGTTTGAAACTTTGTCGGTTTGGGGTTTTCTTGAATTAGTGGTTTAGATTCTACGTTTACAAATTACAATCTCTTTACAAGGCTGAAGAATGTCAGGTTTTGTTTTGTTTTGTTTTGTTTTGTTTTTTTTTTCCCTCTCAATTTGGCGAGTCAGAAATTTTGTTAATGTAATTTCTGTAGGAAAAAGGAACCTATGTATATTTTGACAGTTGCAATGACATTTTTTCCACGAGAACTAAGGACAACCCCATTGCAGTGCAGAGCTGATCCTAAGTTTATTTACCGTGTGGTTATGTTTGAATTGCATGTTACAGGATTTTATTTTATTTTTTAATTCCAGGAACTTACGGAGTACTTTGGGAGTAACTTTGAATAATTAGATTTTTTTTTTCTGTTTTTAAAATTTATTGGGGGGTGTTATTTGCAAAAATTAAACATAACTTCTGAAGTAGGAGCCCTTCTCGCAGTCAGAAGACTCAGAATCCAGATAAGAATTTCAATGATATGAAAAGAATTAAACATAACTTCTGAAGTAGGAGCCCTTCTTGCAGTCAGAAGAGGACTCAGAATCCAGATAAGAATTTCAATGATATGAAAAGAATTTGATGTCTACTATCTCCTACGATTGTTGCTGTTTAAGCAACTACTGAAATTCTGCCAACAATTTACAATCTCCGACTCTTTATGAAACCAAAATTTCTGTATCCTTCACAATATGCAACAAACAAAACTGACGACAAAAGATTATACTGGGCAAGTAACTAAAACTCGTTTTGTGCACTACTTTTTGCTAACTGTCGCAATTGTATTAAATCTGAAGAGCTGCAGCTATTGATCCAGCAAGGCTAATGACTTCAAAAGGAGGCCTGTTCTTCACCTCCTTCACTGTCAGAGGGCAAGAGTCAGTGATCCAGAAGTATGACATTTCCTCCTCAGGGCAACCTGTGACAGTAAAATAGTGAATCCACAGCTGAACACCAAAAACTTGAAATAGTAAATTGAGTTTAAAGTGTGAAAGGAATTAACCCGTACAACAAGTACATTCTTCACCCTACAAAAATCCGCCACATTTGATTAAGTCCTTTAATAATAAAATTTCACATCTACAACCATAGAAAGTGTTTTTCCAATCTAGTTTTTCCTTAGAACTATTGCTCATTGGTAATATGACAAAGTCTGAAGTTTATTTACTATGTCTAGAAAGTGTTTCTCTTTAGTGATGGCCTAAATTAGCTACGTGGCGGAATATTTGGGATGAGGGTAGCATGTTATATACCAATATGAATGACACTGTGTGCGATTATAAAATCTTGCTATCTTGCTAGAAAGATTTAAATCAGTAGGTCACAGTTGAAAAAGTGTACCTGTTGTATCAGGTTTAAAGCGTTCCCATGATTTATTTGGAAATATTCCATGTGTGACGTACGCACTGATCTTTGCAGCTCCATGAGCAGCCAATACTTTCTGAGGGATGTTACAATTAAATAAAGAAAACAGGGCAAAACGAATGAGTGCCTCATGTGTAGTCAAAAACGAAAAAAAATAAAAATAAAAAATAAAATATTGAAGTCATAGGACATCATTACTCTATTCATTTACTTTGGAAAAAATAAAACAAAAAACAAAACAAAAAGTACAGTAATACATTTGTTTTTCAGAGAATTAAACACCAGCAGTGAGATAATAATCAAGTGTAGTTCCCAGAGATGGATTTTACAGCAATAAGGAACAAATGCAATTGAAAAGTGAGAGAAATTACAACACTGATAGGCTGTAGATGAAACCCAATGCATTTGAAAGCAACTAAAGTTCATAAGAGAATCTACCTGACATTCTATAAGGGTGCCACCAGATTGTACTAGGTCATCAACAATCACAACATGACGGCCTCTAGGATCACCCTCCTTCAGACGAACAATACGTTTATCACCTTCTCGAACTTTTGCACAAACTACCTGGACAACAGAGGTGTACTTAGTATCACTTAAGTTAAATCAGCAATACAAAATTCAACTGCATCAATGTAGTCTTTTGTTTAGCAGATACAGAAATAAAAAGCTGTGTGTGTCGCAGAGGTCATTCTGAACCGTTTTAGTTGTAGAGGGAGGAATGTTGTAGTTAGACCTTTCTACCCTCTCCCAGTAGAACATCCTTTACGAGTTAACACTCAATCTGTGGCAAGAAGCATGATATCCTCTCCTAATGAATCAAGCAACTCAGCTACACAACAGGCTTCATTAATTCTCTATGTCAAATTAAAGAAAAAAAACTATAGGTAAGTTGATGTTCCCTTTCACTCCCATGCTTTAGCTGCATTTTTTTACTACTTTTCAACTCAATCAGACATGTACATTGAGATTTAATTACATATCTTGCACTATTAAGATGTTTTTCCACTGGTGTCTGATATTGGTTGAGCTTCTACACATAGAAATGGGCAGAAAGACTTCAAGAAAATTGTGGAAGATAAGTATAATTATTGAAACATAAACTGCAGTAGATAAGAGTCGTGACTAAAAATACAACAATCATATACGAAGTATATGATTAAAAACATTAAAAGTAGAGATGAAGTACAAGTTTTGAGGGCTGTCTCTTACAGTTTTACAAATAACAACTTTACCGTGGGAAAGTGTTGCAGCTGCTTATGAAAGCGTTTCCATGCACCATCATCAGGAAAAGCAATTGATATCTGAAGAAAAAAAAAGGGATGACTCATCGTTAATACCAGGATCATGTCTGAGTGTCTCCTTAGCTCCCAAATTAGGTTTGGGGGCATAACTAGCTTGGATAATTTAAGACACATATAAAATTGGATCTACAGCAAACCATACATTGTCAGAATCAGGCAGTTGTTGCAATCTCTTTTTGAGCAAAGGTATTCCACTCTCAAAGCATGGCAATATTTTGTCACCAAAGTAAAATCTTTCCTAAGATTTAGAAAATAAATAAGAAAGGTCAGTCATACTATCAAAGATAAATGAGCATTAAGAGGTGAGGGCTTTAGAAGAGGGGCACTGCAATGCAAACCTGCAAGGCATGTATATCGAATGTCACCAAGCTAGTTGGGCCTCCCCTCGAAATTGGTATATTTGACAAAATCCTAGCAAGAGTGAAAGCAGTTGCAACGTCCCCTTCATCTTCCATCCGCTCAGAAGTGCCAGTAGGAAAAAAGGGAAGGACAAGGGTGAAGGAGGCAACAAAAAGCTTCGGCAGAGCATATATCACAGAGAGTTGCTCAAATATTACACCAGGGGAACTGAATGATGCCAAGAAAGCAACATGCTGTCCCCGTATACCTTGAGCATTAGATATGAACAGGTTGGGGAAGCCATCTTCAAATGTCCTAATTACATTGTAATACAGTGAGATAACCCTCTGAAAAATGCCAAACCAGCTTGACTTATATTAGCACAGAATGATGATATTTTAAGTCACTTAATATTAAGTCCAACTAACATACAAAATTAGGAAACCTAAGTCAGGGCACATCGAAGCCCACCATGTGCTCCCCTAACACCTTTTCCCCAAATGGCTGCTTCTGTTATGTCCAAAATGATGAGTGACTCTCCAGGTGAATCAACTATTCGAACTCAGCCCTAAACCTTAAATTTCTTTCTACAGAGCAATAAAGTCTGATCATAAAACATGCCTGTTAATAGTATTGATTTTCCTTTGGTTAAAATCAAAAATCAAGGTTGCAAACTCCAAACGATTACCATTTATATGCCATAAACAACAGGCAAAACAACCACACCAAAGTTTTAGGACTTGCTGAGGTCAGCTACATCACCATGGCATCTAAAATCCAATCCAAAAGCTTGTAAGAGTCCGAAAACTGAAATCTAACAAGTGTAGCAAATACTGCCACTCGTCTCCAATAGTAATCCCCATTTATATATCTGAGCAGCACATAATCATCTTCAGCCCAAAATTTTTTTGATTGAAAATGTTTCATGCCCGTGATGCTCTTTACTCGAATAAAGTTTCACATTATTTGTTCTAGAATATCCAGAAAAGTTACAGTTTCTTTTTACAGGTAGTAAAATCATATCAACTCTCAAAACACGACTAACATTGCTTGTTCTTGAGCAATGTACGCTTCTAAAATCTAATACTAGCAAATGTATATATAAGGCTAAGATGATCTATCCAGACAGGTACTCCATACTCATCCAAAGCCAATTAAAGAGAAATGTCGGGTTCACAACGGTTATTTCATCAAACTACTCAAAAAGACGCACTAATTATAGCAATTTGGTAGTTGATAACATATGCAATATAACAACAATTATATTAACAAGCATTCAAGGAAACATTAACCCAATAAAAGTTGGTCACTCTTCCAAGCTTAAGAAGCAAACAGTCCAAGAAAACTTTACATGGGTCCTACCTAATTTCTCATATTCACACACATGGTTAAAAATTACTCAGTAGCTATCAAAAACTGACCCGACCCGAAAACCGACATAAACGTAGAAATCATACATAATCTAGATATACCATTATACCCATTAATCCATTATAATCTATCACACTACAAGTAATCTTATAGCTTGCACCAAGATCAATTAATCATATAATTCGATAAAATGTGTCAAATAATTTCAAAAGAAACTACCTCCAAGAAATGCTTCGAAGTTGAATACAATCAGATTGTGCGGCAATTCTCTCAGCAAGAGCTTTAGTTTCAGGGCAATAAAAAAGGCAAATCTTCTTCGAAAATTTGACAGAATTCTCCTGATTTGACGTCATTTGAAATGTGGGGGAATTGGGGATGATTTCAATTGGGTTGAGTTTAGAAACGTGATAATCAACCATCGTCCAATGCCGACGATTTAGGGATTCGCATCGGAAAGTGGGTAATCTTCTGATGAATGTAATTGATGGGTTTAAGGAGATTGAAGAAGAGGAATTTAGGGTTTTAGAATGAGAAGAAGATGATGAAGAAGAAGAAATGGCGGGATTTTGGCAGGGAAGAAGATGGTGGTTGGGAATCGCTGCCATTTGGCGGGTTGGCTAAAGCAGATGAAACACAGGATGTTGGGTAATTTTCAGCTGATCTAGGCATATAGCTTGAGGGAGTTTGTACATGTTTCTTTTGAGGGGATTTAAGTATTTAACTACTACTCCGGTGTCTCAGGCTAACTACCTCCTTTACATAGTAGTGGTGTAAATTCGGGTGATTGGATTGGGTTTGAGCAAGGGTTTGTTCTTATTGACTGAACTGAACTTATTAGGGCTTGTTCACATTTACTTAATTTCAGTTCAATTTAGCTCTAATCAATTCAATTCAGTTTAGTTCAGCTCCAATCAGTTCAGTTTAATTCAGCTCTTAATTTCCCTCTCTCATAAAATATTCATTTCAGCTCAGCTTAGTTCAGTTTAGCACAGTTTAGTAAATGTGAATAGGCCCTTAGAGCTGAACTGAACTGAACTGAAATGAAATGAATATTTTATAAGAGTAGGAAATTAGGAGCTGAACTAAACTAAAAATAATCGTATGAGAACAGGCCCCAAATAGGGTCGATTTTTAGAGTTGAGTCATGCAAAATTATTATGTTTATATGAATTCAAATCTAAATCGGATATTTTCGAGTTAATTTCGAATCAGGTGTGGTTTTGACACCTCTACCTTTAGGGGTGGATAGTAAGTTCTGTGTGGCTTGACTCGACTCACTAGTGCTTGTTATAATGTAAGCTTTATAATATCTACTTGTGAAAGTTTTGAGCTAAATGAGCCATTCGCGAACTGATAGTATATTTACGTATATTAAAAAAAAAGGTTCCTAAAAAGTCTCATCAAATGTGAATCATGCTTTTAATCATCTTAGCTAGAACCATGTACATATAATATGAAGTACATTTTACTATTTTAGAATGTACATGTATGGGAAGATATGTAAAATGGGTCGACATCTTTTACAAATATGGATCTGAACCCAGTAGAGCTGATAAATAGGCAGATATGTTTGATAAAGCAGACATATCGGCCTGTCGGTATTCGGCACGTGGCAACAACAGCTTGACACTTGGCAAGAAAGGCTTTGCATGCTTTGTAGCCACCTGTCTTGGTATTTATTATAAATAGTAGGTTAGGAGTCATTAATGAGGGCAATTAATTACACACTCTCTCTCTCTCTCTCTATCTCTTTCTTTCTCTAATTTCTCTTCTTCATCACAAACTGACTTTGTCATCGGAGTGGTTATCCCTGGAATACCCCAGGGTTAGCTAATCCTTTCTCTTTGTGTAGGTTCTCTTCTGGCCGATAGGAGCTTAACGGGTTGCATACTCGGGCTTTGGACTTTTGGATCGGGTTGTCGGATCCTTGCAGGAACAATTGGCGCTAGAAGGAGGGGAGCATCATAATTGCTTCTATCGCCTAAGAACCTCACATCCTAGAAAAAAAAATGCCTGAAAACCAGAGATTGAGATTGAAGATGAAACCCATACTTTAGAAGGTAACCATTTCCATATGCCGTTAACCCTAGAAGGTCAAGGAGAAGGGGATCAGGATCCAATGGCTGAGTTCACGCCAGGAGAACTCGAAACAGCAGCAAGGGTAATGAGTGCCATGAGTAGGAAAAGGAAGGAAGCTAGGGCAACCCAAGATGGGGAAGGGGTGCCGATTACTGGTCATGGTAACCAATCAAACCGGGCTAGTAGTTCACAGAGGTGTCGGCATGACAGGTCACCGATAAGGTTACAGCTGACTCAATGGGAGTCAGAAGTTCAGTCTACAGGTCCCGTTGTGAGCACAGAAAATCAGCAGCAAGGGGCAGTGCGAACGATAGTCCAGTTGAGGGCATCGCCATTTACACAAGGGATCTTAGACCAGCCTATGGAAAAGATAAAGATGCCAACATGTCGATATGATGGAAGAGGGGATCCAGGCCGATATATAACCTCTTATGAAGGGCACATGATCTTGTATACAAATTCGGACGCTATATGGTGTAAAGTTTTTCCGACTACTTTGACTGGGGCAGCGGCAGATTGGTTTAACAACCTAGGAAGTGGAACTATAGACAACTTTAAGAAACTAACAGAGAAGTTTGTTGGACAATATATCAGCAACAGTGTGAGACAAAGGACTTCGGGGGAATTGATGGCAGTAGAGCAACGACCGGATGAATCTCTGAGAGACTATATCAGACGGTTTAATAATGAGGCGAACACAATCCCAAAATTGCAACAAGAAATAGCTGTAATGGCTCTCATGAATGGCTTGAATGATTCTGAGTTCAAGCGTTATCTCACAAGAAAGAATTTTCCTACGTTGGCAGCCGCCTTTAACAAGGCACATGATTACATAAAAAGTGAAGAGTTGATGAAGACAAGCAGCAAAAGTATACCGGCTGGAAGGTATCAGGCTGAGGGAGTGGCCTCCTGAAGTGTGAGATCGAGAGTTCTAGCCCCGGGAAGGGGTGGAAATCGGCAGGAGGCAAGGGCAGCAAAACCGCCAATGCGATACAGTTCGTATACCCCCCTTAATACACCAAGGGCGACAATTTACTCGGTGCATCATAATAGGGAAGGATGGGTGAGGCCGATTCCAATGAAAGTGAAACCGAGGGATGCCAAGAAATACTGCATGTTTAATAGAGATGTGGGTCACTATACAGAGGAATGTACGCAATTGAAAGATAATATAGAAGAGCTGATAAGAAAGGGTCACTTAGCTCAGTACCGGCTGAATGCGTGTGGGAGCCAGCCACCACCCCGACAAATTGAAAGGCAGCAACTTGAAGTAAGGCCGAAAAGGCCACAGGGTAGTGTGATCCGACAGGGAGGTGGAGGAATGCCGTCGTTATCAACGAGAAGAGGAGTTGATGTGATAGCCGGAGGGCAGGTACATGGAGGAACGATCAGAGGAGCAAAGGAGCACTTATCAGAGCACCGCAATATAATTAATGCCCTGGATACTGATAGCCGCCCCAGGCCAAATTCGATCCCAGATGTAATATTCACTGAAGAGGATACAAGGGGAGTAGTCTTTCCGCATGATGACCCGCTGGTGCTGATAACTAAGATTAATGGAGCTGACATAAAAAGAGTTCTAGTGGATGGAGGAAGTTCAGCAAATGTTCTTTTTATGAAGGCCTTTAATGAGATGATGATAGGAAGGTAATACATGACGCAGGTATCATACCCAGTTATCGGATTTAATGGGTCTTCAGTGCGGCCAGAGGGGAGCATAGTCTTGCCGGTACGATTGGGTGATGGGCCAACAACGAGAGATGTGATGGCAGAGTTTTTAGTAGTCAATGTTCCATCGGCTTATAATGCGATTATTGGAAGGCCGATAATTCATGATATCCAAGTTGTTGTGTCAACATATCATTTGACGATAGCTTATGTGTCGAATTTGGGAGCTGTAGAAAAGGTTCATGGGGGGCAAGTTATGGCAAAGTCTTGTTATTTAACAGCTTTAAAGAATCCGGTCGGAGATGGTTCAGTGTCAAGGAACTGGAGCCCACAGTACGTGACTTGTCCATGGGTAACTTTGATACAAGGCCAGAAACAGCTCCGAGGCCGTTACCAGGAGGGGAAACGGTGCAGGTTGAGTTGCAGCCAGGTGACTCCAGCAGAACGGTTAGGGTTGGAGCGGATATGGATGTTGACATGAGGTGTAATTTGATAAGTCTGTTGCGCGAAAATGCGGATGTCTTTGCTTTCTCAGCGAGTGAGATGTCAGGAATTCACCCGGGGGTGATGGAGCATAAGCTGAATGTTAACAGGGGGTTTAGGCCGGTAAGACAGAAAAAGCGGAACTTCTCTACTGAGAAGATAGTAGCTATACAAGCCGAAGTTAATAAGCTCTTAGCGGCGGGTTTTATTGAGCCGTGCACGTATCCAGAGTGGTTGGCAAATGTTGTTTTGGTAAGGAAGCCGACAGGAAAATGGCGAATGTGCGTCAACTTTACCGATTTAAACAGGGCTTGTCCCAAGGATTGTTATCCATTGCCCCGGATAGACAGACTGGTGGATTCTACTTCTGGTCACGAGATGCTCAGCTTCTTAGATGCGTTTTCAGAGTATCATCAGGTCAGCCTTCATAAAGCTGACAGACCGAAAACGGCCTTCATAACAGATGCTGGGGTATATTGTTATAAAGCAATGCCATTTGGGTTAAAGAATGCTGGGGCAACATATCAGAAGTTGGTTGACAAGATTTTTGAGAAGCAAAAGGGCCGGAATGTGGAGGTGTATGTCGATGACACAATTGTTAAAAGTAAGAAAAAGAAGGATCACATAGCAGATTTGAGGGAGACATTTGAAACTTTACGAAAATATCAGATGAAGTTGAATCCCGAGAAGTGTGTATTCAGAGTCAATCGGGGAAGTTTTTAGGCTTTATGGTTAGCGAACGGGGAATAGATGCAAATCCTAATAAGGTGAACGCGGTGCTTGAGATGAAACAACCAAAGACAATCCGAGATATACAAAGGTTGAATGGCCGAATGGCAGGGCTAACTCGTTTTATCAGCAAATCAGCTGATAAGGCACTTCCCTTTTTTGTGGTTTTACGGAAGAACAAGACGTTTGAATGTGGAAAAGAACAGCGGGACGCGCTAGAGGTGGTAAGAAATCATTTAAGATCTCTCCCAATAGTTGCAAGGCCGGAAAGGGGGGAACAACTGAAATTATACATCTCTACGTCTCCAAAGACAATAGCTGCAGTGTTAGTAGTGGAGAGGAAGAAGCATCAAATGTCGATATACTTTGTTAGTCATGTACTGAATGCGGCAGAGCGCAGATATCCAATAATTGAGAAAATGGCATTAGCAGTGGTGATTGCGGCAAGGAAGTTAAGGCCATACTTTGATGCACATCCGATAGATGTTCTAAAAAATTATCCATTGGAAAAATCGTTGCACAAAATGGATACGTCAGGAAGATTGCTGAAATGGGCTGTGGAATTATCGGAGTATGAGATACATTATAAGACCAGGGTATCAATAAAGGCACAGACCTTATCTGACTTCATAGTAGAGGCTTCATATACAGATGAAGAAGAGGATATAGGCACTTGGCAGGTTTCAATAGTTTGTAATTTAATGACCAAAGTTTAATAAAGTTTTTGGTGTTTTATCTTCTTTTTATATACAGAGCAATCAAGTACATATTTAGTTTATGACATGTTTATTGTTGCCAACATATAATGTCACAGGTCTCTGTAGATGGATCCGCAACATCAATAGGATCAGGGGCTGGCATAGTCATAACGTCTCCAGATGGACAGGTCTTTGAGTATGCAGTAAAATTTAAATTCAAGGCAACAAACAATGAAGCTGAGTATGAAGCAGCGGTGGCAGGAATTCAGTTATCTATTGCAGTCGAGGCAAAGCGTTTAGTGCTTACAACTGATTCCCAACTCGTGTGAAGTCAATACAATGGGGAGTATGAGACACGAGAGTCAGCAATGGTTAAATAACTGGAAAAGATAAATCAATTGACGGCACAGCTGCAGTATTTTGAAATAAAGCTTGTGCCGAGAGCCCAAAATGCGCAAGCAGATGCTTTAGCAAGGTTGGCAAGTTCGAGTTTTAATAACTTAGAAAGAACTGTGATGGTTGAAATTTTGGGTGAGAAGAGTATAGATGAAGCACCAGAACAAGTGCTTTGTGTTGATAGAGCCACCCAATGGTATGATAACATACTAGCATATCTCGTCCATGGGGTGCTACCGGCAGATAAGGGAGAATCACGAAAGTTACGAAAGGATAGTGTATGGTTCATTATGCATCAAGGACAATTGTATAAAAAAAGCTTTTCATTACCATTGATGAGGTGCATAAGTGACCTTGAGTCGAAAAGGTTGATTGAAGAAATACACGAGGGTACATGTGGCAATCACCTCGGACCGAGAGTTCTATCAAGAGAAGCAATGAGGAGAGGCTACTACTGGCCGACCATGAATGAAGATGTGGTTTGATATGTGAAAGCGTGTGAAAAATGCCAAAAGTTCACGCCAGCTATCAACCTACCTCCAAATGATTTAACACCGATATTAAATCCAGTTCCTTTCGCGCAATGGGGAATGGATATAGTAGGGCCGTTTCCATCAGCAACAGGCGGCGGGAAATTTTTATTGGTGGTTGTTGATTATTTCACAAAATGGATTGAAGCTGAGCCGGTAGCAAAGATAACAGCAACAGAGGTAAAAAAATACAATTGGAAAAACATTTTCACGAAGTTTGGATTGCCGATGGCCATGGTTTTCGACCATGGATCTCAGTTTGATTGTAAGCCGGTAAAAGAGCTCTTATCAATGTACAAGGTTAAGTTTGCATATGCAGCAGTGTGTTATCCGCAATCGAATGGACAGGCGGAAGCAGCTAATAAACAAATAATAACGGCAATTAAAAAGAAGATAGAAGATGCAAAGGGGTTATGGGCTGACTTGGTGCCAGAAATATTGTGGGCTAATAGAACAACGGCCAAAGAAGCAACAGGTGAATCACCTTTCACATTGGTTTTTGAAACAGAAGCAGTAGTGTCGGCAGAGGTAGGGTTGCCAACATTTAAAATTCAACACTATTGTGAATAGCAGAACGATCTTTTATTACGGCAACAATTAGATTTCCTACCAGAAGTGCGTGAAAAAGCAGCAATTAGATCAGTTGCCTATAAGAACATAATGACAAGGGCTTACAACAAGCAGGTCAATCATCGTCCTCTTGCTATAGGAGATCTTGTACTACGAAGAACAGCTGCAACAGGGAAAGGGAATGAGGACGGAAAGTTGACGGCAAATTGGGAAGGACCTTATCGTATTAGAGATATGGTAATGCAGGGTTCATATTTCCTAGAAACAATGGATGGAAAGCCATTAAAGAATGTTTGGAACACAACTGTATTAAAGAAATATTTTGCATAATACGTTGTAATTAGAAAGATAAGCAATGTTAAGTATTCTGAAAAATATCAACAATAAATACAAGCAGTTTCGAAGAAAAATTTTCATGATATAGGCATCCTCTACTTAACATAATATCGTTATGTAGGATGGATATCTGAAAACCACTTCCGTGAAGACAATGAGCTTATAGCCTGATCAGTTATAAACATTGATTCGCGAGTGATAGGATCGTAAAATATAATATTTATATATATTGAACTCTTGATGTTATATTGATTTTTGTTATAATTTAAGTGTATATTATGCAATTTTCCTTTCAAGACATGAGTTACTACTATTTATTTAATTGTCTACGGGAAGGAGAATTTCGGCACCAAATGGATTACTTTATATTTCCGGGCTAAGTCACACGTATTAATCTTATTTTTTTTATAAAGTGTTCATTTGGTTTTATGGGATTGTATTTACAAAAGAAAACCCCTGAAAATAGCAGCAGCCTTCACAATACGCATCCAACCATACATCCTATGCTGGCAACCGAAAATCAAGGACCCTCAAATCACCTTGAGCGAAATTTCTGGGATTGAAATGTCAAGCAAGAGATAAAGATGAAATTGGATAAAAAATTGGAGCGAGAAATTCGGATTAGCTGGAGATGAGCTACACCGAAACAGAAGGGAGGCCGAATTGCATGCGATAAGAGAGGACATTCTGGGCAACAAAAAAAGAGGAGAACGACCTCAGAGCAGTTTAGCAGCGGTGAAGCGAAGCAGCCGGAGTCGAGGTGACTTAGCTGTGTTCTGTAATTCTTCTTTGCTACGGGAATTGCTGGGCAGCGGAATTCAGAACAGAACCAGAAGGAAGCTGAAGCGTTTTTGAGCTCCAATTGCTACGAAATCAGCAAACTTGGTTGGGGTTGTGTTCTGGGCTCGCGAAGCTACTGCAAAGTAGCGTAGCAGAGGAGGTGAAGTAGCTGAACAGAGAGGAAGAACAGCGAAGGAGAGCAGCCTGCTTTGGGTGTTGTTCGCAACTACTTCCCATTCTCAGTTGTAGGAATTTGGTACTTTTAATTTACACTCTTAGTTTATAGATTTGCATGTAGTAATTTGGCAATTTATGATTTGTTGCAAATAAGTAATAGGATCTGCCAATTAATTTTGCTTTCGTTTTTTTTATTCTTTTTGTTAAATTAGGTGGTTTAGAGCAATTTCAATTAGACTTTTGTTGAATGTTTTATTTTTTTTCTACCGATTTTCATTTCGATTATGTATGTCTGATCTAGCAGTATGATTTATAAATCTTTCTTTGTTTTTATTTCAATTTTTAGTATGTTAGGCTAAATTTAATACGGGAAGGGAGATATACGATGCATTGGATTATTGTACAGTGAGAATAAGTATGTTGTGATTTGAGAATATTATGTTTATTTCTTGATTGGATTGATGATCTGTTTTTATTGATATGAGTTAGTCAAGTTATATTTTAGACCGGCCATCTTTAGTATAGTTTGCTAATTTAATTGCTAGAGTAGTAACTTGTGATACGTTATTATCCGGGTTAGTACTCCTTAGTTGCAATTAGGGGTTAATGGGTGACTAAAACTTGTTTTAATGCCTAAGATTATCAACCCTTTAAGTTGCACAAATCCGAGCTTGTGTGATTTGTGGCTTAAGTTAGCTACTTCCTAGTTATTAATGCTACTAATTAATCGAGTCTAGAGAGCTTGTTATAGATTGTTAGTTAGTTAGTTAGACAATACTCCAAGAGCTTGTTTGGTTTATTTGTAATTAAGGGAAGTGTTGAATGTTTGTTTGCGTTCATCGGCTAACATTGAGATAAGAACATAATTTTTATAATTCGATGATCAATAAATACTCCAATGCTATAATATGTCTCCCGATCCCTGTTTTATTATTATTGATTTTTATCGTATTTCAATTTTAGTAGTCTATCTTTCGTACTTTATTTGTCCCATAGTTCATAGTAGTTTATTTATTAGATCGTAGTACTATTTCTTCAAAACAGGGGTTTCTAACTTACACAAGTTATAATTTAATAAACCAATTCTCTGTGGGATCGACCCTAGCTTACCCTACTACATTTTAGGAGGTTGGAGTTAGGTTTATTTTTGGTAGACACGCGACAGTCGTACCAGCGAGGTTGTTGGTTCAATGTGTAATACCGGTTAAATCGGTTCAGGTATATGCTGAATTGAAGCATAACTTTGAATACGATCGCCGAGAGGATACTTCACTGGCTACAACATAGCGCAGTAAGTGATCAAGGCTATGCAATGAACCAGCAAAAAGTGTATATAGTTATTTCTTAACCATATACACTGTGGGGGGTAGAATGGATATAGCATCTACGCATAAGTTTGTGCTTGAATTATTTTTAACGTATAAGTTTATGTATTTTGCTATGGTAAAGTTGCTGATAGTAATAAAATCAGTAATAAAATCTGGTAGTCATAAGGCGGTGAAGCAAATGTAAAAAGAAAGCTGATAGCTGATAAAAACTTTTAAAGACGATAAGGCATATATAAAAGTACATGATAATTTTTATAGACGATAACGCAAATATAAAAGTACATGACATATTAGGAAGGTCAATTAAGAAAAAGTTTTAAAATAGATGTGACATGTTCAGGTTGATATGGAATGGTCAAAGTAGTTAGACGCAATAGTCGACAGGCATCACCACAAAAAAGGGCATATGCCGATATAGCAGCATTACAGATACAGAGTCAAACAAAAATAAATAAATACAGGATTTAAGTCAAAGCTGATAAGGCCCGAAAACACAAGACCCGCAAGAAGATGCCGGTGATGACTGCCCGCCCCTTTAAGCTTGTGTACCTCCGGAAGCTGGAGAATCCAGGATGCTGGGATCTGAAACACCCTCATCATCTGCTGGAGCAAGGTTGAAAAGGTCTTCGTCCGAAAACTCTTGCTCCTCAAAACCAGATGGAATCTTGAAAGCTTCTTCGTTAAAGGCCTTTTCAACGGCAGTCCAATCCTCTTTCTTCCAGCCGACAGCATGGGCGATACATCTTTGGGCAGCAGTCCACCCCCCTTCAAGACGATTCTGAAGCCGTGTGCAAAACTCCTGAGATGTCAAGAAGCGTCTAACTGCCCTTTGCCGGACTCTAGGCTTATCTACCTCCAATTTTTTGACTTTTTCTTCAAGATCATGAATGGAAGCCTTGGCAGCCTCGAGATCCTTCTCAAGAGTAGGAACGCGGCTGATAACTTTGTTCTTCTCAGTAATTTGGGTCTTTAGTTGCTGAAATTCCAACTGAAGATCCCCAACCTTAGAAGCTCTATCCCTGAGAGATGACATCTCAAGATCATCTCTTTCTTTTGCCTCCTTTAAGTTCTGCAGAGCCTTATCCGCGTTATCCAGGGCTGTTTGAAGTGCGTTTTGGCTAGCAGAGGCTTGATGGTGCTATTCTTGGTAATAACGGTACATTTCAACAAGCTCAGTGCCAGACATAACAGCCTGTGTAGTAATAAAGGCAAAAAGTTAGTAAAAAAAATATATAATAATATAAAAAATATCAAAATATAATAAAGGCTACAATGTTAAAGGGCGAGAACCTTCATCATGTTATGCATGTGCATAGCAGCCAAAGGGCCGATGACACCAGCAGGCCTATCCATTGGGAGGGTCAAGTTACTTAAAAGACGATAACCAAGAGTTCCACCAAGCATAGGGTCATCGGTCATCATTGACTCATTCCGACATGCGTCTATGGCAGGTTTCCATTTGTCCCCAGAATGGCTGAGAGGGACAGAGAATCCGTTGAGGTCAACCTCCGGTATCCTCTCATTAGGGCGCTCGATCCACTGATTGGATTGATAGATAAGACCAGGAGCGCTTATGTCGGAACCACCAGCAGTAGTGGTAATAGTATGAGCAGTTGTTTGGTCCGGTATGTTAGGTTGAGCTGGGGTAGGAGATTCAATGTTGGTAAGATCCTCAATATCAATTCCATCAACCACCTTTTTGACGATTGGTTCAGAACTCTGAACAACCGTTTTCACCTGAACCATTGGAGAAGGAGGTTTATCCTTGTTCTCGGCCTGACTCTTCTTGCTGCGATCTTCAGGTTGCCGAGTAACGCCAAACCTGGGAAAACCACCCCGCCGATTGGCAAAAGAGGTTAGCTTCCTTTTCTTGGCATTTTCGTCAGCCATGTTCTCAGCTTTTCTTTTGGCACTGACAATCGGAGCGCGGCTACAGTGAGTAGCAAGAGTGTCGTACAAAGGCTTAGTAGCTTTAGGACAGCGTTTGATTACCCTCTTGCCGTCAACAGAGAGCCCTAGCAATTTATTATCTAACTTGTCAACACCTGCAGGGACAATTTACGTAACATCAGAATTTCATTATGAATATGTATAAAAAAAAAAAGAGGCTTAACAAGCAAACAACGCAGTGGAAAAAGCTAATTACTGATAAGTAAGTTAATACCATAGCGGTTGGTCCAGCAAAGACCAACGTGAGATAAAGAGGCGTTGCCGAGAATATATCCTGCATTCGGCACCCACACCTTAGGTGTAATGCGAACCCGACCGTCTCCATTATCAGATTCGATAATGTCAAAATGGTTGACGGCCCTACGCTTGTGTTTGCCAAGATTTCTCTCGGGAATAGATTCAAACCTTGGATGGGGCCAAAAGAATGTCCTCCTGAGTGGGAAATCATCAGGAACCGACATAAAAAAGAACTTGTCTTGCCACCCTTTGCAGCTTGATAATTTAGGGTGAACGGTGTATTTGTGAGGTTGGGTATATAAAGACCACCAGCCATCTGATTGGCCATCTCTCTTTAAAGTTAACAGCAGCCTGAATGCATTAAGGGTTAGCGGATAATTTCTATGAAGCAGAACCCAAATAAGGGCAATAACGGCACGGATGGTGGGAGGGATTAGCTGTACAAGGCAAACGTTCCACGCCTTTAGAATTTTGGCCACAAAAGGATGAAGAGGGAACCGAAGGCCGAAATCAAAGTGCTTAAGGTAAATGGCAACATGGCCATCTGGTCAGTCAAGCACTGGAGATCCAGAAGGAGGAAGACAAAGGTCATACCCGTCTGGAAGTTTATAAAACTGCTTGGCGCGCTGGCAATAATCCTTTTCCAAAGCCGTCTGCCTAAACTCGTCTCTTATCTTAGCTTCTGCGACTTTGCCTTTAGCAGCTAAAACAATAGGCTGCCGAAATTCAGCCCCGTCGGTCTCAGAGTTATACCCTTCATCAAGATTCTCTTCTTGAATAATTTCAGCAGTCATATCGATTATGTCGTCCCTACTATCAGTATTAACACTACCTTCTCGGGTATCGTCATCACCCAGAACAGAGTTAACGGCTGATTCATGAACAGGAGATGGTTGATTTCTCTCAGCGTTTGGAGGGGTTTCCATATCATCAGATTTGGAAGAGCTCGCAACCTCACCTTGTTTAGCTTTCTTGCTTGACTTGACCTTTTCAGCAGCATCACGAGCAGCAACCTCAGGATGATAGCTGGTACGCTTAACTCTTGGCATAGTATTTATACCTATATGCCCCACGTTTGAGCCGTATTGATCAAATTGAGTATTAGCAAAACTCCTCAAATGATAACGAATACTGACCGGTTCAACCTCAAGGATTTCAGTATCTTCCGGTATGTTAGGGTTAACAGGACGATTTGCTTTTTCACACTCGGCTAATAATTTATGACGGTAAAAGGCCTTCTTTTGTTCTTCTACAGATAACGGTTGAAAGGGGTCGTCAATGTTGTTAGAAAGTGAAGAAGTGGCTTCTCCAGTTCGACCGAGGTATTTTCCTAAGGATTGTCTAATAAGTCGGCGCCTAGTAGTGTTAAGGGTAGGTTGTTCTTCTTCAATACTACTGTTGGACATCTAATTCTTGGTTTATAAACTTCAAAGTGAAAGAAAACAAAATTTAAAACATGCAATTTGACCTTTTTTCTAAAAAAAAAGAAGAAAATAATAATAAAAATAATCAAGAACTCAAAATCAAAATCAGTCAATTGGGATCAGAGTTTTGTGAATACCTTAAACTATTCTCCAACAATGGAACGCTCCAACAAATCTGTAGTGTCGATAGAACAAATGCAGAAGACAGGTGATTGCAAGGAAGATATTCTAAATCGTAAACCCTTTTGTCGAAATTCTTTCTTAAGAATTCTTCTTTTTTTCCGTGAAATGGCAAGAAAAGTAAGTGAAATGAATAGGAAAAGTTGCGTTTTAATTATTAAGTACATAATATGTAAAAAAAAAAGGTTGATGTGACAACCGTGTCAGAAATCTAACGGTTCAAAAATTTAAAAATTAAAATAACAAATTGACAGATTAATGACACGTGTCTGTCTTCAATATCCATTTCCCGCTTATTTTTCTAGTAGACACTTCATTTACTTAACTGACCTTGTTTTCTTACGGCACACAAGGTCACTTGGGGGAGAAAACGGAGTTTTTTCTGCTCCCAGTTTATTTTTCCAAAGTAGACCTTGTCTGCTTATAGCACACAAGGTCACTTGGGGGAGAAAACGGAGTTTTTTCTGCTCCCACTTTATTTTTCCAAAGTAGACCTTGTCTGCTTACAGCATACAAGGTCACTTGGGGGAGAAAACGGAGTTTTTTCTGCTCCCAATTTATTTTTCCAAAGTAGACCTTGTCTGCTTACAGCACACAAGGTCACTTGGGGGAGAAAACGGAGTTTTTTCTGCTCCCAGTTTATTTTTCCAAAGTAGACCTTGTCTGCTTACAGCACATAAGGTCACTTGGGGGAGAAAACGGAGTTTTTTCTGCTACCAGTGTTTATTTTTCCAAAGTAAACCTTGTCTGCTTACGGCACACAAGGTCACTTGGGGAAAAAAACGGAGATTTAAAAAAAAAAATTAATATGACTTTAGCAAAATACATACCAAAGAACAACTGTAAATTATTTCATAATAAACTCCAACAAATTATCCTAAAAAACCAAATACATGATCTTTATAAAATGCTCGACAGAGCGCAAGAAATGAAAGCCTGAACATATCATAACGTAAATTAAAGTTAACTTTTATACATTTTCTAAAAGTGTGAACGTCGACCTATAGTCGAACGTCCTCACTTGGGGGGCTAGTTGTATGGGAAGATATGTAAAATGGGCCGACATCTTTTACAAATATGGATCTGAACCCAGTAGAGCTGATAAATATGCAGATATGTTGATAAAGCAGACATATCGGCCTGTCGGTATTCGGCACGTGGCAACAACAGCTTGACACTTGGCAAGAAAGGCTTTGCATGCTTTGTAGCCACCTGTCTTGGTATTTATTATAAATAGTAGGTTAGGAGTCATTAATGAGGGCAATTAATTACACTCTCTCTCTCTTTCTTTCTCTCTCTAATTTCTCTTTCTTCATCACAAACTGACTTTTGTCTTATCCCTGGAATACCCCAGGGTTAGCTAATCCTTTCTCTTTGTGTAGATTCTCTTCTGGCCGATAGGAGCTTGACGGGTTGCATACTCAAGCTTTGGACTTTTGGATCGGGTTGTCGGATCCTTGCAGGAACAGTACAATAAGCTAAATATGTGAAAAATTATACGAGTAGTTGTCATTGTATTATAATTTACTTACAATTTAAAATAATCAACAAGTCTTTTAATTTAAAGACTTTAATAGAAACAAAAATTACTCAAGTTACACTCAAAGTAACGCCTAAATCATACACTAGTTGTTGTATTTAAAATTGGTGTAACATGTACTAAAATATGGATGGAACAAAAACAGTGGAAAGATTAAATTAAATAAAGTCTTGATTGGTTACAAGTTACTTATAAGTTTACAAGTCCCTTAAGCCTATTTATAAAGTTAGTAATGAGTCTTAAAGATTAAAGGCCTCCTTAGGTATGGCTGCTTCAAGCCATCAATGCTATGGGGTGAGCAGAAATTTCGGGTATCCGGTATTGGAATTGAAACTGGTAAGGAATTAGCGGGTTCGGAATCGGAATTGGACCCGGTGGTTCCAATTCTGGGTAATAAATTAAAGAACCGGTTACAACCGGTTCCAATTCCAATTCTCAATTTTTTGGACCCCGAACCAGTTGGGTACCCGATTACCCAATAATTATCAAACTAAATGAATTTAAAGAATAAACATATGTTAGAATGTATTTAGTTATTAACATTAAAAAAATATTATATCAATACTAAACATACATAAAATAGCTTTATGTATAATGGATCAAAATATTGTATTAAAATTTAACAATTGTGTACATTAGTCGGTACCCGGAAATCGGAACCCGTGCTCGGTGGTTCCAATACCAATTCCTAAATTTTAGGACCCGGTTGACGTGGTTCCAATTCCAATTCTAAATTTTAGGATGCGGTATCAATCCATTCCAAGTCTGGGGCCTAAAATTTTGACCGAGTACCCGGTTTGTTCACCCCTATAATGCCACACACATCTATCTATCTATCTATCTATCTATATATATATATACATAGGGCAGGGATCCGGGGAGAATAGGTCCATATGTGAGAATTCATACTTATATGAGAACTGATTTAAAATTTAGAACATGTGAGTAAAAATTTAGAACATGCGAGTTAAAATTTAGAACATGTGACTCAAATTAAAATTCTGAACATATGAGTAATAAATTAGAACATTTGTGTGAGTAATATGTTTAGAACATCTGACTTAAGATTATGAACATGTGAATAAAAATTTAGAACAAACTGATATAGAATATAGAAAGTGTGAGTAAAGAATTTAGAACATATGTGTAAAAAAAAAATAGAACATACGTTTTAAAATCTGGAACATATAATTAAAAATCTTAGAACACACGTTTTAAAATTTAGAACATATAAGTTAAAATTTTGGAACAAGTTATTTAAAATTTATGACATCAAACTTAACTAATTTATGGTTTAGAACATGTGAGTACTAAATTAGAACATTTGATTTAATTTAGAACACCTAAGGAAAAGTTTAGAACATCAGATTTAAAATTTAGAACATACGAGTAAAAATTTAGAACATAAAGAGTGTTCTCACATATGAAAAATTCTCACAAAACCCATGGCAAGAATTGTAATCATGTCACATGTCATAATTCTTGCCACGTGTCGTCATGACTTGATAAATGTTTCCTCATATTAAAATCGATCATCAATGTTTCCTCATAAAAAATTTATGTTCATAAATTCTATATATATATATATATATATATATATATATATTTTAAAACCCATGGCAAGAATTGTAATCATGCCACATGTCATAATTCTTGCCACGTGTCGTCATGACTTGATAAATGTTTCCTCATATTAAAATCGATCATCAATGTTTCCTCATAAAAAATTTATGTTCATAAATTCTATATATATATATATATATATATATATATATATATATATATATATATATATATATATATATATATATATATAAAATAGCAAATTAATTTCAATATAATCTCATTCTTTCGTTTACTCATCCATAATTCATATAGGTTATATGTATTACGTATTTAAAATATGTAACACAAAAATATATAGCAATTTTAAAACCACAACATGTGTTTACTTTGAAGAAATTTATAACGGTAGATAAAGATTCCTTTTACAAATAAAACAAACTAATATGAGTATAAAAGTTAGGTTATTCCATTTTTCATAATGAATTTTGAAAAATTCAATAATATTTTTTACAATTATAAAACCACCAATATATTTCACTTTAATTTATTATATACAAAAAATGACCCGGGGCGTCACCCGGGCCTAAAACTAGTTGCCTAATTAAAACTCGTGGTTTTCATTGTAGTTCGAATACTTATTTGGGTAGTGTTGTGATAAGTTGTTGAATGTTTCAATTATGGTTGTGATATAAAAATAACGGTGATTTTTTTTTTTTTGAAAGGTTATGCGAGAGGTTAGGGCTAAACCTATTGGAAATGAATGAAATGGATAATGTATTGAAAAAAATAGCGTGTTTTTTTCCATATAGAAAGTGTTTTAGCTAATTTAAGATGGACAAAAAAAAATTTCAAACTATTTTAGGATGTATGGGTTAATACATTCCATACAATACGCACTAAATCTCTAATCTATGTACTATATAAGGATAAAAATGCAATTTTATCACCTTTATAAACATAAAAAGTGGCATAATTGTAAGTAAAAAAGTAAGCTCCACAAGATGTTAATATAATTTTTTAAAAAATGCTGAGTGAGCAAATTTGTTTATTAATGTGATAAATTGAGACTTCCTTGTGTATATATATAACGGTACTAGTTTAGTCTCGTGTGTTGCACGAATTAAATAGCTATTATTTGTTTAAAATAATTGTTAATATTCTTTATTTGAAAAATAATGTAATCATAATTTCATTAATTTAATTCGAAAGAAGCATTTGTATTTATTTAGGGCGTGTTCGGCGCTAGCTTTTGAGTAGTATTTAGTGGTTTGACCAAGTCAAATCACTACTTGACAAAAAATGTGGGTGTTTTGCAAAGTAGTGGTTAAAATAGATTTTAGTGGTGGAGGTAGTTTTTATGAAAAGTTAGAAAAATTAGCTTTTGAAATTAGAGGTAGCTGTTGAAAATTTAATCTATAGTTTTAAAAATAAAATTTTGATTTTTATATGTAACAGCTAGTCAATCGCTACTTTACGGAACACTCATATGTAAATTATTTATCTTCACAGTTAACAACTTGTTGACAACTAACAGCTACATACACAACTTTAATCATGATAATTTGAAGGAAAAATAAAGGGGGAATGATGTCAAAAATGTTTAGGCGGGAAAAAATTTCATAAAAAGTTAACATGTGTCCTTTAACGATGACAATATGTTTTGTTTTATTAATAGTTCATAGAATTCATAAGGCCATAAATGCCTTTATTCCATATAAATCTATCATAATGCTTCCCAAGCTTAGGCATATGACAATCTGGCCCAATTTTCCTATATGGACCATATAATTAAAATCCTTGGGCCATATTAATCTGCTAAACTCAAGCAAGACATTTATCATCAGTGACATTGTAAACTACTCCGTTGACCGTACCTCTTTGTTGCTTGTTGTGCCTCAACTCTCTAGGTGAGGTGTGACAAAATCTTGAGGACCTTGTCAAGTTAATCTCACAAAGCATGGGATAGTTTCATTAGTTTTTTTTTTCATTTTCTCATGTGCCTTGTTAGTACTTTCAATTACATGAGATATCTGTATTAGTACTTTGTTGTCCTAAACTCTTTGATCTCTTCTAAATTACATGTGATAATTAAATGTGCATTTACAATTGATAACAAATCCCACATGCTACAAATTTTATGTATATTTTGCCATGAGACCATATGTGATCCACCTTAAAACTAATCCACGTACATTTATTATAAGTGTACTGGAATATTTTGGAAAAGTAAAACAAAATTGACAAATTTTCTTATAAGAACTATAAATTAAATACGTAGTACATTAAATCGCAAATGTAACAATATAATGATTTGCAAAATGGTATGCTTAGCTACTTTAATCACAATCCACCTTGAGGATATAACATCATTGAAAGGTGAACTCCATTGGTTTAATATCCCATTAATTATATATGTCCAGTATAAAGAGATATCCCCTACTCTCGATATTTTAAGAAGATAAACCAGTGTAGTAGTAGAGTCTGTGTACATCTATATTGCCATGGAAGTAAAGGCTTTTATGTTTTATCCACCTGATTGAGATCGAGCATAAGGGCAAGCAAGATCTTTGTCATGAAGAGGCGAAATTGCTAAACAGAACATTTCACCCCATTAAACATGGCACCAAACTTTGAAGTGATAGTCCAACCCAAACATGACTTAGGGCCTATTCTGTTCAGCTTAATTGCGATTCATTTCAGCTTCAATCAGTATAGTTTAGTTTAGTTTAGTTCAGTTCATTTCTTAATTTCCTTGTCTATAAACAATTCATTTCAGCTCTGTTAGTTCAGTTCAGCCATAATCAGTTCAGTTCAGTTCAGTTTAATTCAGTAAATCGGAACATGCCCTTCATGGTTCCAAACCTCTAGGTTCTAGTCATCTACTCTAAAAATAATACGAGGGTTGTGACCTTGTAGTATGACTTGACTTAATTTATAAATTTAGGTTCCATTTGGTTTGATATAAAATATTTTTAATGAAAAATTAGTTTCATAGAAGACACGTTTTGAAGAAAAATCACAATTGTAAATTAGTTTTCCTTTATTTGGCTCCATACAAGAAAATTTATAGAGAAACACATTGCATGAAAAAAGAAAAAAAATGGAAAAAAAAACAAAACATTTTTTCATGAAAACATTTTACAGCACCAAACGGGGTCTTAGCGAGTTAAAAAAGAGAAATTCTTATGTTTGAATAAACTATAGTTCCTAATTTGATTTTGAAATTCTATAACTAGCACCGTAACTATTATTGGTGACACTTTGGTGATAGGGAAGGTTCTGCAGTTGATTATGGAGGAAGAGCCTCGTTTTGGGTTAAATCTCAATGTGGAAAAAACTAAAGTATTTTGGCCAACAGAATACCCTCGTACCAGGCTTGTGGGTGCCTTTCCCACTAATATTGCTAGACCTTTGCATAATGTTAAGTTGCTTGGTGGTCCTGCTAGTTCTGATTCCGGTTTTGGTGGTGAGCTTGTGATGCAGAGGGTGACCAAGACCATTACGCTTATGGATAACTGGATAAGGTTGCTAAGCTTGATGATCCTCAGTATGAGTTGTTGTTACTTAGGGAATGTACCAGAGTTTCTAAACTGTACTTTGCATTGTGTACTTGTCATCCTAGTACTTTCGAGGCGGCTCAACACACATTCGATGAGGCTTTTCGATCTTCCTTGGAGCGTATTGTTAATGCTTCGGGCCTTCGAGGCCTGGGTTTGGCGATTGGCAGTGGCAGCTTGCCACCTTACCATTTGCGTTTGGAGAGCTTGTAGTTTTTCCTGCAGGTGATATTCATCATTATGCTTTTTTTTTTTGCTTCTCGATTACAGTCTAATGGGTTGCAGACAAAAGCTTCAACGGCATACTGACATTGTTGGTCTTGGTCGAGCCTTTAAAGAGGAATTAAGTTCGTTTAATCGAACGGTGGAGTATGATATTTTGAGTAATTCTAATGAGACCGCTACCCTAAAACTCATGAAGAAATTGGCAAATGTATATTTCACAAAGATACCGCTTCTGCAGAATCCACCTTTTCTTTATATCTTCGACAATCAACATAGAAGAAATTGTAGTAGGGAGATTACACCTCTGCTTGGCTTCACGTGGTCCCTATTTCGGGGTTGGGTTAGACGAACGCAAAGACTTACCGATGTGAGTTGTGCTACCAGTTGGATGTTTCATTGTTTTGTCTCAACGTTGTGCTCTCTTTGTTCAAAGGTTTTTCCTGAGGATATTTTTGGTGATCACGCGGTGTCGTGTGCTAGTATTGTGGGTCTTAAACATCGATATAATGTTGTTCAGGATACCCTAGTTGATGTTTGCTATCGATCTGGGATTTAAGCTAGAAAGGAGGTTATGGAGGCAACGACGAGGCCCTTTGACATGCAAACGTGTTACTTTATTCCTGGGATCGTGGTTGTGATGTCTGTGTTGACTTGAGAGTGTCTTCTCTCCTTTAATTTGACTCAATCTGGGGCTATCAGACTTTGTTCCTGGACATGTTCTGACTGATGTGGTTCATCAAAAGCGGATCAAGTACGAATCTAGTTGTCGAGCAATCAGATATGGTTTCTTTCCCTTTTCTTTTTCTTCACTTGGGGAGTTAGAGAAAGAGGTTGTTGTGTTGCTGAAACGGGTTCAAAAGTTCTCAACGTCTCAGGACATTGGGACTCATGCTACTTCTCATATTTTCACTAGGATATGATTTGCGATAGTTAGAGGAGTACGTGGGGGCCTAGATTGTATCTCGGCTTCCCACTAACTTTTTATAGGTTGTATAAGTTTGTCTATAGTAATAATAATAATAATAAATTTTTTTTGAGGGGAAATAATAATAATAATAATAATAATAATAATAATAATAATAGTGTCAAGCTGTCCACACTACAAAAAATCGTAAGAACTAAGAACGATGGTGATATTAAAGTTAAAGTTGCATTAATATACGTGGACCAAACATCAAAACTAAGAAATTTTAACAACATAGCTAGAAGCCTAGAAGCACACAAAATGTCTTTGCAAATCACTAAATACCATACAATTATTTTGTGTCCCAAAATGGATAAACCTTGTAGCAAAACAAGTTTCAATATCCGCCAAGAAACTTTTTGTAGCTTTAAGCTACACCACACTTCCCTCTTTCAACTTTATCTCTTTGTAATTCCAATTCCCCTCCTTCATTGAAAAACATTGTACAAAAAATCAACCAAAACGAATATAAATCAACATAAATTATATAATTATCTCTAAACATTTTGGGTGGTTGTGGTCTTATCATTACTCTCCTTGTTGCCACCTGACACTATTTGATGCTAAATTCTACTCCGTAGTTTTTTATTCCTTAATTTTGACAGTGAAATCCAATTTTATTTATCTATCAAGTATTTTCGTTTTTTAATACTTATAACATTTTTACATTAATTATTTAATATTGTACTCTGTACATTATTTAATTTTTTTCCACAATAATTAAAAAATTTATAAATTGATACCTTAGAAATATAAGTTGGGTCAAGTTTAACCATTTTTTACCGTATATGATTATGTGAAAATTAAAGTGTTGCAAAAAAAAAAAAAAAAAAAAAAAAAAAAGTAAATTTTACTTTTCCTACTTAATAAATAAAAGGAATATCCTTATTTTCTTTTCGTGCATTTTCCCATTTGTAATATCTCAACAGTAGACGAGCCCCAAGTTTTTAGGCTACTTCACTCTTGCAAGAACTCTCAGGTATCCCACTTCTTCTCTAATTTGCAGGCCTATTTCCTTTAATTTTGTTTTTAAAAAAAGGATCTTTATGAATAATCTGGGAAATTTTTTAGTGAAGATATTCATATTATATGATTAATGGTGATTTTCTGGGTGTTGGGGTTGAAGCAATGATGGAATTTTTGTTTTTTCATTTGTTTATTTGTTGAGTATTGAAATGCATGATTACCCAGTTGAAATTAATTCTTTAATTTGCTTTTAAGCGATTGATTTTAGTGATTAATTACATGATTATACAATTTATGTGGGTTTGTTGGCTGTATTAGTTGATTATGGTTTTTTTTATTAGAACTTAATGATATTTGTTAATGATTGATGAAACATGGAATTGATGATTTGTTATTCAAAAGAGGATGATTAGAGTAACCCGCATCGTGAATTTTTGCTGTCATTATTTGCTTGCTATTTCAGAAATTGATGCTGTATCCGTTCAATATTGCTGTAATTTTCTGTTTTTTTTGGTTTTTTTTTCAAAAACAAATGATATATGTCATATAATGAATCAATAATTGGTCAAACTTATTAAAATCATGATAATTTTGAAAATTGACAACAAAAAAGTAGAAACAATTTTTTTCCTAGTTTCTTTTTTGGTTTTTTTGTTTTTATAAAATCAGAAAACTGAAAACAAAAAATGATGGTGAACAAGCCTAGTGCTCTGATTCTATAGCCCTTAAATAAGTTTATTTTGGCATAGTGTTATCAATTTGTTTTCAGTTATTCGAATTTTTTGAAGTAGATAACTCTGATGATTAGGATGACTGAAAAGCTGCTTGATTTTAATGTTTTACTTGGCTAGAGAACAGTGGTGATCAAGCATGTGAATGTGTCTAATGGAGTTTGCAGTTTGTAGGAAATTTGCATGGAAAGAAATGTTTAACCGTATATTTGCCTAGTCTTTGATGTATGAATTAAAACCTGTCTGTTGTTATTGCTTGTGTAATGCCCTTTTTTTCCCTTTTTTTTTTTTTATTTGGTTTTGTTTTTGTATCTAATATGATTTCCACATTTGAATTTCAGGTTTATGATCTGAGCTCATATTACTTGGTGCTGTTTAGTCTCTCTTTTTTTACTTGAGGGACAATATCAGCTTGAGTTTTGGCTAAAATGTCGAAGGGACTAGACTATGAGGGATTGAATGAAAATGTGAAAAAGTGCCAATATGCTGTTAGGGGTGAGCTGTATCTTCGAGCTTCTGAGCTCCAGAAAGAAGGGAAGAAGGTAAATGGAATAATGTTTTTGTACTCCATTCTTTGGGCTTGTTGAGACCCCTACCTGAAGTGTGATTTTTCTGTTGGGATTTGAGATCGGATTCCTCATCCATTTGATTCTTTCATACACATTTATCTCATTTGTGAAGAAATATATGAACAATCTCTCTTTTGTTCTGGGTGTGATAACACTGCTTTGAGTGTTCTGTTTCTCTTGCTACTCGATATTATACCTCCTCGTATTGAATGATTTATTCTATTGTACTTACTATTTTTAATGACAAGCCTTGAAGACTGGCCTTTTGCTTGATGACATGTTATACAGCTGAAAAAACATAGCTAATCTTGTGATTAGTTACAAAGCATATACCTCAGTGATGAACCATGTCTTGAGTTAATTCTTCTGCATAATTTTCTTTCTTGGATATTTTAGTTTAGTGCTCTGCCGCACTCAAATCTTGTCTTATTTTCTGACTATTCATGTACCCATGCAGATCATCTTCACAAATGTTGGAAATCCTCATGCATTAGGGCAGAAACCATTGACATTCCCGCGCCAGGTTTTACAAAATAGGAGTTATATTAGTCTCACATCACTTTGTGGTTCGGTATTTAAGTTTGGGTATTAACTTTGAAAAGCGTATTCTTCCAGGTGGTTGCTTTGTGTCAAGCTCCATTCCTACTTGATGATCCTAATGTTGGAATTGTATTCCCAGCTGATGCAATTGCAAGGGCTAAGCATTACCTTTCTATGACTTCAGGCGGTCTAGGTACATTTTTAACTTTTATATCCTCTTACTGATATAGTGACATGCCAGAATTGCTACAAAAATATGAAATCTTATTACATGTTTGCATCTATATTCTTATCTAGGTTGCCTGCATCTGACCATCCTAGATTGTACCAATAATGGGATTTACATTACTTTGTTAATATAATATGAAGTCAATTTGCATACATCACCCAAAGGCAGCTCATGAAAGAAGAGAAGTGTCTATTAGACGTTTGGGTCTATTTGCTTTCACTGTGAAAATATTGATGACTCTGCTGTTATCCATTATGTTGCTGGATTGGCTCAGTCAATCTGCATTCATGCTAGATTCGTAAGTCCGTTGATACATCAATATCTATTTATATTTTTGGCTGACTGCTGTTTCTCCTTGTCCCCCTTTAGTCTTTCTGATTTTGTAGGCTGTCTACAACTATACACTTATACTATTGTCTGCAATCCCAATACCTTGCTGATTCATGTAAATGTACCCCCACCCTAAAATCCCAACTTTGCCTTTTTTTTTTTTGAAAGAAAGAAGACTTTGCCTCTTTTTCATGTAACAAATGTTCTTTCTGTTAGATATTTCACTTTATACTTTGTTTTCTTTGCCTTTCTGCATATGCGTCTTTTATTACTTAACATTTGTTCACCTCTCTTATTTTATATTTCATTGTCAACTTCATCTTTCATAATACCTAACATTTGTTCACCTCCCTTATTTTATCAGTCTCTAGGTGCTTTCAGAACCTTACAAAAAATGCAATTTTTTGTGCCAAGTTATACTATAGCTCATGAAATGGGATATGTGTAACATTTGTTATTGTATATTGAATTAGGTGCTTACAGTGATTCAAGAGGCATTCCTGGCGTAAGGAAAGAGATTGCAGAGTTTATTGAAAGGCGGGATGGGTATCCAAGGTGATTTGTTGCATGTTTCTCATGGCAATGTTATTGATCATCCAGTACTCGAGCCTCAATATGTCTCAGTTTGCTTGTTGACTATGACTAATGTTGTTTCTGCCTGATTTCCAGTGATCCTGAACTCATTTTCCTAACTGATGGTGCTAGCAAGGGAGTGATGCAAATTTTGAATGCTGTAATTGGAGGCCAAAGTGATGGGGTAAGTCTCTTATGATCCTTTTTTTCTTTTACTTGCCGATATTTTCCCTTTATTTAAGTAGAAGTGTTGATCTCTGGTCAGTATTGCCTTATTGATCTATCTTTCTTTCAGATCCTAGTTCCTGTTCCACAATACCCACTTTATTCTGCTTCAATATCATTATTGGGTGGTTCTCTTGTCCCATATTATCTGGAGGAGACTGCAAACTGGGGCCTTGATATCAATAATCTCCGTGATGCAATACGACAAGCCACATTCAAAGGAATAAAAGTATGCTCTCCCGAATCATGATATTTTGATATATAGAAAACCGCTTATAGTTTCAGAAAGAAAATTGTAGCAAAGCTGTATTTAATGTGTGTGGTTATTCCTAAAAGTTTATTGGTTTATCCTCTTTTGGTAGTTGATATATACTCATTAGTTTTTGGAATGCCAAGATTTTAAGTTGAGGTCATCACTGATGTACTGTTATTGGAATATGTGCTCTAAGTACTACTACTCCGTACAATTATCTTGGCTTATGATGGCATACTAATCTTACATTCTGGTTCTATGTACCTAATGTAACATATATATGAGAACTTCTCTTTCTTCTTTTTCTTTTTTTTTTTTTCTTTTTTTCTTTTTTTAAGTTTCTCAATTTGGTCATTGTTTTTGCAAGATAATGGATCTTATTATTAACTTTCATGTTGGTCAGGTACGTGCAATGGTTATTATTAACCCTGGAAATCCTACGGGACAATGCCTTAGTGTACCCAACTTACAAGAAATAGTGAATTTCTGTATTCAAGAAAAGTTGGTGCTTATGGCTGATGAAGTATATCAACAAAACATATACCAAGATGAGCGCCCCTTTGTAAGTGCAAGAAAGGTATGTCATACACTCATACAGAATATTTCAGCGCTTGGTAAAATATGGTTCAGGTTCATTTATCTTTCCTTGAAGAATTTAAACTTACCTAATTTCCTTTTCTGGAAGGTTTTAATGGACATGGGCCCACCAATGAACAAGGATCTCCAGCTTGTGTCTTTCCACACAGTGTCAAAAGGATATTGGGGTGAATGTGGACAGAGGGGTGGATACTTTGAGATGACAAACATTCCTCAGAAGGTTTGTCTTTGTCCCAAATTTTATGCTTTTTGATGGAATTATCTTTTCTTTATTTATAATTTATTTCTTGGTGGCTTGAAAAATCAGAAATAATGACTTCACAGCTCACAGACCTCAGTTCTCGCAACTCTGTATAACTAGTGACTTTACATACCTCATATTACAAAAATTGAAATAAAGCAAAAAAGCCCTCTTTTATTCTTTTGTTTTGAAAAAAGATGGGTCTGATAACAATCCTTAGCAGTCATGAATAATCTCCAGTTTTTTGCTAGTGGTGTTTTTGGCATGCACTTCATGAACAATCTGCATAGCTATGGCTGAGGAGCACCCTTTAGTTACCAAAAATGTCCAGTCAGTCATTTTCTCATTGATTGCAAGTGGAAATATTTTCAAAATTTATGCTCAAGTAGAAAGCAAGTAAGCTACTGTTTGGTTGCTTCATATGAATGGATCGGAAATTGTATACGCCATCTGATGTTGTTGGTCTCCATTGCAGTCAGTTGATGAAATATACAAGATTGCCTCAATTGCACTAAGTCCCAATGTACCAGGGCAAATATTTGTAAGTTTCTCAAACTTTTTTGCAGTTTTGGATACTCTTGTTTTTCCTTAGGCGAGGTTTTGGATTCTGTATGCACAAAATCATTGTTCTTTTTCCCTTTGACAGTTAGGATTGATGGTCAATCCACCAAAGCCTGGGGATATCTCTTATCTTAAATTTGAACAAGAGAGGTAATTGGTTTACACTTTATTTAGATAGCAGTTAGAAGACATGATTTTACTCCTTCCTGTTCTATTCACTATTTCAACTGAGAGGAAGAATCTCTTATATCAGTTAGAACAATTTTCTTAACAAGCTTTTTGAGAGGAAGGAAATTTGTATAGGGCTTTATTAGGATGGAGACAAAAACCCATCATGCAGAGTATATATAATAAATGCATAAATTTTTGCAGCAAAGGAATTCTGGAATCATTGAGGAAGAGAGCGCGAATAATGACTGATGGGTTTAACAGCTGTAGAAATGTTGTGTGCAATTTCACAGAAGGTAAAGAGTAATTTCCATCTTTTGTGTGTATTTGTGTATCCTGTATTTATTTCTGAACAGAAATTCATCTGTGAGATAAATCCTTATTCAGGTGCCATGTACTCATTCCCTCAAATATGCTTGCCACCTAAGGCTGTTGAGGCCGCCAAGAATGCTGGCAAACATCCTGATGTTTTCTACTGTCTCAAGCTCTTGGAAGCCACCGGCATCTCCACTGTTCCTGGTTCAGGGTTTGGGCAGAAAGAAGGGTACTGGAACATTACATTCGTTTTTTTTTTATTTTTTTTTTTATTTTTTTTATAAAGTATTATGCTGCCTTAAGTTTCAATTCACAATTAAAATCCTTTACTAATTCTCCACAACCTAATTTTACAAAACAAAAAAAAAAACTGTTGTCTTGTCTCATACGTGGCCCTCTCAGTAAGTCAGTATATAACAGACGAGCATCTTGAATTAACTATCATAGTAACTATGATTAGGGTATACTGAGTAATATACTCCAAGAATGATTCTGATTAACTACAAGCTGATAGTGTTTTTATCTACAGAATCGTTATTCTCTTCAATATCTTGCACAAACTGTTCAATTAGTTTGTTAGCCTATTTTTTCAATGTGGAAGAACCTGTCAAACTTGAAAATGAACATCATTTTCCCAATTGAATTTGGTAAACTTATAGCTTTATAGGCATCTGGTGCACTTTCCTAGGAAAGTTTGGCCACCTGAACTTTTTTTTGGCCACCTGAACTTAAAATTCACAGAACCTGTTCACTCTATATGTAAAACTTTTAACTTGTTTCTTTACTGGTTGAGGTCGAACACTTGGGTAAACAAGTGTTGAGCTTCATCCCTGATTATTTGTGTGCATCTATTGAACTTTCTGCATCCTATCCAAAGAAAAGGAAAGAAAAGACTTCAAACCCAATAAACTTATAAAAGCCAAAAAAAACATGTTGAATACTAAGCTATTTTCATTGTATAACAGGGTTTTCCACATGAGGACTACCATTCTACCTGCTGAGGAAGACATGCCTGCTATCATGGAGAGCTTTAAGAAGTTCAATGATGCGTTCATGGAGCAGTATGAAGATCAACGAGCAGGTTACTCAAGGATGTAAATTATAGGAGATTTCTTTGAAATCCCTTACTTTATGTTATTGTTATGATATGATTCAGTGTATACTCTCCCTCTCCTTCTCCCTCAAATGTGCTTGTAAATTTAAACGCAAAGTTGAAGTACACTATGCAAATCAGGATTCTAAACTTTGTATGATTTGTAAACGAATTAGTCGCTTTCTGTTGCACAAGCTCTCGTTTTCCCTCAATAATGAAGATCATATAGCAGTAATACACAGCATGTGAAGTTGTCTATTAGTTTTCACTTCAGGTTCAATAATAATCTGGTTTCTGACAGGAATCTAATTCCAGTATATTATACAGATGATTTCTTAATTTATCTGATGCTGTCACATGGTATTAAGAATACATAAAACAATATGGTAAGATTTTGAACAATTATAACATAATGGCAGTATCTTTATTTGTTTTTTCTAGAAACAGTAAAATGATTGTGTAACATTAATATTTCCAGAGAAATTGTGTTCCTTCATTTTGTTGAGTGGAAATGGCATTCTGCTTATTGCTAATATTGGGTTAAGCTCAGTCTTAGGGATGGCAAGTGGCATGCCAACTACATCTGTGTTCTGTTATCCTTTTTCAGTTTCAGACCTTCAATCTACAGTTATTTTATATGGATAGTATAAAGGGTGTCGGGTTTCATCGTAAACATTACACTATTAACGTGGCTATTAATTTCGGACATGAAGGTATATATCATTAGGATATACTTGGAATTAAAAGACGAGGGAGTACGTACATGATAACGTGTGAAGGTGTAAAAATCAGTTAATGCTACTAAGGTTGCTTCTTCCCTTGTTTTGAGTCTCCAAAGACTTTTTGGTTATCCATTAATTCCAAACATAACGTAAAGCAAGTGACCAAAGTCATTGTATTGTTGACTTTTTACGTACCAATTGCTATTTGCCTTACTAGAAAGTACCAGGAAAGTTTTTTTTTTTTTTTTTTTTTTTGTCAAATAGCTTGTTTCTCATGTTGAGGAATTTAATTATTCTGTTTTCCAATGCTCCGAATAAATATTGTATAGCAACAAATTATACTTATACTACTAGTTGAGTCGATTGTATTGTCATAATATTGTAAAATGTTATTATTACGGATTTAGAGAGTATAATTTTTTTAAACTATAGTTGTCTTAAAATGGGGTTAAATGGCCAGCTACAGCATGCATCGCACTCGTTAACCACCCTAATACCAACTAAAAATACAAGAGAAATACAAGAGAATTTGTGATTTTGGACGGTGAGACTCTAAGAAAATATTAACTACCAGAAGTCAAAAATATTCACTACTCGTACATATGTCAAAATGTCACCTTACAAGAGAAAAGGTCTCAAGAAATTTGGTAAAAACTCATGAAGTAAATTTAATGCTTACTTCCTAAATATCTCTATCTATGTTCAATATTTTTCTCAAGTACTTGATCGGAGATCCTGCCGACCTGCCGTAGTGCCACACTGCCACCATACGAATACTTATTTTTTTTTTAAAAAAAATGTTTATTTTTGTCACATAATCGTGCTACTTGTAATAATGTCATGATCTTGAATTTATGGCCATCGAAAAAGGAAATAAACTTGAATGTATGAGGGTAATCTTTTTGAGGTAATATTTATAAAGGCTCCCCTTTTTGGTAAGTAATGTGCTATAAATAGAATTCATTTCTTCTCCTGATAAGATTGTACTTTACGGATGATTTACCAAAGTACGGTTATTTTATGAAATTTTTTCTGTGGAGGCGTGCATTCAGTGTTCTTTAAAAAAAAGCGGAATGAATATTTATCTATTCAGTAAAGAACATATAGCTGTTTTGTAAAGAATATATAGCTATTTTATAAAAAACATCCAGTTTTATATGTTTTTTTGTAAATCTAAAGAACATTTGTAATATTAGTAAAGAACATGATAATATTAAAGAACATTATTCATATAATAAATGTACATTTGGTATAAATGATCATGTATGTATATGAAAATGTACATTTTCCTGTATTATAATGTACATTGTATTATATTCTAATGAACATATATGTTATAATGTTGGTTACATGTTATATGTACATTGTATTATTTGCATCATATAAGTATATGAAAAAAGAACATTTTACTTTATTTTAATGTACATTGTATTATTTGGATCTACAACTTTTTCTAAATTTGTCTATTTGCTTGTTTTCTTCTTCCAAAATATATTAATCGGTTGATCTTCTTCAAGAATTTCATTTTATTTCTCATTGCAACAACAAAATTATATCAAAATCGCAATTAATTTTCAATAAAATCAAATATTACAATTTTCAATCAAATTTATAAAAAACAAACACTCAAACTCAAAATAAACAAGTATGAATGTCAAATAAACAAGTATAAATGTCAAATTTGGTCTTACCTTTCGTTTTTATTTGTCATCTTGAACAATTTTGAGCTCAAAATTTCGAATTTCTTGAAATTTTGTTTGAGGAATTTAAATGGGTTTGAAGTTTTGTTTGGAGAGAGAAAGTGAACTTTTGGTAAAAAAAAAAATTGAAATGATTTGTAATTAATGTATGGTAAAAAAATAATAATTATAGTACTATTTATCAATTTCATTATACAAAATTTCTTTTTAAAAAAATATATATACAAAATTGTTGCATAAAAAACTGATGTACATTATAAATGAACACTATGTTCTTTTATGTATATGTTCATGTACATTATAAATGGCTACTATGTTCTTTTATACGACCATGTTCATTAGTATATATCTGAATGTTCATTCCGCCTTTTTGTATTTTGGAGCGGATGCACCTGTGGATCGTGCATCCGCCTCCACGAACTAACTATTAGTTATTTCAAAACTTATTTACACTTTTTGGTATCGAAATGAAACTTAATTGCGAAATTACTATCCGCGTAGGCTCGGATAAGTTTTTTTTTATTTTTTTATTTTTTTTTTTCAGAGTAAAACCACTACCTCAAGTAGCGGTTTATGTACTAAAACCGCTACTTGAGGTAGTCATTTTACCCTTTATAAATTGATTAACTGTATCTTTACTTAGAGTCATAAGACAAACCAAGTAGCGGTTTTAGACTATAACTGCTACTTAAGGTAGAGATTTGTCTCTAAAGAAAATAATTACTCAAATGTATCTCCGAGCCTACGTGGACTGTATTTTAATAAATAAGTTTCATTTCAATGCAAAACCGTAAATAAGTTTCTTAAAAGCTATATTTTTGTAAATCATCCGTACTTTACTCCGTAATTTTTTTGACCTAATATATTTTATAGAAAATTTTATAGTAGTCTTTTGAAATATACAATGATGTATATGGAATTCTGATTTAATTACATACTTCCTTCGTTTTTTTATTACTTATAACAGTTGGTTTTTTTACACTATTAATATGTTACACTTTGACTAGCTTTAATGATGTATAGCTTAGTAAAAATATAGTCATGTAAGATCTTGCTAAATACGTTTCGATTTATACTATTTTGAACAATTTGATGCAAAACTTTAGTAGTTGGTATAGTTAAAAATTTTGCGTCTTACAATCATGCGGTTCTTGGATCAAATCTCATTAAAGACATTATTACTCCCTATTAGTAAGAGATTTTAGCTTAACTAGACCACCCCAAAAAATTGATGAGAGTAGAAATTAATGAGACTGTCGAGCATTCGTAGCATGGGACAAACTCAAATTAAATAAACGACTCAACAAGAAAAACGGAATAGAATTAAAGGACAGATACAATAATAGTAATAAGTCATGCAACATACATTAAGGTCCAAAGTCACTAACTTTTAATTTCTCCATCAACACGGCCCCCCCGGATAGGCGTTGTAGAAGACACACCTCGATTTGTTGCCACCTTATTGTATCCTTATTGTGTTTCCTTCATTCTTTACTAAAATCTTCCATCCAATCCTTTTTTTAAAATTAATTGAGATTTTTTTTTTTTTTTTTTTTTTTTGAATAGCAGATTAATTAATAATTCGACTCAACGATATTCTAACAATTTGCAATTTGGCAAAGACAACACCAATATGGCAATATTGGATACTCTTATTAATTTATTATTCATGGTAAAGTTAACGTTGGACATATTGATTGCTTTTGTTATCTTGTGTTAAATAAAATAATTATAAATATAAATATTTTTAGCAATTTCGTCACCCATAAAATAAAATAAAATCATATAAAATTGAGTAAATATGAGAAATGTGAATTCTTAAGAAAAATTTCATCATTCATGAATAATGGTAATGGCCTTCTTGAGAAAAATTTCGCATTTAATCTATTAAATAGTTTTAACGATAAGAATTGTTTAAGCATTATTATTTGTGTTCATAAACATACAATAAAAAATTTCTCATGATATGCACGTTTATTATTTCAAGAAAATTAAAGGGAATGATCATGATCTATTGAACAAAAAAGCTAGTTCGAGTATTGTATATTATATATGCGCGGTTTGAATAGGTAATTTTTGTCCCTCTATTATATTTGTATTAAACCTTTTAATATTTGCTATAGTTCGAGTATTATATATAATATCTGTTAATTTTTGTCCCTCTTTTTAAAAAAATAAAAATAAAAATCCTATAGGTATATACGTAGAACTTAGATTAGTGCTCCTTTATTGCTTTCCAACAAAAAACAGTGCGAGTACTGCAAAATTAAGATTAAAAGTGCATTCATCTAATTTAAAAAAAAAAAAAGAAGAATAAAGATGAAAAAAAATAAAAAGTTTAGGCCTAGTTTAAGTCACTGCCCAATTATTGGTAAAATGACATTAATACCCTTCTCAAGAATCATGTTTATCATGATCAAACTCATTACTACTAAACTAGCATATAATCACTGTCACTGTATTGGTAATGCATATTTATCCTTAATTTACTTTTTTTTTTTTTTTTTTTTTTGAAACAATCCTTAATTTACTTTGGATGTACAAGTTTGTCATCATATTATTTTTACATTACATTTTATATACGTAATATATAAAGATTGGTAACTTCTTTTCTTTTTTCTTTTTTCTTTTTTTTTTTTTTAAAAAAAAAAAATCTCGATCGTTTTTCAGACCAATTTTCTCTAAAGAGCATCCCTAACTTGATTGAATTGTCGAAGGAGCTTTTTCTAGATCACCCCAAGACATCTTACTCTTCGGTCATTTAGTTTTGCAACCTCTGATCTCGAACACACTTGGAAGAATAGCTCTCAGCCGCTCTAGTTAAAACGACACCAAGACCAACATAAGATCATCCCAAATTACGTACCCCTCCGATCCTACTAATAATTTAAAAATGAAGATTCTAGCTGTTTTGGAAATATAAACCATTAACAGTCTTACAAGTTGCAACTAGCTAGGTTTGGGAATGGAGAGGACTAATAATTGCACAACATACTGTATTACTCCAACAAAACATAGGTTAACCAAATTAAAGTATACTCACATAATCTATCTAAGCTAGCCTTAAGGATTGCTGGTGTCACTTTCTTAGAATAATTAGTCACAACATACTGTATGCAGCAGGCTCGTTCTTGCATTGGTACTTATCTAGGTCTCCCAGTTGACTTGGGCCGTAGCAAATGTAAGGACTTTCAATTTATGGTAGACAAGGTGGTTCAGCGCTTGTCGACCTTTGCCTCTCTTGGTTTATCGGCTGCTGCTAAACTGGTAATTATCAACTCTATTCTAGTGGCCTCTTTCAACCATATTCTATCAGTTTTCAAGGTCCCTTCTACTATTTGTGACCGGATGGATAGCCTTATTGCTCGTTTCTGGTGGAAATCGGGCAAGGAGTCTAGAGGAATGGCTTGTTCCCCTTCTTCGCTTTTGCATCTTCCTAAAGGGCTTGGAGGTCTGGGGATTTGCCATCTTCGTTCTTTTAACTTGGCTTTGCTTGCCAAGCAATCTTGGCGTCTCATGCACCATCCTCAGCTCCTTGTTTCTCGTGTAATGAGAGCCAAGTATCCTTCTTTACTGACTTCCAAGCCTACTATTTCTACTGCTCGTCCTTCTTGGGGAAGTCGTGGTTTACTAGAGGGTGGTTCGGTTTTTCCTATGGGGACTACTTGGAAGGTTGGTTTGGGAGACAAAATTAGTATTACAGCTGATTCTTGGGTTCCTGATACTAATGTAGTATTCAAGGATACGATTCCAGAGGTGAATCGTCCTACTTGGGTGTCTGAGTTAATGATTCGTGTCTCTTTAGCCTGGAATGCTTCGTTGGTTAGACATCTGTTTCCTCTGCCTGTTGCGTCGGATATTCTCGCTCTGGAACGTCCCAAGCAACAGATCGATGACTTTGTTTATTGGAAGTATACTAAGGATGGTTCCTTCACGACCAAGTCAGCTTACTCCTGTTTGCTCTCCCGTCTCCCTACAGGGGCTAATGGGTTGCCTGGCGCCTGGTGGAAGAGTCTCTGGGGTTTACCCATTCTTCCTAAATGGAAGATGTTCGCTTGGAAAGTGTTACATAATGTCATTCCCACAGCGACCTTACTTATGCAGAAAGGTATGCCTATTTTCGTCTTGTGTGTTATGCGAGCAGGCTTCTGAATCTGTGGATCACCTATTTCAGGACTGTGCGTTTACCCACTTGCTCTGGGGGTCTGGGCCTTGGGCTCCTCCTCCCTTATCTTCTGCGTCTACTTCGTTTCCTTTATGGTTTTCGGATATTGTCTCCAATTATGCAAGGTCTAAGGATTGGTTTTGCCTGGACCTCTTTTTTAGTCTTTGTTGGGCGATCTGGGTAACTAGAAATAATGTTAGGTTCCGATCGGAGGTTTACTCTTCTGCTTCTGTGCTTAAGGTTGCTTCCACTTGGGCGAATAGAAGCAAAAACGCGTGTGTTCTCCTTGATAGTTCTGCTACTTCTCCTTCGGGGTTTTCTTCCTCCCTCTCGTTCTGGTCTCTCCGGGGTGAGTTGAGTGATGTTTGTGATGTTATTTTGATATTTGATGGAGCTTGGAAAAAGGAGACTCATAATGCTGATGCAGGCTGGTGTCTCGGGAGTTTGGATCCTTCTCAATGCTTAGGAGGTGGTGCTCGTGCTTGTATGGCCAGTTCGGCGCTTCATTCGGAATTACTTGCTTTCTTGTCAGGCCTCAAGCACGCTCTTCATCGGGGGTTCACTCGTCTTCTCATTATGTCGGATTGTGCTTCTATTCCTAGGTTGCTCCTGGAAGCTTCGTCTGCGGACATCTCGGTGCTTTGGACGGTTAAGGACATTCGCCAGACTCTAGTTTCCTTTATTTCTTGTCGTTTTAGGAAGGTCTCAAGGTCTTCGGTTGCTGAGGCTCACTCCCTACGACGACCACTCCCTTGCGACTGCTGGTCGTCGTAGGGAGTTGCTTCGTTTTTTCTTTTAGTTGCTTTTTTTTGTTCTCTTTGTCAAAATATATAGGGGAGGGATCCGGTAAGAACCCCTAGATATATAAGAACCCTAGATATATAAGAATCCATCTCAACCGTAGGATCAAGTTGTTTTAGACGGTTAAGATTAAAACACGTGTCCAACTTTTTTAACCCCCTTACCCACCTCCCAACCTTTTCTCTCTCCTCTAACTTTCTTTCCCTTCTTCCCGATTCTCTCATTTTCTCTCTCCTAAAACCCCCAAAAATCTGATAGAAGTTGCAATTTGAAGGATTTTCGCTTCAGGTATGTTTTTCTTTTCGATTTTGTTCAAATTTTCATGAAATTAGCATGATGTTCAAGTGAATTTGCAGTTTTAATTGGTGATTTTTGCAATTTTTAGGGTTCGGATTTAGGGTTCTATTTTTGCGATTTTTAGGAGTCGATTTTTGCGTATTATTTTGTGCGATTTTTGAGTTGGATTTTTCGTATGGAGTTTGATTATTTTGAGTTCGAGTTTAGCAAATTTAGGGTTCGAATCTTTGCGAATTATTTTGTTCGATTTTTGCGAATTATTTTGTTTGATTTTTGCGAATGATTTTTGTTCGATTTTTGTTCATTATTTTGTTCGACTTTTGTGAATTATTTTTGTTTGATTTTTGTGAAATATTTATGTTCGAAAAATTTGATCTGTCAATTATTTTTTTTTTGTTCGAATTAGTTCGATTTTTGCAAATTAATGTCAATTTTTGAATTTTTTTTTGAGTATGTGTATTCGAACAATAGATCTGTTGCTGCTATGGCTATTACTACAGCCTCTTCTACTCTGCCTACTGCCCCTCCTATCTTCTTCAAGGTTAATTTATATATATTTTGTAGTTGAAGGCATTTGGTGAATTTTATGAAGAAATTGATAACAAGAGTGTCGTTTTGTCCACTTTCGAAACAAGAAACATTGAGATGAAATGGAAGAGCAATGCAAACAAACATGATTGTGGAGTATTTTTGTTGAAGCACATGGAAACCTATGAAGGACAATGTCAAAAACAATGAAATTCGGGGCTAGAGAAGGGTAATGTACGTGTCAAGACATATGATTGATTAGGTTCTAATTACATCTCCATATTCTGATTATGTTCTAAAGTAATTCTGATTATGTTCTAAGTTAAATGTCTATGTTCTAAAGTAAATCTGATTATGTTCTAAAGTAATTATGATTATGTTCTAAGTTTAATGTCTATGTTCTAAAGTTAATCTGATTATGTTCTAAATTACTTGATTATGTTCTAAAGTAATTCTGATTATGTTATGAGTTAGATGTCTATGGTCTAAAGTTAATCTGATTATGTTCTAAAGTAATTATGATTATGTTCTAAGTTTAATGTCTATGTTCTAAAGTTAATCTGATTATGTTCTAAATTACTTGATTATGTTCTAAAGCAATTCTGATTATGTTATAAGTTAGATGTCTATGTTCTAAAGTTAATCTGATTATGTTCTAAAGTAATTATGATTATGTTCTAAGTTTAATGTCTATGTTCTAAAGTTAATCTGATTATGTTCTAAATTACTTGATAATGTTCTAAAGTAATTCTGATTATGTTCTAAGTTAGATAGATTATGTTCTAAAATAAATCTGATTATGTTCTAAAGTAATTATGATTATGTTCTAAGTTTAATGTCTATGTTCTAAAGTTAATCTGATTATGTTCTAAATTACTTGATTATGTTCTAAAGTAATTCTGATTATGTTGTAAGTTAGATGTCTATGTTCTAAAGTTAATCTGATTATGTTCTAAATTACATGGGAATGTTCTAAAGTATTTTTTATTATATTCTGAATTACATGTGTATTTTAATTTTAACGTGTTTGTATTTTTTTTGTTTGCAGTTTGAGCAAATGAAAAGGTTATGAGTGGAGTATTGTGGGAAGATTATAACATCAGAAGTAAATGAAGAACGGAAAAGAGTGATGAAGATGGCTAGAAAGTGGTCAAAGCTGAACAAAAATTGATATATGATTGTGTAAATCTTAAGTTTATATCTTTAGACATATATTTAAAACAATATATAGTACATTTTTTGTACAAATATGGAGATGACTATTTTGAACATGGGTATCATTTGGAATATTAATATCATTTGAAACATTAACCTGATTTGAAACATTATTTTTATAATGTTCTAAAGTATTTCTGATTTGGAATAAGCTTAAGTTTTTCTTTCGTACAATGAAGAAGGAAGAGGAAAGGAATGAGGTCACACTAAAGACACCAACTCCTCCAAAAACGACACAAAGATATTTCTACTCTAAGCTTCAATTAGTTGTCGCTCTCACCAAGTTTTTTTTGATATATATATATAAATACATTATACTACCTCCGGTCTACTTTAGTTGCAACTATTTCCTTTTTGGGCTGGTCCACATTACTTGCAACTTTCCCATTTCTTTCCTTTTTTAGTAACTTTTTAGTGATAAAATTACCATTTTACCCTTACTTTTTTTTTAAACACCCTAATTACAAAACTGATGGGTTTCAAATCGGTGGGTTTCGGGGTTGGTGTTTTGGTTTTGGTGGTTCTGATGTGTTGGGTTGGTGGTTTCGGTGTCGGTGGGTTTGGGGGTCGTTGGGTTTCTGGGGTTAGTGGGTTTCTGGTGGTCGTGGCCGGTGGAATCGGTGGGTTAGGGGTAGTTGGGTTTCTGGGGTTGGTGGGTTTCTGGTGGTCGTGGCTGGTGGAATTGGTGGGTTGGGGGTCGTTGGGTTTCTGGGGTTGGTGGTTTGGTGGTCGTGGCTGGGTTGGTGGTGGTTGATTAATTGGGTTGAATTTGTTTTTTTTTTTATTCCTTGATTAATACTTAATTTTATACCCTTATCTTTCATTAAACATGCTTAGGAAAATTTGCCTCGGCCTCCGCAAACCCTCCCAAAAATGCAATCAAAAAGTTAATTCGCCAAAAAAAAAAATTAGAATATAGGAAAGAATATTTTAAACATAGGAAATAAAAACCGTTAGAACATAGGTAGAAAAAATTTAGAATATAGGAAAAAATTAGAACATAGGTTGAAAAAATTTAGAACATAGAAAAAAAAACTTTAGAACATAAGTAGACTAAATTTAGAACATAGAAAAAAAAAATTTTGAACATAGATAAAAGAATATTTAGAATATAGGTAAAAGAATATTTAGAACGTAAACAAAAAAAAAGAAAAAAAAAAGAAACTTTAGAACATAGGTAGTAAAAATTTAGAACTTAGGAAAAAAAAACTTTAGAACATAAGTAGACTGAATTTAGATCATAGGCAAAAGAATTTAGAACATAGGTAAAAGAATATTTAGAACATAAGAAGAAGAAAAAAAACTTTAGAACATAGGTTGGAAAAATTTAGAACATAGGAAGAAAAAAAAAAAAAAAAAAAAAAAAAAAAAAAAAAAAAAAAAAAAACTTTAGTATATAAGTAGACTAAATTTGGAACATAGAAAAAAAAAATTAGAAAATAGGTAGACTAGATTTAGAACATAAGAGTAGGCAAAAAAATTTAAAACATAAAAAAAGAATTACAGAAATGCCATTACTAAAGGATGGTTTTAGATGGTTGGATCAAAACTAATAAATGGTTGAGATTGGTTCTTATATAAGATTGAGTTCTTATATAGAGGAGGGTTCTTACATGAGTCTTCCTATATATATATATATATATATATATATATATATATATAATAGGATTCCTAATCTTCCGAACATGTTACAAAATTGCTGCTATGCTATGCATGCGAGTAAAGCATAGTACTAGGGTCTGAACTTTGGCCAAATGTAAGTATAGGGGACTCACCTTTCAAATGTTTGAAGGAGGGGACTAAGGCTACTATTCCGGCCAAGCTTACCTTCAGTAACCGATTTCCTTCTTAAAAGCTAAATTTTGTAAAAAAAATAAAAAATTCTTTTCACTGACAGTATTTTAGTGCATTGAGAAACTTCAAAGTTGTTGATAAATAAAAATAGTCGTTACAAGCAATTTGTGAGCTATTTAAATGCTTGTCTTTGCAACACAAAAACCAGTTGAATTAATCCAACAAAATAGTTAGAATTTTTTCCAAAATACAACCAAAACAAAGGTAATCCCTTCATTGCCGCGAAAATTCCATATTTAAGCTACCCTGCAAGATAGATTTGGTTTTCAGGTATTTAGCATCAACAGTCTCAGATATGTCCACAAACATCCTAACTCTACCACCGTTGTAAATTAAATGTCCAGTAGCTTGTTCTCATTCCCCTCCAAAGTGAACTATCAAACAAGGTCTGAGATTCATTTGTTCATACATTTGGTTTTCTGGTTCATTCATCTGATTCAAAATAGAAGTGTTTGATCATTCCATTTGCAAAACATAATAGAAATGTTTGATAATTCAATTTGCAAAACCAAATTAAACAAATTTGATCATTCCATTTGCCAAACAAAAGTAAACAAATATTGAAACAAATCATGGATTTAGTGAAGCATTCAATCCTCGTTTGTATTAACACTTATAACTATCTTGCAAGAAGTCATTTATTTTAATAAACAACTAAACCAAAAACAATGTATAACAAAATGGAACTCAGTCCATTAATCCATTCATCATCATTGAAATAGTTAATAATTACATCCATTTGCCCCTTCAGATTCCCGCTCAAAATCTCGAACGGCTGAGATTTGTCATGCAAACCGAAGAGCTCTGCAATTTCAGACCATTTTAATTTATTTATTTTTTTTATTTTTTTTTATAAGTTGGGCAACTGGTAATAACAGGTGAATACACCGGAGAAAACTCCCCGAACCGGTTTCAGTCCCCTCCTTCAAACATTTGAAAGGTGAGTTCCCTATACTTACATTTGGCCAAAGTTCAGACCCTAGTATTATGCTTTACTCCTATGCATGCATGCAACAACTTTTGTTTGGAAATTGACAATATAAGAAGACTTTCACAACGTCAACATAGCTCACAAGGACATATGATATATCCTACAGTACTAACCTTTGACTTTTTTTTTTTTTTTTAATACTTAGCTTGTAGTATAAAATTTGCCATAATTTATTGCTTTTTTCTTTTCTGATGAAAAGTTTCCAAGGAGTGGGGATGCTATAAACTTCACCTTATACGAAGCTGATTTTTCTCCGTTAATATGTTACACATTTTTCTCCGTGTTTATCTTTTGTCTTACTTTTATTAGGTTAGTATTGCCAATCACGAAAGTAATCACAATTCACAATAATAAGATTTCGAAAGACTTTATTACACTACAAACTGAACTATCAATGCCACTTACATCAACAAACCCCTCTACATGATATATAGACTTACTCGCCATTAAAAATAAATAAATAAATAAATATTTCTAACACCTTATCTACTGTACATTTGTCTGAATCGAAAAACTCCAATATCACCTTTCTTACACGTATTTTTAAAAAATGTAAAATTAAAATACTCCGTTATAACAATATCTTAAAATTTTAATATACATAAATAACAGTAATCTAAGCTATTTATTGTAATTAACAAACTCAATGACCATTGCCTCATTGGTTTAAAACTAGAAACTAGATCTCATTGGCCTGGATCCCAAGCCATCATATTCACCATAAAGAAACAATAATAAATAACCTCAATACATTATCCATTGTACGTTTGTCTGATTTAAAAACTCCATTGTTATTTTCTTTGCTTACACGTATTTCACAACTTATTTTTTTTTTAAAAAGTAAATTTAATACTCCGTAATATCAGTATCTTAATCTACATAATAGTTTAATATTATTTATAATTAACATAATCAATGAACATTGCCTCGTTAATTGGTTAAACACAATAGACTCTAGTGTATTAGGATGCATCTATGAGTCTATGACATTACTAAATTGCATACCTTATTCATATTTCAAAAACAAAGCAAAATTTATATTGCGAGTACGTACATAATAACATCAATAATTTAATATCCTCTAATTTACGTACGTACTCTCACTGTCTTTTACTTACATGTCTATTTTATTTTTTTTTAATTACATGAGTAATAAATGTTAGAAATAAATATGTAGATGAGGGAATGATGGAGTACTAATCTACTCCATATCATATATTCAGTAATCAACAAAACCAATGATCCATCGTTGGATTAAACACACTCTCATTGATTGGATCCTATTGTAAATAATTCACCAAAATCAATTTAAAGAAATCACTAAAATCAAGAGAATTGAAGTGAGTAGACTAGACATTGATAGAAATAGAGCAATTAAAGATCCCTAAAACCCACAAATAATAATGCCGCCAAGAAGAAGGTAAAGTCAAATAGAGTAGACTGCCCGTTTCCAAATTCCGGTCAGCTTAATTCTCGGGCACCCACCCTTAAATTGGAGGAAAAATTATAAACTCAACTCACGAGTTTCCTCGGGTTCTCAATCTTTTACTCTCATGCTTTTGTCATAAAGCTAGCTTCATATATTTTTATGGTTATTTCAAATAAAGGACAAGTCACAAATGGATGGGGAGTAGATTAGAATCCTATGTGGATATGAAATGGACCCTTTTACTTATTTATTAGTAGTATAGTAGTAATATACATGTATATAGTAGATTTTCAAAATTCAAACGTTAGTTCAAAGTCTTTAGGACCAATTAATGGACCTAGCTTAGTAACCGCACTTATAAGTTACTATAACATAATAAAGTGGTATTATTAATTGAGTTGTGAGATAATTGTGATGTGGTGTAGTATGTTACTTGCACAATGACGTGCATGCGTATGTATGGTGTTTTTACTTGGAATTGACGGATGATTTTCCAACTAAAGATACATAAGTTTTTTAACTAAAGATACGTTGAAAGTTACACGATGAAATGACGATTAAATAGCGTTTTAATTAGTAATTATCTAACAAAAAATTGTGTAACATACTAATAAATACAGATCGAGTATTTGAATTGTACCGAGTGAGTAATTAATTTACAAATCGTATATTTTCTCACACGTACAAAGCACGTATGTGTGTGCGTTTCATGTACACAATGCATGATCCACGTACACATACACAAACTGTATTATCTGAGGCACGTGTTTGGACGATAATTTTTATATAAAGAAATCAAGATTTGATATTAAGTTTATTGTCGTAGAATATAGATCTAAGAAACATTAAGAAATTATAATTTTCATTTAATTTACTTATAAATAAAGCCAAGCCAAAACGAGCATCAAGAATACCTGGCCTAAATGGTTGCACAACTTGGTGTAAAAATACATTTATTGCAAAAAGTTATAAGTGATTGCGGATTCTCATTTAAGAAAGATATAAATACAACATTTGAAGCAATTATACTTATAGTACAGTGTTGGCTTTAACTTCTAATCTAATATAAATACTTCGTATAACTTCTAATGTGTGGTTTTTGATACAATATTTCTCTTAACACTTTACTTAATTGGTTTAAAAATGAGCAAAGTTTGTTGAGAAATATTATGCTCAATTAATAATTTAATTTTGAATTTGAAGCTTGGGTAAATAAGCATCAATAATACCTTGCTTAATTCAAAGTAGATCTTGGAGCATATTTATTCAGAGGATTTTGAAATTGATATTCTTGAAGGAAAGAGTTACAACTTACAACTCAATCTATTTATTTGTCAATCTTGATGACAACGTCATTACAAATAATGTTTATTATCCTTTACTTATACAACAATATACTCTCTCGGTTTAAGTAGTGCTTGTATATTTGTATATGGTTTGTACATATATACATATAGTATGGACACACATAATTAAATTGGAAATTAACTCCGTTATATATCAAGTATATTTTTTATCCTTTTTATTTTTTAAGGTAAAATAAAATACCCTACTAAATCGGCATCTTTCAGACCTTTACAGGTGTAGCCAGGCCAGCCTAGCTCCGCACCTCTCACAAGTGTATATATATGAAGAAAAAAAACAGCTATGCATTATATACAAGCTAAGTATGTATTATACACTGTATGCATGTTATGTATTTCTTATGTAGTGTAATGTAAACTCCAAATAATAAGTTCAAAGCAGAGTAAGCAAGTTTACTATATGTACATTAATACAACTAAAGAAATTTTACTACTTGTATATTTCCTCCGTTTTTTTACTTGATCTGTTTCTTTTATCACGCTTGTCGATGCATAACTTTAACTATCAATAATTTTAATTCTCTATAAGTAAAACTATAAAGGTTATATATATGATAGTAATTAATTAGACGATTCTAACAAGGTCCCGTATAAACAAGATTTTCCTTACATATAATTCACAAAAGACGGTCAAAGGTAAAGTGGTGAATAGTATAAAAGTCAAAATGGGTCAAGTAAAAAAGAACAGAAAAGTATAATATTACTTCATAGTTCATACTCCCTCCGTCCCAAATTACTTGCAACGGTTTGACTTTTTGCACTATTCACACATCTTCCTTTGACCATCTTTTTTAACTATTATATGAAAGTTAATGTAATCATGTAAGATGTTGTTGGGTCTATTTTAATGTATAATTACTTAATATAAACTTTTTATAACTTATATAAATATATAATTAAAGATATCAACAGTCAAACATGTGCATCAGCAACGTGTCCAGTCAAAATGTTGCAAGTAAACTGGGACAGAGGGAGTATAAGAGTAGCTTTTACGTATTGATTTTTAAAAAAATCTCTAAAAATAATACAATACTCCCTCCGTCCCTAAATTACATTCTTATTTATAGCATTTATTCCTCATATAATAGAGAAAAACAAGAATGTAATTTAGGGATCGAGGGAGCAACAAATTACTTGTAAAATAAAATAAATAAATAAACAAAAAACAAGAATAGCAACAAATAAAGAAGAATCAATATTATGTGAAAGTGGAAAGTGTTAAAAAATGATGTGACAAAGCAAGAGAGAGAAAGCAAAGTTTAATCTGGGGAGTTCGATTCCTCCAAGTATTAAAACAAAGACAAACCTTGGGATCGGAGCCAAGCTACTGACTTAATTACTCAATCATAATCTTACACGTACAGTACTATTATTCTTACTTTCAAACCATATCCTGGTTCTAGTAGAGGATAAATTTGGATGTTCAAATCGAGTTCGGTGAGTTAGGTTAGATCGGGTTTAATTAATTATAAATTTGGATTAAGTTAGATTATTGTGTCTATAAAAGTTAACATTTGAATCTGATATATTTTTTTTAAATCGGATTAGTTTTTAATGCCACGATAATCTATACAAAGCTACAAAAATGTTACATCATAGGATAAATCCAAACAAACTTGTAAAATATAAAATTATATAGTAAAAACTGAAAAAATATATATATATATATATATATATATATGCTTGAAAGTCCATCATAAAAATAATACTATTGTACATTCATATTATATGTTAACCTTTTCAATAAATATATAAATAAATATGTACTTAGTACTTTAAGTTGCTAATTATTGGCCTCATACATCTATTGATGGATAAGGATAATAATCAAGTTAATGGAAGAATAGGATCAATAATATGCGAGAATATCACTTGGAATCTATAAGCATGATGGCAAATGGTAATTTTAATATGGTACAATATATACTACCTCCGTTACAGGTTATGTACAATGATTAAACATTCTTCCTCTCTTCTTTATGTCAAATCGTTGCACATAACCTATAAAGGAGGGGTGCAGTGGATAAAATTCGAACCCGTAACCTTTATGTCACGTTGGCTCCGATACCATGTTAACGGACTATCTCAACAAAAAGCTTAAGCTTATTGTTGAGGCCCAAGAATATGTTTTATACTCTATCAATATGTAATACTCTACATTTATAATATATTTATTCTTTTTTATATCCATCTTCCTAGTATATGTTGCATCACTTGCATGCTAATGTTATTATAGGGCATATATTTTTCACAACTATAGTATAGCTAGGCTTATCAATTTGAAGCTGGCTTTGTTATCATGTCATTAATTGAAGGTATCCGGCCACATCATACAAGAGACCTATATATTGTTTAATACCTCATATGAATTTTTAAATATATATTTAGTAGTACGACATGTATTTAACATTTAAAATTATTTTATAACACCGTAGTATTTGATTAAGTATCTATATTTTCACTAAACATACAAAGTATATTGTATATAATTATCATAATACCAATGATTGGTGCTTTCAATCAATCTCTGCAAGAAAATGAAATTAAGATAAGCCTATGATTCCAGAAAATGGTGGCTAGATTCCAATTGTACTACTGCAAAAATTAAAGTACCTTAAAATATATAGACTTAAATATAAATAAACTTTTACTACTACATAAATATATAAATATTAAATACTAGTAGCTTTTCTTATTGTATGTTACTAGTTGGATCCCCGTGTGCACGCGTCAACCAACTTTTAAAACAAATACGGAGTAATACTTACTCTCTTCATTCTATTATTAAGTGTCTATTCGTAATTTGGTGTAGAAAATCACTTTTATAAATTCATCTATTTATATACTACGCATTATGTGTATAAATTATTTTGAATAATTTATCCGTTTATATTGTTTAATTCATTTCTTAAAATATGTGCAAAGAAGGTATGTCGCATTTAAACAATCAACGCCATACTTGTACTCCATATCTCCTCTTTCTCCTCTCCTCTCTCTAAAAACCCTAGCCTTTACTGTTGAATTTGGAGGGGCTTTCGTCGGTTTTTACTAGTTTAAAGCCCCAAACTTTGTTTTTTGTGTGCCTTTCCTCTTGTTTTAGTTTGTTCTAGATTTATAATAACTCTCCCTCTTTTAGGAAAAACGTTTCTCCCTCGAAAGAAAGGGTTTTTCTTCTTCTTTAAGAGGATTTTCTCATTCGAAATTAAAGAAAAATATATATTCATTAGAGCATGTGAGTGAAACGGAAGAAGTATATATATTAATTAAAGTTATTGTTTGAACTTTTGTAATAAAAAAAATTTGTTTTTGTCATGTTAGACATTTCCACTATATTCATACACATTAATTTTATTCGTTTGTGACGTTAAAAAAATCATAGTCATGTTAATTTTGTGAACATCATCTCAATGCTTAGCTTCAAAATATTAACGTTTATGATATGTAAATAATTTTATTATTTAATTTTATTTTGACAGCTGTAAATAAAGTTATAGTGACAAGTGAATATGAAACATCTAATATTGCAATTAAAAGATGACGATAGGAGTATAAAGTTTTCAAATTGTCTACTCTCTCTGTGTTTTTTAAGTGGTTACACAACTTACACTTACCTAATGCGGCCGTGTAGTGTTGTAAGTGTTACATTTCTATTTTGACAAAAAACTACATTTTATATTATATCTCTCTCCACTCATAGTCTCCACACACACTACTAATTTTTTTTAATTATCATTTCTTTCCATTCACATTCATTATATTATTTTCCACTAAACTATTAAGTCCACTATTTTTTTTCAATTTTTTAATACTCCAACTACCCCCACTTATCTTTTATTTTATTTAAGTCAATTAAATTGCCTAAAACTATGTGCCGATTAGATTCTGACACTTAAAAAACACAAACAGAGAGAGTAATTAAAAAAAATTAACAAAACATGTATAAGACTAAATTCTAATTTATTTTACTAGCTAATTTATATCATAATACAAAGAAATTTAGTTACTTTGTAATACCGAACTATTCCTCAACTTTGTTTTTCTTACAACATTAAGAGAAAGTATTGCCCACTACCAGGTAGGGACTAGGAAGGTCCATACCACCGTTGAAAAAAAAATCGCTAAGTGTTGGAAAAAAGTTATTTCCTATTTTAATACTGTTATTTTAAGTTCTAGCCTGTTAAAATAAAATTAAATACTGTTATATGTTTCTACAATATTGTTTTCGAGGTGTTATTTTGAACTTTTCAGTAGTACTTATATATTAAAAGGATAAGTATTTGTGTTAAAAAATAAGTATTATGCTTGACTACAGTTATTATACAAGTGAAATCTGTTATTAAGGAAGACAATACAGTTATTATAAATTAGAAACTGTTAAGTTGCGTGATTTGGTATCAGAGCCATACGGTTAAAAGATTAAATAAGTTGATTTAATAATTAGGTAAAACTGGAGAATACTAAACCTTCTACTGAGTGTAAAAAACCTGATTTTAAGCATTATTATCATATTCCTGAAAATACTAGTAATTTTGGCCCAGTCCTTAATTATATTGTAGACCAAATTGGTGAGTTAAGATCGGAAATTGATAACATACATGCTCATTGTATTAATATCGAGAATAAAATATCAATAACCACAACCGATATTAATAAAAAGGTAAGCGATCTAAACGAACAGGTTAAACAAGTTCAACTTGCTTTAACAAATGAAGTTAGGCATCAATTTGGAAAAGAAGTATCGCCTAATAAAGAGAAAATTGTCCCATACAAATATAAATATCCTTTTCAAAATCTAGATAAAAATAAAAAGTTTACTGTAACACTCCCTAAAAGACCAACTAGTAACCAAGAAAAGAAAAAAGAGGCTAAAGATGAACCCTCATCTTCAGGAGAAAACACTTAACGAATTACAAGTCCTATTTGATGAAGAAGAAGACCCTATAAGCTTAACGAAATCATGAACTCAATTTCTAACAAAGGGATTGCTTCTGATAATGAAATAAAGGAAAATAATTATGCTACTTTAGTGGAAGATTTATATCAACAAATGGGATAAATGAAGTTAAATGATCTAGACTTTCTGCCCATAGAAGTTGTTCAACAAAAGATTGAAAACAAACTAGGAAAAAGAGTAATGGATAATAATGATGTTGGAGAGGAAATTATTAATGAAAACATTAATGTAGACAATGTCATCCAAATACCTAGGTATCAAGGAGAAGGAAGTTGCACAAGACCAAGATACATACCAGGGAAGACTACCCGGTTTAGTGTCAAGGTTATGCCTAATCATATACCTAAACAAGAAGAAGTGACTCTTGAACCTATAAGTCAAACTGGTTATAAACTTAAGCTAGACGGTGTAAGAGATAGACAAGATGTTTTAGATCAATGGAAGAAGGGTATGAGTAGTGTACTTAATTTAAACACTGAATGGACTTCAGAAAATTTCTTAAACTATATCGAACATAGTCTTTATGGCTGTGTAGAAGACTGGTACGATGGAATAGAGGAAGAAGTCAAAACTGTATTAAGAGCTAGTGAATCACCTACTAGAATGTTCAGACAATTATGTCAATACATTGAGATAGAATTCATTGGTCCTAGAGCAGATCCTAATGAAAAACGAATGGAATATAAAAGGAAGTTAAGTAATTTGTCCATCTGTAATATTAAATATGTTGATGATTACATTATGGAATTTGAAACATACTATTATAAAATTGGTGAAAATGAAACAAATCTTGGAATGTTCTATGACAAATTACCCAGTCCTCTTAATGAAGAGATTAGTGAAAAATATCAAGAATGGAGAGAGAGATTTTTAGCTAGGGATGCCCTAGGTAACATAATTGCTTTCCTTAGAAAATGGATTGAAAAGAAATGTAGAGAGGTTGCAGGAACTCAACAAATGAAGAGACAATTTCTCACTTGTTGGGATTTCCCAAATAATTATGGATGTGAAAGAAAAAATTATAATAAAAGAAGGAACTATAAGAAAAATAAATATGACCGATCAAGAGGAGAAACCTATAAGAAGAAGTATTATAAACATAGATATAGAAAGCCAAGTAGGTTTTTCAGAAAGGCAACATATTGTCCTGAGAAAAAGAAAACATGCAAGTGTTGGTCTTGTGGAGAACTAGGACATTATGCCAATGAATGTAAGAAAGCTAATCATAAACTAATGGAAGCCTTAGGAAATTGAGATTACATAGAAATACCAGAAGACAAGGCTTTAGAATTGGCTTTAAGTAACAATAAAGGAATAGTAGAGATCATAGAAGAGGAAAATGAGTATAATGAAGAACCTGAAGTTAGTGATGAGTTTGAAGATGAAAATTATGAAGAAATAAATAACATGATGGAAGGAGAAGAATTAGAAAATTCAGAATCAGATGACTGTGAGGAAGATAAAAGCAAAATGAAAATAGGTCAACTAAAAAGAGCTGAGTATTCATTTGAAGATAATGACCTAGATAAAGTAAACAAAGAAATCTGGAATTTTCCCCAAATTACTAAAGATAAAATATTTAAAACTTCTTTCTTTAAAACTAGAACTAAATATGTATGTGAAGAAATGGAAGGAAGCATAGTGATCGAAGATTGTGAACAAAAGGCAGCCGAAATTAATATCATTAACTGGAAAAGTATTAAAAAACATAAAGAAAAAGGAAATTATAGCTATATTTGTATTGGCGCAGTACAAGTATATATAACTCCTTTGCAAGATTTTTGGCAAGGATGTTAAATGCTTGAGTTTCATTTGTGATATTAGACATAAAGAATTTTATGATCAAATAATTAGTGGTATCACATGTAACTTAAGTCAAGGGACGGTAAGCTATATATGTGGACCTAGATATTATGTAAGCTTAGAGGATTCCTTTGCGTCAAAGCTCTTAGTTATCAAGCTATTAACAGAAGGAGTGAAAATGCATAAAGGAACACGACCCATACAATTAAGATGGAAGGTGGTTTATAAGTTGGTAAACACTATAGACTCATCTTTTAAGAAATAAATAGTCGATGCTCAGAAATATGAGCAAGGAGGAGGTCCTAAGAAGAAAATTACACCTATAAAGATAAATCCTAATGAAATTGAAATTTAAAAAACTTGGGAAGAATTCTTTATGAACCCTGCAGTTAGTAATAGATCAAGTAAGATGTTAATTGATGAATCAGGATTACTTCATATTGGAATGAATATAAAACCTAAAATATAGAGAAATCTAAGTCTTAGAACACCAAGTCTAAGTAGACAAAATTCAACAATAATAACAATGAAAAAACAAGGTGATGAAAAGTCAGAGGAGGATGAAGAAGAAATATTAGTTCTACTAAAGAAACTAAATGAAAAATATGAAAGTAAAAAAGCCTTGAAACAACCAGCAAGGCATAGCATTGATATGGGATCATGTTCAAATTTCGAGTTAAATGAAGATCCAAATAATCCTATTGATAAAAGGAAGGTAATTGGATATAAAACCAAAACTGTGAGTGAACCAGTATATGAGGATGAAGTTAATATGCAAATGGAAGCTTGTAATGAAATATCCAGTACTAATCCTAATAGAATTTATATTCCAATAGATATATGCATTGAGGATTACAATAAATATAGAATATGTGCATATATTGATAGTAGTTGTTCTACATGTTTTGGAAAGAGATCATTATTTCCAGAATTCTTGTGGAAAAAGGCCAAAAATCCTATGCAAGTTAGAATTGCTAATAATAGTGTCATGATGCATACAAAGATAATTGAAGATTTAAAAATAGAAATTGAATGAGTTCAATGTGTTATTCCCATTTTATGGGCAACTAATCAACCTAGTCATGATATGATAATAGGAAATAATTTTCAAAGATTATACTCTCCATGCGCTCAAACTATTGATCAAATAATCTTTACTATTAATGGTCATTCTGTTCCTATACAGAAAATAACAAAGGCTTATACTCATCAGACAATGGAATTTACGTGCAGCCAGCGTGGTGATAGGGTTACTCCTACACAACGAGAGGTTGCACTTAGAATTTCTGAGTGTGATTCATCATTAATAAATCAGATAAATAAGCAACAAGAAAAAATATGCGAAAAACTTTATTCAACAAATCCTTTAGAACATTGGGAAAGGGATAAAGCATTTACTAAGATAACCCTAACAAATCCTAATAAGATTATTAGAGTAAGACAAATGGTTTATACCTACCAAGATATTCAGGAATTTGATGAACAAATAAAAGAATTTCTTAATAAAAAACTAATTAGGAATAACAAAAGTCCTCATAATAGTCCAGCATTCATGGTAAGAAATCATGCAGAAGAAAAGAGAGGTAAAGCTAGAATGGTCATTAATTATAAACAGCTAAATGACAATACTGTTTTTGATGGCTATTACATTCCTAATAAAACTGTGTTATTTAATAGTATACAAGGAGCCACATGGTTTTCTAAAATGGATTGCAAAAGTGGATACTGGCAAATTAAAATGGAAGAAGAAAGTATTCCTTTAACCGCATTTAGTGCCCCTCAAGGGCATTATGAATGGCTAATAATGCCTTTTGGATTAAAAAATGCTCCACGAATTTTTCAGAGAAGAATGGATAATATTTTTAGAGAACTTAATCATTGTTGTTTGGTCTATATAGATGATATTATAATTAATATTCTCAAAAGATTTAAAACAACATAAGAATGATCTTAAAGCAGTAACTCAAAAATGTGCAGAGCATGGTATAATCCTTGGAAAAGATAAATGTGTTTATGCTAAACAAGAAATTGAGTTTCTTGGATTAGAAATTAAAGCAGGACAAATAATATTGCAAAAACATATTTTAGAAAAGATTGAAAAAATTCCTGATAAAATTGAAGATTGAAAGCAACTAGAAAGATTTTTAGGATGTTTAACCTATGCTTCTGATTTTAAAGAAAATCTTGCTTTATTAAGGAAGCCATTACAGAAAAAACTCAAGAAAGAAATAACTTGGAACTAGAAGGAAAGTGATTCCAAAATTGTTCAAAATTTAAAAGCTATGTGTAAAAGATGATTTAGTCCTTGAAACAGATGCTAGTAATGAGCACTGGAGTGTTGTGTTAAAAATAAAAGAAGGAGAAAGACTTTGCAGATATAGCAGTGGAAGTTTTAACAAAGCTGAGTTAAACTATCCTACAATGCAAAAGGAAATCCTTGCAGTTATTAGTGGGATCGAGAAGTTTTTAATCTTCTTAGCCCCTAAACAGTTCTTAATAAGAACAGATTGCAAAGGCATACTCGGTTTTGTTAAAAAGAGTTTGTCTAATATGCAAGTGCAAGGGAGACTCCTGCGTTGGCAATTATGGCTTAACCAATTCTCTTTTACTGTTGAACATATACAGGGAACAAAGAATTCTTTGGCAGATAGCTTGACCAGAGAATTAGCTAATGTCGTCCAAGAAGCTCAACACTACACAAAAACCTCCTGCATACCAACTTCAAAAGATGGATGTAGAGAGGAAAACTCTCATTGATGAGACCGAAAAGCAATGGAGCGGGTTTCACCCTCCAGTTGGGCCTTAATGCAAGGCTTGGTCATATCGGCAAAACAACGTTCGCGAGATGGTTTAATTAAGGGTTGCCATCGGGCAGTCCAAAGGTTATTGATGTTCGAAATAACAATTATGTTATTTCAGCTCATTCCTGATGTACAAGAAACAATATTAAACAAAATAAGAGATAACGATTTTAGGACATGGTACGAGTTGGTGGTTACAAGGTCCAGTAAATTCTTTGATCTTCGAGATCTATGGGGAGAAAGAGTAGAGTTTCCCAAAAACTCTAAAGTTGCATCATTGCGAATCTACCCATATCCTCTTGATAAAGATGCTCCATTCATTAGTATACATTACAAGGCTTGGGATTATGGAATGGTACATGATTTCTATGAATTACCTACTCCTAATGACTCTTTCTTTCCAAAACTTACAAAGTTCCAGCAGTACGTATTCAACAAGGTTCGAAAATATTGTGATGAAAAAAAGACGAATTTCAGTTAAGAGTAAAGGTACAATGTGCTAATATCGAAGTTAAAGAAGGAAAAGTTAGTCCCCCGCATTACTTGATAATATTTGGGGAAGTGAGGTATTGCAAAGATCCCATACTAATTCGTCAGAAGACTGTTAGAAATCTGACTGAAGAAAGAGCACTGAGATTTTTCTACATATCACAATATCTTAATGATTTTATAAAAAGGAAAGAAATTCCTCTTGTCATGTTTCATGTTGGTAACACAACAATTGTGGCGCCTAACTAGATGAAAGAATATTTAGTAGATGGCATAAACAACACTGAGTTAATCTATAAATATTTAGAAGATATAGAAAGAGGAAAGTTCCTGTCATTTGAAGGCTATGAGTATCTGTTTGAAGCATTCATGAGTTGGGATGAAGAGTATGCAGCCAAATGTGTTGCAGACCTTTGCAGAGAGAATCCTATGTACGAAGACAGTAAAGATAGTGAGGGAGGTCTACAAGAGATGATGATGGATGAAATTATGAATGCTTGAGCCCACGCCAACAATAATTCAAGACATCTTTACTGTAGCCACGTTTAATTAATTGTTTTTGTCTTAAAATATCTTTGTAAAAAGCAATGGTGTAGAATTGCTTGCTGAGTCAGGATAAGGATCCTATGTAAGTTTGCTTCCCTATATAAAGGGACTTAGGCCAAGAAGTGAAGGCAGGGTTGGAAGAGTTAGCTAGAGAATTGCTCTGAAAGCATTAGAGAGTCCTCTAGAGAAAAATACTCACCTTAAGAGACAGATTGGTTCTCCATCTCTCTTAAAGTAGAGAAAACTCTAGTTCAGCTTATGTCTGTTTAAGCTTTCAGTTTGTGTGTAATATATGAGTGTTGTAATATTTTCAAATTAAATAAAAAGTTTCGTTCAAGAAGGGAACGTTATCCCCTTGAACCTTATATACACTACTAAAATTCGGTCAAATTACGACCGTTTTTTTACGACCGTCATTAAAACGGTCGCAAAATATAATATTTGCGACTGTTTTTAAGGCGGTCGCAGATTTGCGACCGTTCTTAAGGCGGTCGCAGATTTAAAAATATTTAAAAATGATATACATGTTAAAAATAATTGTAAATAAAACAACTCTATTGCGACCGTAAAAAACGGTCGCAAATTGCGACTATTACGACCCTCATAGAAACGGTCGCAATTTGCGACTGCCATAAACGGTCGCAAATTGCGACCATTACGACCGTCATAGATACGTCGCAATTTTAGACCATTTGCGACCGCAAAAAATGATCGCAAATTGCGACAATTACGATTGTCGTGGAAACGGTCGCAATTTGCGACCATTTGCGACCGCTAAGAGCGGTCGTAATAAAGTTATGATTTTTTTAATAAAATGAGTATAAAACTCGTGCATAACCCACCCTAACCCTATTATATGTTAGAAGCAGCCGTTTTTCTCACCCCCAACCTATCTTTTTCTCTCTCCTCATTTTCTCCATCTTCTCTTTTCTTCTCCATTCTCACCCATCCTTTCTCTTCATCTCCTCTTTCTTTCTCATCTCTTCATCTCCTCTTTCTTTCTCATCTCTTCATCTCCTTTCTTCTTTTAGTCACCACGACCTTCAACAGCGTCACCACCACGACCTTCAACAGCGTCACCACCACGACCTCCACCGTTACAATCACTAGCCCACCACCACAAGCTCCACCTTCATAATATTATGGTTGAACATATTAACGGTTTTTAAGCTCAAATTGGACCATGAAAATCCTAGATCTAGACTTTTTATGGTCCAATTTGGCCTTCTAAACCAATTTTGAGATGAAATTAGAAGTCTATTTGGGGTTTAAGGTATGTTATCGTGTTTATACTTATTTGTTTGATTTTTTTCCGAATTTGTTTTGCATTTCTTGTTCGAATTTCCACGAATGTTGATTTTTTTTGTTTGATTTTGTTCATTTTGGGATTGATTTTCGATTTCGTTTGTTTTTTTTTTTTGGTTTGATATTTGTTATGTTTGGGTTTGATTTTCGTTTTTAATTTGGGTTTGTTTTGTGGTTCATTTTTGGTAACTAATTTTGTGGATATATTTTTGTGGGTTATATTTTTTATGGATTTAATTTTATTTTATTTTGGGTTTAATTTTGTGGGTTATATTTTTTTACGGGTTTAATTTTATAGTGTTTAATTTTCTTGTAATTTGGGTTTAATTTGTGGGATTAATTTTTTGGTGTTTTTTTGGATTAAGGCGGTTGGCGGTGGTGGCGGGTTGACAGGGTTTAGGGAAGGCAGTTGGCGGCGGTGGTGGTACAGGGGGTTTCGATGGGTGGTACAGGTGGTTGAGGCTTGAGGGTGCTGCTGCCAGCTGGATTTGTTGGGTGTTTCGACTTTTTTTTTTAATTTTTAGCGACCGCCTTAAGCCGTCGCAAATGGTAAATTTTGCGACCGCTGCTATTGCAGTCGCAAATCATAATATTTGCGACCGTTGTTGACACGGTCGTTGAAAATAAAGGAAACGGTCGCAATAAAACGGTCACAATTTTGACTTTTTTGTGACCAAGTAAATAACGACACCCCTTTACGCCGTTGACGGTCACAATCATTCTTAGAGACCGTTTTTGCTATTTTTTGCGACCGTTAGAGGCGGTCGCAATTTAGCCGAAATTTAGTAGTGATATCAAATGAGTTATCTTTCTGTTTAATAAGTTCCATCATAAACACAGTAATGATTGTCTAATTAGAGATTACGGTCTGAGGTAGGAAACGAATTAGATATGTGCTGATCATGATCTAAGGAAGACAGGGTTGGGGTTAGCTACCTTGGTAAAGCCGGAAGCTCAGAACGCCGGAGGTTCCATTGTCGACTAAGTTCAGGTATTGGTCAAAACTCTCTAATTAAATAACTGTTATTGCGAAGCATGGTGGACTTTTAAACTGTTAAAATAATTTATTTTGATGTATAAGTAGTAGAGTTGTGATAACTAGTATCGTTAAAAGTCATTTAAGTAATTATCAGAGCGAATTATAGTAAAAATCAGTGTATTATTAAAAACTGTTATTTTAAATTAAGATACTGTTATTAATTTATCAAATACTGTTATTAAGTCATTAAGTACTGTTATTTATCCTTAAAAAAAAATCTGACGTCACTTGGTATTGGGCGGGGTAGCCCATACCGGGTAGCGGTCCATCATTCCCCCAACATTAAGGTTTTGACATTATACATCTCTCTCTTATGACGTTATATTGTGCTTTATATGGAATGAAAAAATAGTTATATATGTAGGCTTTGTTAGAGTCGTAAATTTGTGCTCCCTCCGTTTTATAATAATCGCAAATCTTTCTTTTTACGTTCGTTTTATAATAATTGAATAATTCCTTTTTTTTTTGGTATGAACTCAATACCATTTTACTCTGTATTAATTCTCTCTCCAACCAACCCTACTTAGTATACTTTTTTCGTTATTTCTCTTATCCTCCTAACAAAAAAAATATAGCTACAATACTATACTTTATATTACTTTGTAATCCATAGTACATAACATTCTCCCTTAGGTTCCCACCAAAAAAATTTCCTAAAATTTGTGCAACACTGTTATGTACAAAATGGTTTTTTTTTTTTTTTTTAAATGTTTTTTTTTTAAATCTAATTGTTATTATTTTTTTTTTTTACCATGATAGGAATATGCATGATGGAAATCAACTTGATTTATGTAACACAGAGTCAAAGAGATTAAAAACAAAAGGAAAGGATCGGATGAGGAAGTAATTATAACATTTAACTCCAAACCATTGATTTTCTTTTTGTACTCTAATGTAGAATTCTAGACGAACCTCACATGTGACATGAGTATAATTTTCATAACGTATGTATAAAACACAAATTGCAGTCAAAGCTAAGGAATGTGTGTAAATAGTACACGGAGTATAAAATCACAAAAGTTTGTTTTAAAAAATATTGGAAAAATTCATTTTATAAATCCCAATTTTGTGCGTTTTACTTTTAAAAATCCCAATTATGCGTTTTCCCTAATAAATCTCAACTTTTAGAAGTATTTTCTTTAATTTCATAGGACCCAAATGACCTGTTACTTGAAGAAAAGGTTAACTTTTTATTTTTTTTTTTAAATTGCCATGTGTCACACAGTTAGTGGCTCAAAAAATAAAAATTAGTAATTGTTTTTAAAAAATCTGATTTATTTAAAAATTAAAAAAAAACCCCAACTACCCAGCCCCCTACCCAAACCAGCAGCCTCCATCTCGGTAAACAACCGACACCCGACACTTGATCGGTAATTCGTCCCCCACCCCCGTAAACACCTCCCGCCACTCCGGAATTCGGCGCCCAGCCCTCCCCCGCCTCGAAACCCACCCCTTTTCCTTCCCCCACCCTCGAAACCCTCCCCCCTCCTCGTAAAACCACCCCTCCCCAAACCCCCACCCTTGAAAAACGTCCCATCCCTCCCCGTGGGTCAATTTCAGGGGTGGGGGAAGGGAGGTTGGGCGTTTTTGAGTGTGGGGGATTAGGGGAGAGTGGTTTTACGGGATAGATTTAAGGAGGAGGAGGGTTTCGCGACGGTGGGGGTTGTTTTCCGGCAACTAAAGGAGGCGAAGGGTCGGGGAAGGTAGTTGAGATGGGGGAATTCTGGCAGGGAGGGATTATTCGCGGGGGAGGGGGGCTGGTGGTTTTTAGGGGGGCTGGTGGTTTTGAGGGTGGGGGCTGCTGGTTGTTTTTTTTAATTTTATTTTATATTACATTTTTTCTGATTTTTTTTTTTAATTTTCAGATATTTTTTTTTTAATTTCTGATTTTTTTTGTTGAATTTTCTGATTTCTTTTAATTTTCTAATTTATTTTAATTTTCTGAATTTTTTGGACCAATTAAAGTGTGACACGTGGCCTAGAAACCTAGAGTAGTAGGTTTGGTAACCTGCTGGGTCCTTTAAAAGAAAATGGGTATGAAAGTTGGGATTTTTCCAGGATAACACATAGTTGGGATTTTTTAAAGTCAACCGCCCAAAGTTGGAATTTATAAAATGAATTTTTCCAAAAGTATTCTCAAACGTTGTAATTTAAAAAGAGTTGAAGGATATAGTATGTTAATTAAAAACCAAAAAAACCAACGCATTGAGTTTTCAGTGTATGCTATACCTATAACTATTATAAAATGACACTTTCTTTGTTATTTTCATATATACTTGACCTAGTTTGAATTTTGCACTATTCACACACTTATATTTTATAATTAATCTTCTGTAATTCATACTTAACAAAAAAAATATGAGATATGTTTGAATTGTCTCAATAAATTCTATCTTTATATTAATTAATTTATGATTTTTACTTATTACGGAGTAGGAATTTAAAATATACTTTCCCTGTTTCTTTATAGTTGTAGCACTTCTCTTTTCACACTTGTCGATGTAGGATTTCAATCGTTAATATTTTTAATTACCAATATGTAAAAATCATATACATTTGGTATTAAAAAAATAGATTATAGATTGGTTTGGATGGTAGGCTTATCGGCTTATCTAGGTTGTCTCAATATTTCTCCTCGCAGTATATGATCAATTAAGTATCCATGACCATGAAACCATGACTAATAATCTAATCACTAGAAATTAGATATAGATCATAAATTAATCAATTAAACTAAAAAGCAACGTTAGGTTAATTGATGTTATTCGATCTTTCGTATGTAACATGTAAGATATAATATTTCTATATTTTAATAATATAATACATGCATGTTTTAATTTTTGTGAATAATTCAAACTAGCTTAAGTACTGTGCAACACACAATTGTTGTTAACTTTTATATTATAAAAAGTTGCAATACTAATTCAATAATAATTTGTGTAAATAATGGTATACATACTAATATTTTTATTTTCATGCCTTAGCTTCTACCGATATCAAGGTTATTGAAGCATTATACGAGTACTTTATTTTTGTAAATGAATAAAAGTTCAAGTTTTGTATTAAAAAAAATTTTAAATTTAGAATAATACCAGTGTTGTTATATATTACTACAAATATAGTATATGCATATTATGTTACAAATTTTAATTAAATTTTTGGGAAATTGTTCCGTGTACCCTTAAGGTAAGGAAGAATGCACCGTGTACCCCTGAAAACTTTCAAACGCAATGTGTACCCCTGAGGCTTGAGGTTTGTAAGAATTTGCACCAAATACCCCTATACTCATATAACAAATGATAATTTTGTTAAATTGAGATCCCATATAGGCTATAAGCATCAAGTTCTATTAAATTCTTACACTGTAATGCTAGTATAATGATAAAAGCATTTAATTATCAAGCAAACTTAATTGATAAATCAAATTCTAACACCTTAAAATTTAGGATTTAGAATGATCGATGGAGTTCAAATTTTAATGTAATTTATGCTTTAGGCGGCGATTTTACTCCATAAATATAAAAAACTAAAAATGAGTCACCGTGTAGGCATAATTTTAGTTGGATAAGTCAATGATATGTGCATTTAAAAGACGATTAGGGCATGTGGTGCATTTTTTTTACAAACCTCAAGGAGTCGAGGGTACATGGTGCATTTGAAAGTTTTCAAGGGAACATGGTGCATTTTTCAAAACCTCAGGGGTACACTGAACAGTTTCCCTAAATTTTTTCTTTTAAATAGAAATAAAGTTTACTGTAAAAATAGTAAATTTAAAAGAAAGAAAGAAAAAACGATAATATTATATGAGACTTTGTTTACTTCACCTTATTTTTGATGAATCGAAAATTTTTTGCTGAACTGAAATTATATTTACTAATTTTCTTTTATATTTCTTATTTAAAGTTACCGATTTTTATTGAACTAAAATTATTTTTACTAAACTGAAATAAATTTTGCTGAACTGAACTTATTTTTAATGAAGTGAAATTATTTTTACTGTATATTATTATTTTAAGGTGAAGTGTACAGGACAGAAATCTTACACAGTAGTATTATTTTGATACTTACTCCATCTATTATTTTTTTTTAATATAATACATAAATGATATGTAAAAATATTCCAATTAAGTGTATATGGAAATAATATATTATAGGTTTTAAAATATTTTTCTTGAACATTTTACAAAGAAAAAAATGGAAAGGAATGAAAAATGGAAGAAATATGTTCAACCAATAAATTACTACATGTGTCATTTTTGGTTTGGATAAGTTATTGATTTCTTATTTGACATGCAAACCATTTAACCTCTTATAATTTCATATATGTACATACAAAAGCTGTAATAGTACCCTTTTTTTCTTTTTTTTTTTTCAAATACTAATCTAATTATTTCATTTCTCTTATTATTAAACAAGATGAGGCCATACATTATTTGCATTATTTTTTTGTATTGCCTTGATTAAGGGTCTGTTCATATTTACTTAATTTCAGTTCAATTCAGCTCCAATCAGTTCAGTTCAGTTCAGTTCACCTTCAATCAGTTCAGTTTAGTTCCTAATTTCCTTCTCTCATAAAATATTCATTTCAGTTCAGTTCAGTTAAGTTCAGCTCAGTTCAATTCAGTTCAGTTCAGCTCCAATCAGTTCAGTTCAGTTCAGTTCAATTTAGCTCACTTCAGTAATTGTGAACAGGTCCTAAGGCTTTTATGCCGTGAAAAGTTGTATGTTGAGTTTGATTAAATAATTGCATGATACTCACACATCAATATAAAGAGAACAACTAACTTTGGAGAACATACATTGGACTTAAACCACTTTTGTTTGGTCATTGGTATCAAAAGAAAGAAAACTTTTGTAATTTTGTGTTTAAAGTTAAGAATTAAACAAGTACTCCGTATAAGCAAGTTCAAAAGACATGAATCAAATTCTAAGGACTAAAGAACAATTCTACTAATTAACAATTGACAATGGAATGAATATGTGGTGCTTGCTATAGATAATACAAATGATGGGACAACAAAAGTTAATGGGAGTTTAATTGAGAATTGATTGCGACTACAGAACGAGAGGTTTTCTCGATTTTTTTTTTTTTAGTCTTACTCCAAATAAACTGGGGTAAATTTACATGAATTGAAGTATAAGTAACCTTATTATACCTGGTTGTTGGGTGGGTTAATTACGGATTAGGTTAAAGAGGGTCATTTTTTATAGGGACAATATATAGCAGGTCGGGTCAATACATGTCGCTTGTTAATAGTGAGTCGATAATGGGCGGGCCAACAAACCATCAAATAAAATAAATATTATTGGACAAACTCATTATTAAGGGTCTATTCCGATTTACTAGAAAACAACTGAAATTAATAGAAATTAATCGAATAGAACTGAACCGAAATAATTGAAGCTGAACTGAATTAAACTAAATGGAGCTGAAATGAATTTTTTATGAGAGAAAGAAATTAGGAACTGAACTGAACTAAACTAATTGGAGATGAACTAAACTAAACGAAACTGAAATGACCTGGACTGATTGGAGCTGAACTGGACTGAATAGAGCTGAATGAATTGTTTATGAGAGAAGGAAATTAATAACTAAGCTGAACTGAACTGAAACTAAATTGAACAAAACAAGCCCCGAGTATATATGAATATGAAAATACGTCAACACCCATTTTCTTTATCAATTAAATTGGACAAATATTTTGACACTATTTTGACCCTGCTTAAGAAGGACCTTGTCTATTAAAGATCATGTTCATTAAAAGCCCTTAAACTTGACCATGATCTTATTATCGTTAGACTATCCTACCTAAACTAGATCTAAATTTTTAACTTGAAGCTATTAAGAGCTTTTAGTTGTGGTTTATGTTCTTATCGAAATGGAATTGAACATGGATGCATGCCCAAATGGATATGCTACATCTTTACAGCCCATCTTGTGTGCGGCCAGCCACACCGCATGATCACTTAAAGTAACCAATATAACATTGATTAAGTAACCCCTGTAATACCGACCGAGTAAGCCTTATAGCACTGATCGAGTAACTCTATAACAATGATGAAGTAACCCCTTTAATACTGACCAAGTAACCCCACTACACTAACGAAGTAACCCCTACAGTCAGTGGCTGACCATACGGTGTAGTCCGCCACATATAAAATTTTGTGATATCTTTATGCATAAAAGACTACGTCAAAGAAAACCTTTTCATATACTTGATGTATCATATATTCAAGCCATACTTACACTTTATTAATTGTTATCATGATGACACAACTTGATTTTAATTAGTAGCTTTTCTTTTAAATACTCCATTTATGTTTCAATTATATGTAATAGTTACAACTACAAAACATTACTTAGATTAATTGGGACTAAGGGTCAGTTTTCTTCAGCTTAATTTCAGTTTAGTTTTGTTCAGATCATAATTTCTTTCTCTCATTAACAATTCATTTCAGTTCTATCTAGTTCAGTTCAGTTCAGTTCGGCTTTAATCAGTTCAATTCAACTCATTTCAATAAATCAGATCAGATCATAACAAGTACTCGTAGGAAATTACCACAAAAATAATGAGTTTAAAATTTTATGCCTATCTATCTTGAGTCTTGACAAATCAAGTATTAAAATGGAATATAATATGAAGAATAAAGGGACCCACCATAGTCAAAGCTCCATCAAGAATAGTCGGTGGAGGTGGAGCCCATCAACCATACCAAGTTGCAGAAATTGGCACAAAATAGATGAGATGCGTGAAATTAAATGTTGGTTGATTTTGCATCTTCACTTGGGTAGTAAAAATGTGTATAAAAACGGTTGGAATTTAAATGAACTGGGCTTGTATGACTGGTTTGGATGTGATAGATAACTCATTACTATTTACCTGATTATTCCCATTCCAATGCTTGCTACTTCCATCGATCTATTCTTGTTTCAGACTACTACTATTCTTGTCAGATTTTGCCTTTTCTTACATATGGATCCTCTTCCAAGTTCCAACCCTGTATATATGGCTTGATCTTGTTTGGTAAACGGTTTTAAATTATGGAAATGGTAATGAATTGTACTCCATATTTACATACTCGTATGTTGTTTGGTTTCGGAAATGTCATACTTACTTTCAAGTTATTAAGATCGTTTTTCTAAATTAGTTTGTAGTTTGGTATACTAATCTGTATATCATACGATTACGATTGTCAAAAATTCAAAATGCACTAAAAGGTTGCCATGTGGCTGACTACCTTTTTCTCGTGGCTCATGTCAGGTCTATCACAACGTAATACGAGTACTAACCTTTTGGGGTCCTATAAATACCTACTTCGTAATTTCTAAATTCCATGGATTTGGAAACATTTATTATAAAAAGCATTCATTTCACATCTTAACTCCTATGAATCTGTATTAATTACACTGTTAGAGGAATTTTCTAACGTGTGTCCACTATTACACGTCAACACTTAAAGATTCTTTATTAATATAATTATTCTAACAAATCAAATAAGAATAAAAATAAGGAAGTTTATAGATGTTTCTTTAGGGTTCACCATCTCATGTTTACTTTCTTTATCAATAGGTTTTTAGTAAGCGAATAATATTTAATGAAAAATACTATACATAATCCTTAGGCCTACTTATAAGCATTAAAATCATAAAAATATAAACACTAATTACACTGATTTACGCGTGTTTTTGTCATAAATCCCTAATTTTATAAAATTTTCAAGAGTATCATTACCCATATGTAATTGTGTAAATAAAGATATGCTACACAAATGGATACTTTAATCATTTGAGATAATTGGCATTCATGTAGTAGTATGAATATGAGAGCTCATTTGGTTGCAATGGGAATTAACTTTCCTTGATAATTTGCATATCATGGGAAATTATTTCCCTCTTCAAATTCCTGGGAAATTGCTTAATGATGTTTGGTTGGAATTTAAGGAAATTACAATTCCTAGGAAACTTAAGTCACTAAGGGGGAGGTGGGTAAATGAATTCCCACATTATGTAGGAAATTGAATTTTCCTAGGAAATTCTATTTCCTTCACTTTTTTTTTTTTTTTTTTTTTTTTTGTTAACGAACCAAACAACATACCAATAGTACATTTCCTAGGAATTTTAAGTGCCTACATAAATTTTTGGTGCAACCAAACAAGGCATGGGTGTTACAAAACTGCCACTTCTGTAACAATGCCTTTTCGTTTGCGCTTGAATTAAATTTGCTAATTAGGAGTGAGCAAAAATCCCGAGTAGGGAAATTGGAATGATTAGAAGCTGATAGTTTCTCAACTGAAATTGGGTCTTGTTGTTTTAATTCTAGGTAATAAATTAAGACTGGATTGGGTATTGGTTATCCGACAAATATAATTACAGAGTGCTCCCTCCGCTTTTAAATACTTGCTCCATTTCTCTTGAGCACGTATGTTGATGCTAATCTTTGATCAATAGCATCTGAGACAATTCCAACAAGTACCCACAAGAACATATTTTTTCTTATATGTAAATCACAAACATTAATAATAAAGTAAGATAAATAAATAGTGCAAAAAGTAAAAATAAAGCAAATATTTAAAAAGGACGGAATATTTATTTGAATGTATTAGAAGCTCAAAATTAATAAAATATAATAATACATATAAAAATTTAAGTATTAGAAGCTTAAAAATGAAATGAAAAAAAAAACCCTTACAATATATATATATATATATATATATATATATATATATATATATATATATATATATATATATATATATATATATAGAGGAAGGCTCATGTAAGAACCCTCCTCTATATAAGAACCCAATCTTATATAAGAACCAGTCTTAACCCTTTATTTGTTTTGATCCAACCATCTAAAATGATCCCTTAGTAATGACATTTCTGTAATTTTAAAGAGTTTGTATTTAGAACATAGAATAAAAATTTAGAAAATAGGAAAATTTTTAGAACATAAGCAGAAAAAATTTAGAACATAAGCAAACAAAAATTTAGAACATAAGCAGAAAAAAGTTAGAACATAAAAAGCTTGATTTTCGATTTATGTTCGATTTTATATTTCCATGTTCTAAATTTTTTGTCTATGTTCAAAAAAATTTGTCTATGTTCTAAACTTTTGCATATGTTCTAAACTTATATTGTGAGCCTATGTTCTAATTTTTTTCCCCTATGCTCTAAAATCATTTCCTATATTCTTAGTTTTTCGTGTATGTTCTAAATTTCTTTTTATGTTCTAAACCTATATTTTGAGCCTATGTTCTAAATTTATTCCCTATGTTCTAATTTTTTTTTCTATGTTCTAAATTTAGATTTATGCTTGATTTTCGATTTATGTTCAATTTTACATTTTCATGTTCTAAATTTTTTTTTAATCTATGTTCTAAACTTTTTCCTATGTTCTAAACTTATATTGTGAGCCTATGTTCTAATTTTTTTCCCCTATGCTCTAAAATCATTTCCTATATTCTTAGTTTTTTCGTCCATGTTCTAAATTTCAATTCTTTATATGTTCTAAACCTATCTTTTGAGCCTATGTTCTAATTTTTTTTCCCTATGTTCTAAAATTATTTCTTATGTTCTAAATTATAACATTATGAATTATGATCTAATTTTTTCTAAATTTATTCTAAGGAAAGAACGATGATTAAGTTTTTTTTATATAGTTATTTATAAATATAGCCTATGTAGGATTCGAACCTACATCATCTATGCAGTTTGCATAGTGCTCTACCACTTGAGCTAATAGGTTTTTGATATAGATCAACACACTACCCTCCCATAGAAGTAGAGGAAAACGATCACATGTAGAAACTCAAATGCCTCAATTATTGCTAAAACAACCACCATAACTCACACATTACCCAACACAACTACTACAGTACTACTAGGAAGTGTTATCAAGTAAATTACATCAGTCTGACAGAGGAAAATATACAGTTGGATGTTCATCCAGTGATTCCATTCCTATAAAATATTATGCAAATTTATCTACTGCAAGTGCTAACCTAATATCTTACTATAATACTCTTATTTTTACATGAACTAACCTAAATGACTAAATTTGTGCAACTACCAGCAAATGCTTCATATTATTTGCAATCTCATATGAACTCTAATAATGAACTATCAAAACCAAACATTCTAGTATAATTAATCAAAATTTTGACAACATTCTAATTTTACGCCTTTTTTATGATTCCTCTTTGATTGTAATGTCACATCGTATTATGAACGAATTGACAGCGATGGGTCGGGATGATAACTGATTTTATGTTGTCTCTGTTCTAGATGCTCTATTATTGAATTTTCTTCGGTACATTTTCCCATTGAATAATTCAGCAGCATTTAGCAATGCTTTTAAAACGTGGAATTATATATCGTAAAAATCAAAGATCCACCTCCATTATGATTATGTTGTCGGGTATCCATTAATTTAAACGTAGACATAATAGAATGAGTTTAGAACATAATTTTTTTAAAAAAAGAGTTTAGAACATTATCCATTAATTTAAACATAGAACATAATAGAATGAGTTTAGAACATAATTTTAAAAAAAAAGAGTCTAGAACATTATACAAGCCTGTTCGAAATTGACAGAAAACAAACAACAAAAATCGAACAAAATAATTCGAACATAAATTGAACTAATTAAATCGAACAAAAATCAAAATATTAGAAAAATCGAACTAAAATCAAGCAAAATTCGAACTAAAATCGAGCAAAAATCGAACAAAATAATCGAACAAAAATCGAACTAAAATTGAACCCTAAATTCGAACACTAAAGCCGCAAAAATCGAACCCTAAATTCGAGCCCTAAATTTTCAAAAATCGAACTCAAAAAAATCGAAAAGAAAAACAAAATCCACTTGAACATCATGCTAATTTCATAGAAATTTAAACAAAATCGAAAAGAAAAACATACAAAATCGGCTTTAACTCATGCAAAATTCATGAAAATCAAATCGCAAAAATCAAAATCGCCAATTTGCAAACATCATGCGATTGAAAGCACAAAATCGACTTGAATATCATGTGAAATTCATAAAATTAGAACAAAATCAAAGAAAAACGTACCTGATTTGAGCAATTTAGGTTGTTTTGCAGCAATTTGGGCTAGATTTTGAGATTTGAGGAGAGAGAAAGTAAAGAGGATTGAAAGTTTGAGGAGAGAGAAAAGTATGAACGTTTGGGGAGGGTTTTGGGGGAGTTTTTTTTTTTGTTTTAATCTTGACCGCTCATCCTAATCTAATCCTACGGATGAGATTGGTTCTTATATAACTAGGTTTCTTACATAAGGAGGGGTTCTTACCGGATCTCTCCCCTATATATATATATATTTCCCAATTTAAATTAATTATCTTTTAAGGAATCGGTTGGACTAAGGGCCTGTTCACTTTAGCTTAATTTCAGTTAAGTTAATTTAGTTCCTAATTTCCTTCGTTCATAAAATATTAAGCTCAACTTCAATCAATTCAGTTCAGTAAATGTGAATATGCCCTAATTCCAATCCTGATCCAAAATAACAATCCCAACTAATCTCAAGTCCAAAACCTAAAATTTTGACTGGGTATCAAGTTTTCTCTGCTAAAAGTCTAAAACTCATTAAATTATGAAAGTTCCTCATCTAAATTGAGCATTCTGGATCAGCCCATAAAAACTACTATTATTGGACCAAGGCCTAGAGCCTTATTTGACCAAAATTACTCTCTATTAGAAGTTACATGTACAACAAAACTAAATTGTCGTATTCAATGTGATGAAAATTGTTTAATATATATACATTAAAAAAAAAAAAAAATGGAAATTGTTCATCTTCTTCAGTTGTATTCTTCACTCACAAATTCACAACCAGCCAATTTCACCTGCCCCATCAAATCCAACCCCTGAAATTCCTGCAAAAATGAAGCAAAAAACATGGCCATTTCGATCCGACGGTTCTCCATTCACCGCTCTTCCCCTAGCAAAAAACCACCCTATCTCCAAACAATTTTCAGCAAACCACCATTTCTCCAAATCCCACTCTCTCGACCGTCCGATCAAGGCCCGAATCACCTCCTCACCGTCCGATCATCACCACCGTGACTTCTCATCCCTTCCGTACGATCTTCTCAATAAGATAGCATCTGGGTTTTCTCACCGAGACTTAAACGCAGCGTCTTTGGTGTGTAAGTCATGGAACGACGGGTTGAAGCCGTTGAGGGAAGCGATGTTGTTGTTGAGATGGGGAAGCGGTTTAAACATGGGCGGGCCGGAGTTCGGGTCGACATGGAAAAGGCGTTGGAGTCTTTCTTGAAAGGGGTGGCCCGTGGGTCGAGTCTTGCTATGGTGGATGCGGGTTTGGTTTATTGGGAAATGGGTCGAAAACAAGATGGGATTGCTTTATATAAAAGAGTTGCTGAGCTTGGTGATCCTTCTGGTCAGTGTAATTTGGCTATTGCTTACTTACAAGGTGATTAACTCCCTAATTTCTATCAGTTTTGTTGTTTTAGTTTCTTAATTTGCATTGTTTTGTTTGTTTTGCTGTACTAGAGTGAGTCGCGAAGTGTAATGATGTAGACGGGATTCGATCTCGGGTCTTAGGTACTACCCCAACACCCAATTCTTAAACAATTAAGCTAGTTGATATTCATGTTTCTAAAATAGGATGGTTTAAGTGTGAGAAAGGGGTAGAATGTAAATTGCTTTGAAACAAATGGTGGTTTTGTGGAGCTGTGATAAGTGAGTGCAGAAATGCATTGGTGTAGGAGTTACATTGTGCAAAAGTAACAAAACTACATAAGAGTATTGATGGTAGGGTGGTAAAAGATTGGTTACTGGAGTTATATGGGAGGAAAGTGTCTTTATTTCTAATGTTTTATGTTTTACAAGGTTAACAAAATTGTGGGGTTCATTGCCTAAGATAAGGAGAATCAAGGTTTGGGTTTTGGATGTGATTACATAAATTAAGCTTATTGTGTGGATAGGTTGTCATAAGGGTCTCTTTACAAAGGAGGGGTTGAGCTAAAGCTTAGGGAGTTAGTTGTTGTAGAGGAAGTTTGGAGCTTCAGTGGTTGAGTTTGGATACAAAACATGATCTAGGGGAGGCAAGGGATTGGATTTGGATGGGTATCTGTTTGGAGGAGCTTGGCGTTGTGGTTTTTAGCCACTTCTAGGGTAATTTGGGGGCTTGGAACTGTTAAATATTCAAAAGGTTAGTGTGTGCCCCGTAGCAAACAGTTGTCTATGGTAATAAGTCTAATAAGCTGGAACTGTGAGAGAAAGGGAGACTATGTTAAGCTGAGTCATTACCCTGTCCAATTTGTTTATTTTATTATATTTCATATTATACAATTTTAGTTTAATTCTGGTGTATAGAGAGCCACAAAAGGTATTAATGTAGACATGATTCAATATCTGGTCCTAGATGCCATCCCAAGCCGTTTAAAACAACTAAGCTAGGTGATCTTCACATTTTCAAATTAGGAAAGTGGAAGTGTGAGAAAGGAGTGAAATTTAGTGGTTTTTGGAGCTTTGACAGGTGAAGATATAGAATGCATCTGGTGTAGGGTTTATTTGTTACAAAATTTCAAGTTTGGTATTAAATGGAGGATTGTAAGAATGGTTGTTGGGTTTAAATGTGAGGAATGTTCCTTAATTTTGTGTATTTCAGTGTTTCCTGATAACAGTACTATGGGGTATTTTGGTTATGATAAGGAGAAGCTAGATTTGGCTTTTGGATTTGATTCTAAGAATTAATCTTTTTGTGTGTTAGTTTGTCATTATTCACTCCTTACAAAGGAGAGGTTTTCGGTTGTGCAAGAGAATTCTAAGCATGAGATGTGAGATGTGTTTGTAGTGTGTGTGGTTTGATGGAGAAGTCGGTAGTTCATGGACTTAGGGAGCTTGGTTTATTAAGGAAGTGTGGAGGGTTAGTTGTGTTAGTTTGAATTGTAAAAATGACTAGGCGAGCAAGAGAATAATTTGAATATCTGTTTAAAGCTTTGAGATGTGGCTGTTAGCTACTTGTCAGGGGAATTTGGGTGCTTATACGTTATATTTACTATTAAATATTTGAAGTGGTGTATGATCTGTTGCAAAGAGTTGTTTATGGTAATAAACATGTGCAGAGCTGTGAGAGAAAGAGGGGCTATGTTGACCATAGGCATTTTCAAGCCCAGGGCCAGAGCTGGAAGTCACGACTGCTTCCTGGCTTTGTAAAGTTTGAAGTTGGTGCAGGCAGATTGGGAGATTGTGGCATGGGAATGAGGGTGATTGTGCGGTCCAAGTATATCATTATTATGTGCAGATTGCAGTGATGTAATGCAAAAGAATTAGAAATTATAGAGGCTGGAGCTAAAGCGGTGCTTTTTAATTTGAAGCTTATAGCGGAGTGTGGATACAATAGTTTTGTGGTTGAAAGTGACTGTAAAAGCATCATTCATTTCAAAGGGAGTAAGAAGTCTCATTTTGTTTCGAAAATATTTTAAGTTGAACTCTTGGTTTAAACTTTAAAGTTATCTTTTGATCTTTTTAGGATAGAGCCATAGAGGGTATAGATTCACCCTTATAATTTTTGAAGCTTGCTGAAGTTTCAGTTGTTTCTAGCTCAGCTTTATTCAGTCTAAAAGTACAGGGCCTTATTGGAGATGCACTTTATTATTTGTTTGCAAATTGTAATGAACTGACTTTGGAAAAGAGGTATTTATGGGTAGTTTAGTATGTTAGTGGTCATCAAATGTATTACATAAGGGAAATCATGCAAGGAACCAATAGATGCCACATGGGCACAAAAAATGAAAAACCATCTAGAATCATCTTAGAAAATATAAATAAATAGGGAGAGGGAAGGAGAAGAGAATTGGCAGAAAGTTGGTGTGAACCTTCGGGAGGGTTATGGCCTAAAGCCATTGTTAGAGAGCTGTGAGCTAAACTCACTGTTGGAGAGTGATAGCCTTAAGCTATTAAACCTATCTTTTGTAATCCTTTCTCCATTATCAATCAAAATATAAAGCTTTCACCTTTATTAATCCTTAGTAATATAATATTTACAATCAGAAAATCAGTTCATAACACAAATGATAAGACCTAGTTACCGCTTACCAGAGATTTGAGTTCTGTGGTTCAATTATGGTCTCATATCTCCAAATAGGATCAAGTGATCAACATACTTTGTCCTCTGGCTTCTGCAATGTAAATTTGTAGTACAAATACTTGCTATGTCATTATCCTCGGGTATTTTGAAATAATTTTCCTGAACAACGAGCAAACTCTTTTTTTTTTTTTTCGTTCAGCTGAGAAAATTTGAAAACCTATTTAAGCTTCTGCTTCTTAACAATGGTGAAAATGTGATACAGTGGTACAAGTGTGGAAAAAATGCTTTTGAATGTTTGAATTGTGCATTAATTGATTTATATGCATGCTTGTGTATATGTAGCTGACTTTGCAAATCCTAAGGAAGCTGTCAAGTGGTTGTTTCAATTTGCCTCTGCTGGACATGTCCGTGCTCAGTACCAACTAGCACTGTGTTTGCATCATGGGCGTGGGATTGAGCGAAATCTGCCAGAAGCTGTACGGATTTATTTTACCGTATTTAAACTTTTGATTTATTACTTCTTGCAGTACAACCGGTGTTAACCTAAAGAAATAGTATTGTGTTGGCAAAACTTCTGAGATGCAGTTCAAGGTTGTTAGTTACAAGACACAACACATGATTGATCTTTATAATTTATTTTGAGTAGGCGAAGTGGTACCTCAGGGCTGCAGAGGGTGGATATGTTCGAGCTATGTACAATGTGTCACTCTGTTATTCAGTTGGTGAAGGGTTTGCCAAAAGTCATCCACAAGCGAAGAAATGGATGAAGCGGGCTGCTGATCATGGTCATAGTAAAGCACAATTTGAGCATGGACTTAATCTTTTCTCGGTATGTAGCATCTCCCTTCGCAAAAACTTGTGTGTTTAATTGTGTTTTTTTTACTTGTACCCATGGGCCTTGGGCTGGGCCACCAATTTAAATTATAACCCCATCTCATTCAGCCGCTGATAACCCCCTGCCTACAATACTCACCCCCACCCCCCCCCCCCAAAAAAAAAGCCAAAAACACACATCAAGGGTGGATGACGAGCGTGCTCCCACATCAACTAACATGATTCTCGTGTGTATTCTTATATCTTATTGCTTAATCTTTAGCCAAAATCTGCATTAGGATTTAGTTTGAGAATTCTTCTGCTGCTCCTTGGCAGGAAGGGGAGTTGCCAAAAGCTGTTGTCTATCTAGAACTTGCTAGCCGTGCAGGGGAGACTGGTGCCTCTCATGTGAAAGATGTCATTGTGCAACAACTATCAGTTAATTCACGTGATCGTGCTATGCGTCTTGCTGAAAATTGGCGTGCATTGCCTTCATCGCGCTGACCAGAATTTATGGACGACTTTTTGTAAAATCCCCCTCCCCTGTCTCCGATTTGCTCCCTTCTGCGGAGGAGCTATGCCTCATTGTTCACACTTGGTCATTTGAGGTAAATCATGTAAGCAGTAAGTTACAACTCAAATACTAGTGCATGTTCTTTCATAAAATGTGCCTCAACTCCTCAAGTGATATAAGAGGCTGTATTATATAAACCCTTTGGCCTTTCCTTCTTAAATCTAATAACTTTTTACCATTGCTTGAAAGTGGATCTCACAAGCTTAACTTTAAATTCAAATGTTCATGGTAATGCAGCAACTATTCTTTCAGATTAATATTCTAATAGCAAACTATTCGTTCAGATTTTGTTTTTTAGATCAATGTTAATTGGATGGATCTTACGCAAAAATTTTTACAGTATATGTAGTAGTTTGCTCAGAAATTAGATTGGATTGCACAGCAACTCCCCAAAAAAAAAAAAAAAAAAAAATAGCAACTTTTGATAACATTTCTGATTATTATAGGTTAAAGTTATTTTTTAATCAACAAAAACCTAAAATTGCAATTTATTAAAAATAAAAATATTAAAAAAAAAAATTAAAAAAAGACCCTAAAATTGCGACACTCATTAGGCTGCAAAAACAGTAGAGGGCCTCCTTTTGTGAACTAAAACCATTTTGAATACTGTTGGATAGATAATTAGATATACAAAATCAGATTATGCAGAATATAGGATAAAAACTAGTTAATTTTGTCACAAATGTTTATTTTTTGTCTGTTAATGTCACTAAAGACCTAAGTATCCCTGGGCTAATCTTGTCGGCAATAGCACCCTTGTCTGAGATTATTAGACACTTCTCTTTGACAAGAGTCTGCAGCTCATTCATTTCAGAGTCGAGCCTTTCTTGATCTGCAACAACAATAACAAAATAATCAAATTAGACATTACTCCATCAACAATGTCCTAGTTTATCTTTCAAATAGCATTACAGCTTAGCTGCTGTAAAATAAAAACAATTGGTGTGGTAGAATTATATAGTGACTTACTTTGAGGCATTAAAAGTTCCTTATATTCTATAAGGTTCCACATTCACCCTCAAAATAAAAGTCACTCCACCCCAGTTTTATGATATATAATTGTAAATTGTAAGTCTGTTTCAGCAAGGGTTGACACTAAAACCTAATAGCATAAACATGTTATAAGCTTATAACATGTTGATTATAATAATATAGTGGTCTCTTGTATGTTGTTAACTTCTTTTGAAGTACAAGAGTACCATAGACGACAAAAGTAAATCCTTATTTTCACATAGCACATGATGAAAGAAATTTTCTAAAACATATGATATAAAATAGGTCAGCGAGTCTCTGTCGAATTTCCCAACTTGTATTGAGCCATTACTAGATGAATTCACCAAGAGTAAGGCCAAATTCAAAGCTATGTTTCTCAAAACTTTTCAATCCACCTTAAGAATTCAAGTCAGATCCTAAGCATTCAGACATGGATATGGACACTTCATTGAGTTCATTCTCTGTCAAATTTCTCTATTAGCTCTAGTTGGCCTAGAAGTGCATTTGTAAAACTAAGCATGACCCGAGCTTGGCTTGGCAAGGTTATATAGGAGATCAGGGCCTAAGTATACAATTGGAAGCATTTTTACTGAGCTATTAGGGCAAGGGCAAAGAATGTGGTGGAGTAAGATGGTATGGTGCAGATTATCAATGCCCGAACATAGATTCAGCCTTTGGTTGCCTATGCTAGAACTTTCGTAATCTGTGAGGAGGTGAAGAGATAGAGAGACATAAATACTTTTTTTTATTTTTTATTTATTGTGATCATAATAAGTAATGCATTCAGAACATTAAAGGAAGCTAGTGATCAGATCTAATACTACTGATTATCATGTCTTGTCTGGCACTTGGTTTTGTACCTGTGTCAGACACAAGTGCCTGAATCTAAGTAGCATAGATAAATAACTAGCCCAGAAAATTTCCCAGGCAACTCAAGACTTCAGGGTTGCAAATGATTAGCAAGCTTTCAGTTGATAAGATTCTAGAGTTCACAGTCAGCCATTTTATGCAAATTAGTGCAAGAGTTCAAGGATTTATACTAGACAGCTACGAGTTAATATTATCCCAACCTAACCTTATCAGATAGATTTCACTTAGTCACTTTAACATGTAAACAGAACAAGAAGACTAATAATGTCAATAGAAGAGAATGCAATAACACACCTTCCTCTAATATGGTATGAGCAGCATGAAATGGAACCTGAGCAAAGACATCTGTTCCAGGGAACATCATCCACATATTTTCAGTCGCATCATGATTTCCACAGGTTGGACAAACTTCTTGAACTAATGTCTTGGAACCATGCCCTCCAATCTCCTTCATAATAGACTCAAATGGAGAAGGAACACTAGTTTTTGTTGTACGTGCCTTCTTCCTAAGTGCTGTTAATGCCTCCCTGTTCCCATTCCTTAACCTGTCATTTTCCACAACCTACATCTTCACAATGAGAAAACAAACTCCTTTTTCTTGGGGATGGGGGTTGAGGTATTATGTAACTAGCTTTACTCTAATAAATTTCATAAAGTGGTGCACATTCCAACTGGAACAACTCTTATGGGCACCTAGCACACTACTAACTAATCAAGCTGAAATTTTGGATTGCAAAAGTAAGTAGCACAAGTTTTTACAAAAAAGTGTAAAAATCAAACAAATATTTCAGATGTAACATCTGTTTTAATCAAGAAACAACTTTTAATACCATTTCAAGATTTACCACTTCAACAAAATTACACGAACAGGCATTCTATCATGTCAAAAAACATAAAATAAAGTAGGGGTTAAAAAAATAATCCAATGGTCATGCACAGGGACTACTACTCTGTACTAAATAAGTATCTTGAAAATCAAGACGGTACAGCATTACCACCAACACATTACCCCAATGCTTCCAAAGGGTCCACAATTTCACCTTTGTGTGTGTGTGTGTGTTGGGGGGGGGTAGGGTTGATCTCAGATGCAGCCTAATAATTAAGATGACAGATTTTTCTACTTTCCAATTGACCCTATATCCAATATGAAAATCAAATATCCATGTAAACATTGACAACGATATTTCCTAATAACATGACCATCAAACTTAAGCATCCTAGTCAGTTAAGTAACCTGGACAGAACAAATGCGAAAAGATAACACATGGAGTCGGGTAAAGTACTACCTTAAACACAGACAACAGACCATGCTTTTTCACAAATCAGCTTGGTCATTCATAAACCCATTGTTATCATCAAACAAACCTGACAGTGTGAGCTCAACAATACTCCAAAACAAATCAGCTATCTGAAGATGATCTCAAACAACCACAATCACACTCCATAAAAGACTAATGGTAACAAGGCTTCAGATACAAGATCAATTTGTAAAAGACCACAAACATGGCGTAATCATAATGCAAACACAATGAATGATGCACTTGTTGCAGTAAAAAGCACCCCCATTAATTACAGATCACAATAATAAAGTAGTGAACTCATCACCATTAAACTTTGTCCAAATTACCCTCATAACAAATTCCATCAATATAAAATAGAAAGCGACAACATAACAAGGCATTAAAACATGGATGAACCATAAATTATCACATTCGCGCCTTACAACTAGCACAAAAACATTGACAATACAATCAAACAGCAAGAATGCTAAAAATAAATTATATGACCAGGCATATAAAGCTTAAAACTAACAAATGGAATAGAAAAACAAGGCTTAGACATAATACTGACCTGAAGCCGTGCCAAAATCAGATGTTCAGCTTCAATCTCAAGCTCAGTGAGTTGTTGCTGGACTTGTGTTACATTTTCATTCATATTCTTTCTATTTCTTCAAAGAGCAACCTAAAAAAATTCAAATATAAGAAAAGAAATTTAGTATAGCATAAAATAAAGATTAATAAATGTGGGATACAAAATTACTGGCCCCAAAAGGCCAAAACAGTGGTAAATCTCAGGATTTGGGGAATGGGGGTATGAACTCAATTAAAAATATTACTTGTATAATTATTCAATGAAGAAAAAAAAAGTTCAATATTAAAAAAAATAAAAAATTACATAAATCGTATTACATTACATATAACTAAGAGAGAAAGTACTCAAGTTTCAAATAAAATTTTACAATTGCACTCGACGAGTTTTCACAATTTGGAATCGGTTAATTACATCGTCATCATCAGCATTAACTTGCAAAAACAAGTCCCTATCAATAAATATAACTAAACAACCATTCAAAAACTGGTCCATCATGTTATTCCGCAATTTATTTTTCAAAATTGTCATCGAGGGAAAAAAAAGAAAACTCTTTCCACACTTGCAGTTGCAACCGGAAGAATCACGGCTAGTTTTTAAAAGCAGGTAAAATAGTTTATATAAATTGTGTTTCTCGGTTTAAACTAACATCACGGATAGTTCCCCCAAGATCTTTGTAACTTCCAAAAGTATTCTAAACTCCAATTTATCATCTTCCAATTCTAGCATATAAAATCAAAACCCATAACTAGTCTAAATCTAATAGCCATTTCATCTTACAATTCTACTGTCATTTCATCGAACAGGTGGTGGGCATCAATCCAAATAGGAAAAAGCAAGGAGTTTTTCGATTAGCAATTAGCATAGCAATGCCCAGAACTTATTTCTTCTTGATTAAACATTAAATTTGAAACTATATGAACCGATTTTCTGAGTATATGAAGTTGCATAATAACAAATGCAAAGTAATTAATAATAAACAAATTAGCGAAAAATTGAAAGAAAGCAAAAATAAATAACACCAAATATGAATTAGGGGCAAGAATTAGAAGAAAATAGGGGTAAAATATATGAATTAGAGAGAAAAAGAGTACCTGAGAAGTTGAGAAATATGAGAGTTGAGTGCTTTCTCTGTCAATGGAGGTTGATTGTTGACGGAGGCAGCTGAACGGTGTATCAGGCTTCGTGTTGTGACTAGGGGTGGCAATTCGGGTCAGATTTCGGGTCGATTTCGGGTTATGCTTAGAAACTATTAAAAATAGTGTAAAACTTAATATTATTACGAAATATGAAATTTGGGTCAAATCGGGTCGAATTCGGGTTGTTCAGGTTCGGTTCAGGTCGGGTTCGGGTCTCTCTCAGTAACTTCGGATCGGGTTCGGGTCGGGTTTTCGTGTCGGGTCAGGGTTTGCCAGCCCTAGTTGTGACTTCGGGCTTGTTATTTGCGATTATGTGGTACTCCCTCGGTTTTATTTGCTAGTCCCGACTCAATTTACTTGCAAAACATATTACGAATATGGCAAACGTTAATGGCCTATTCTGATTCATTGAAATGAACTGATTGGAGTTTAACTGAACTAATTAGAGTTTAAATGAGGTGAATTGAACTAAATTGAGCTTAACTAAATTGTTTACGAGAGAAGGAAATTAAGAACTGAACTGAATTGAATTGAATTGATTGGAGATGAAAAAAAAATGAAATTAAGTGAACTAAACTGAAACTAAGCTGAAGAGAACGGTACCTAAGTCATAAAAAAAAAAAGCCCGGGGCTTTGGGTAAGATAATTAAAACTTAAATAATTAACTTGAAATAAACATTAATTACATCGACACATGATTTTGGTATGTATTTCCAAATTAATACCATTTATACACTATTTTAAGGAATTATCCAAGCAGGGGCGAATTTAGGGGGGTTCATTGAACCCACAAATTTTTTGAAAATTACGTAGTATAAGTTTTAATTAATATTTTTTTTGTTAATAAAATCTGAAAAATGGATATATACATTTGATGTACATAAATGAGACTTGGAAAATGGCGGAGCATAGTGGTTTTGGCTTGACACACTAACTGCACTTTGTTAAGATTAGATTTTATACTCACGAGTTAGGGTCTGTTCACATTTACTGAACTAAGTTGAATTGAATTGAGATAAAATGAATATTTTATGAGAGAGGAAAATTAGGAGCTGAGCTGAACTGAACTAATTAGAGTTGAACTGAACTGAACTAATTAGAGCTAAACTGAACTGAAATTAAGTAAATGTGAACAGACCCTTAGTTCGTAATTTTTTTAGAAGAAAAATTGGATTTAGCTTTAGAAGATTTAAAATTTTGCCTTGTAATGGTTTTAAATAACGATTTATTGTGCTTTGGTATTTTGGTTGTTATTGCTTCTTAATTTATTTGACTGTGCTAAGACTTTGTTGTTTCTAACTTTCCAAACAATCAATTTCGTACACTTAACTTCAATTAGAAACTTGATTTTGCTTAGTTATTTTGATTTTATTAAATTCAAAATTTAATATGTATTAGAAGACGTTGAAATGAATAGAACACTGTCCTATTCATTAACTTATAACTTATTAGGCTTGTATTACGATTGTTGTAATAAAAGTGAATAAAAGTTATGAATTTGCCAACTCTACACTCCAAAAATCTAATGTATGGTTGGTGCATCCGGGTGCACCATGCGCATGGTGCACCCGGAAAGAACATTAGGTATATTTAAAAGAACATGGGCGAAAAAAAGAACATTATAGATATTTATAAAGAACGTGAGCATAACATGTTCTTTAAATTTAATTAATATGTTCTTTGAGTTTGAACTATATGTTCTTTATATTATACAATATGTTCTTTAATGTATGTACGTACATTAAAAAAAAAAAAAAAAAATCAATCTCCCGAGTAACTAGAAAAAAGAACATGTTCTTTACTGTATTATCATGTTCTTTTTATAAAGACTTTATGTTATTTGGTTAGAGGTAATCAAACTTAGATCGACCCGGCTTGATTTTGGACGGGTTTTGGGCAAAAAATTTTCACCCCCAAATTCGGTCAGACCCGGCCCGTAAATTTAAATTTTTGGGCGGGTTTGGGATTGCGTTATTATGCATTTTAGTTGATTTTTTATACTCAACAAGAAAAGCCCGCACGGCCGGACCATTTTGGGCACAAAAACTTTAGCCCAAAACTTGGCCCGACTCGAGAAGTGAGTTGATTTTTTAACCTTGGCCCGGTCCGCCCAATGATCACCTATATCTTTGTCAAACACGAACATGTTCTTTTTTGTCAAATATAATGTTCTTTTTCAAACACGTTTAACCACCCAAATAACCATGAAAAATAACATGTTCTTTTTGTAAAGACTTTATTTTCTTTGTAATGTCATGTTCTTGTCAAACACAAACATGTTCTTTTGTCAAACACAGGTATGTTCTTTTTCAAAGACTAGCATGTTCTTTTTTTTTTGCCCATGTTCTTTAAAATATGTCTAATGTTCTTTCCGAGTGCACTATACTATTTTCACCAAAAATCATCCTAGAAAACAACAAATGTAAAACTATTGGTATACAAACTTGATATTTCCTTTGATCATGTGCTGAGTTGTTCACTGATTTTGTAGCAATTGCAATTTGCAACCGGGCTACTCCAAGTTGACAGTGGTCCATGAGGCTTGTTTTGTTCTTCAAGCATACATGTCACTACCTTCCCAAAGTAAAGGCCTTTATTATAGAGCAAAAATACAAATTGGAAGCTAGAAACACACTGTCTGAATCCATGATATTTTGTTATGTTGCTGCCTGTTTGCTAGTTAGGCTGTCAACTCATTATTACAAAACTATTTTTCCAGAATGTCTATTTACATTACACGAAAAAGTCCTTTTTTTTATATCTAAACACGCATCGAAGTTTGTCTAAGAGGATGAGCATCTCCATGGTAGAGACCAAGATGGTACATAGCCTTGACAATCAATTCTCTCAACTGAGGATACTGAGCAGTAAGATTTCGATCAGTACCCTCTAGGGCGGTCAGAAGCCTAGCTCGTTCTAATGCCTCGCTGTTGCCAGCGTTTATAGCAAGGTGACAAAGGAGAACCAATCCATTTACTTGAGCCCTCTCGCTTTCCCTAAGCAATCTCAACAAAGGAACTACCCCATCAAACTCGATGATCGCCTTAGAATGTTCATGACACAAGAAATTCTCCGGATCAACAAACTTTGCTAGAGCAACAGCAGCCTCAGTACCAACCTCATGATTATTCCTGCTAAGCTGCTCAACCAAAGGCCCGATTACTCGAGTCTCTTTAGCAGAGAATGTCCTAGACAGACACCCAATCGATTTTATAGCAGCAATTTGCAAAACAGGATCACTAGACTCTTTGATCACCCTCAAAAGCTGCACCACCACTGCCTTACCAGCAGGGGAGCTCGTCTTGAAAGCCGACCTGCGAAGGTCAGCATTCGACTCAGCAGCCAATGTGATCTCCATTACAGCCATCACACAATTCTTCCTCAACTCCCCAGTTTCCCTCTCAATCAACTTAGCCAAACTAAGCAACCCTTTTGTCTCAGTAATCCTATGACTGTTTATAACACTATCCTTAGAAAGCATCCAAAGTGCCTTAGCACAGCTAATCTTAAGCTCCATCTTAACCTCAGCACTCTCATTCCCTCTTCCCTTCCTAGTCTGCCCTCCTTTACTAACCCCAACATCCGAATACAACGATGAAAACGACGAATAACTCGAATTCAGCTTCGGTTTCCATGACTCTCCTCCTAGCCTCTCCTTCTCCCTATTAATCTGAACAATAGAGTGAATACTATGATGATTCTTCTTCATTAATTCGGGTTCGTCTTCCAACATCTCGAACGAAAGCAATGACACCAAGGGACGAATCACATTCTCCCTCCCAAACTCCTCCCTAGCAACACCACCATCAAATTCAGCCATCCTTGCAACCAATTCCGCCATCTTAACCTGAACTCTCATAGGAGAATCCCCCAAAACTTGAACAATCAAAGGAACACCCAAACAATCTACAATAACCCTAACTCTATCTCCATCATTAGCAACATTATACAACGCTGTTGCCGCTGTAATCTGAGCTTCGGCGGAGTTCATTTCCTTCAATAATCTCAACAATGGCGGAACCCCACCTTCTTCAACAATTATCTTCTTGTTACGATCATTGTCTCGGGCCAAAAACCCGATCTCATGACCCGCCTCGATTCGGGCGGGTAGAGAAGAACCCATTTGAACAGTCGCGGTGTAAGACCAAACCCACGCCAAAATCGGGTCGTTGCTTGCGATTGGTGGAAGAGACAAAACGACGTCGTCGTTATTGACGTTATCGTCGTTTGCGTCGACATGGAAGACGGAAATAAGCCAGCGTAAGTCGGCGGCGGAGTTGTCGAGGAGAGAGAGAAGCTTCCGGAAATCAGCGGCGGTGATGAGTTTGACGAGGCGGTGGAAGAAGGTGCTACGACGGCGGCATTTGCGGACGAGGGTGTGGGTCCGATGAAGGGTTCGAGAAACTTCGGCGGAGATGCGACGGAGAGGGCGGTCGTAGATTGCGGAGGAGTTGGCGGTGGTGAAGCGGACGAGTGAGCGGAGCATGTGGGCGAGACGGTCGACGTATTTAGCGAGTTCACAGCAGTCGTGTATGAAGGAGGTTGACTCGTTGGCTAACTCGCGAACTCGTTCAGCGAGTACAATTGGTTCAGAGAGTTGTTCTTCGAGGGGTTTTTCGTCGTCGATTAGCGTCGCCGGGATTACAGTCGCCGGCGTCGGAAGTTTCGTCATTTTATGGGGAAAGAAATTAAAAGCGTCGGAAATTGAGGAAGATTTTTTTGAATTATTATTTTTTATTTTTTTTATTTTGAGGGAAAAGGAAATGAAAGGGAAGATTTATTTTGTGAGAGTCAATTTATGAGTCTTCGGATGTCAGTTTCAATATTTTGGTACTCCTTTTGTTTTCTGCTTCTGTTTTTTGGTTTTTTGATTTTGGATTATTTATTGATTGTGATGATTTTTGTTATTAAATGAGCTAATTGAGAGAGAATTAGAGAAAAAAAAATATAAGTAGGATTAATTATTTTAAGAGTAGTATTTATATGTTACTTCGTATTAAAATGGATTAAGCTAACTATAATATATTCATATTTCATACCATCTCACCTAACTGTTTAATCCAAGATTAATACTCCTATAGTCCAATTACTCATAACTGCCACTACCACCAATCCACCATAGTTTACTCAGGGTTGATGGTCTTAACACGCATTGTAGCTTTACATGCATTACGACAAAATTAAAATATAGTAGTACTTCCTTTATTTCATTACTATTTATTTTAATATTATATTTAAATATCAACTCTTTAACTCGTGCGATGTACGGATTATTTACATTTAAAAAATACGTTTTTGTTTATTATATGTTAATCTTATTCAACATACAAGTATATAAAAATCGAAAGGGAGAGGAATCGGTGAACTTTGATTGCTTTCATAATGTTTATATTGAATTAACTTTAAGACTACTTATTTTAATATACTACCTTCGTTTATTTCAAAGTTGTCCATAACATGATTTCCTAAGTGTTTTGTAAAATTAGATAAAAAAATAAATAAATAAAAAATAAACAAATTAAAGGGAAGTGTGACATGTGGTGATATTGGTTTGACTAGATATAGATATAGATATCTTCAACTACGCATTATACAGTAGCAATTTTAAAATTTTTGATCATCAAAATCGATACATTAATAATAATCCATCTAATATGATTTCATATAAATATATTTTTTCTTATTTATATCAAAATTGTTTATAAGGATTTTTTTTTTTTTCGTCTAAGTAACACATTGGCAATCAATAAACCTTTAATCAAATAAATTTCATTTCAAACTCATTAGCTCAATAGATTTATGAATATCGTGGCAGGGAATTAAGTACTTCGTATAAAATATGCAAGGGTTGTTAAAACTTACGAGTACTATTAAAATACGAAGTAGCAATAGCCTAGTAGGAGTATTTTCAGGTGTCACATACTCACATTCACATCTATTTATTGCTTAATTAAAGTAAGTCCACTCCGTATTTGCTAAACTAAACTAAAAAAAATCGAAGTGATAAAATAATGAAGCTAACCACATTCACGGATCAGAATGTCTGTTAAACTTTTTATTGCTTCCCCAAAAATTTTATACAATATCAATGCTTCCTAAATTCCTAGTTGCATGAGTATTACCGTATTAGGGGACATACATTGTCTTTAATAGATGAATTCTCTCTTTTAAAATGGACTAATGTTCCATAATACTGTATTCTTCTCCGTCCTATATACTCTAGTCTTTTCTAATAAAAATACTCCATATAACAAAAAACAAATCGCGCAGTAGATTGCATAAGCCATTTGATATTGATAAATCTAAATACGTAATAACTCTAGTTTGTTTGTGAGAAGGGTTTTCAATATTTATTTCTTTTTACCTTTTCAAAAAAAATTAAGAAAAAACTTAGTTATGGTTATTACTGCATTGTGGACTTTGTGGTACATAAAAAATTTTATAAAATAATGTTACACTCATACATTTATACATAGTACAGAATACATATAGTAAAGTAACTAAACAATACAGTACATATATAGGTGAAGTAAACAAGACGATAATTTATTTATTTTTTTTTATAAGAAAGACGTCAATATAATTAGCTCTTAATAAACCCAATAATTCAAACCAATACGGAAATGACAATTTTGATTGTAAAAAACTAAAAACCAAGAAATAATGACTTTTATCCACCAAGAATTTACTCCGTATCAAATGGCAGAAAATTGAGAAGGTTCAACTTGTGATAATGAGTCGCAAATTTGAGACTGAAGTTTTGTTTTTCTCTCTCTGTCTCACGAAATCATGAGACCAACTACTTCTAGCGAGTAGTGAGCCAACTAAATTCCCCATAATTGAGGTTCCATGGTAAATGTTTAGTACTTCCTCCGTTCTTTTTTTATCGCATCACTTTGACTTTTACACTATTCACATAATTTTCTTTGACTATCTTTTGTGATTTATTCGTAAAGAAAAACATAGTCATGTGGGATCTAATTAGATTCATCTCGAAATCTACTTTCCAAATATTAATTTTTTATAATTTTTACAAAGGTATAATTAATGATATTAATAGCTAAAGTAATGCATTGGCAAGCGTGAAATCTCCTATGATGCAATAAAAAAAAACGGAGGAAGTATATTGAAATAAAATTTAGTAAAAATTAGAAAATAAAACTACAAATTTATCAAAAATTGGATTATAACATCACAAAATTTACAACTTTTATTATAACACCATATTAAAACCAAAAACATGAATTTCACCACCACTTAACATAAATCATCCAAAAAAATCCGTTAGTGGGCCTTAGAACGGACACGTATCACTATTCTATTAGGGTGTGTTCTATTCACCTGATTTTTACTTTTCTGAACTTATCTGATCTTATTTGAACTTATTAGAACTTATTTTAGTTATAAAATAAACTTGGGTAGCCCTGGTTAACCCTTATCACAACTTATCTGAACTTATATGAACTTATTAACCCTTATTTGAAATTATCTGAATTTATTAACCCTAAAATAAGTGAAAATAAGGTGAACAGAACAGGACCTTATTGGATTAAAAAAATTAAAAGAAAAAGAAAAAATAAACTTTAAACCCTAACCCAACCACCACCCTCACCTCTGGCAGCTCTACAACCTATTGCCGACAAGCCCACCTAGTCACCACCCTCACCAAAACCTCCACCTTCACCTTCGAAATCACCACCAGCCCCCGTCAAACCTAATCGCCCACCAGCCCCACCCTCTACAAGTCCACATCCCCTCGTAATTAAAACCCTAGCTCCGACTACAACCATAAAAAGGGTTGTCAGAGCGCGCGGTTAGAGAGAGAACGAGAAGAGGGTGCGTTATGGTTTTTGCAATTGGGAATCAGAGAAGATATGGTGGGTTGCAATTAATGGTTATGGTGTGATTCGCGATGAGGCTATGGTGGGTTGGTTTGGTTGGTGGGCGAAAGGGTTTGTCGGAAGTTAGCTGGCGGTTAAGAGGTTGTAGTAGGTTTCGACTGGTGGGCAAAGGGGTTTATCTAGAGATGGCAACGGGTCAGATCTGGACCGGGTCCGGATGGACCCGGATCCAGATCCGTTTTGTATATAGGATCCAGATCCGACCCGGATCCGTCGGGTTTAGAAAATGAGGACCCGGATCCGTCGGGTCTAGAAAATGAAGATCCGAATCCAGATCCGTTGGGTCCAACGGATCCGGGTCCAAAACGGGTCCAATATATTTTGCCTAATTTTTTGCAATAAATGTAATGTTCGGGTCAAAAAAATTATTTCAAACTTACGTTGTTGGTTATTAAGTTCAACCCCAATTTAACCAACTTATACACTCATATTTTGAATTAAAATTATAAACAACAAAAAAATACGATGTTACATATGAGCTAGTGAAAAAACAACGATGATGTATATAATATGAGCATCCAAAATTCATCTCTTAAAAGGGTTAATCTTTATCATGACTAACACTATCAACATTTTTAATTAAGAAACAAACAATTTTAGTTTTTTTTAATAGGAAAAATAAAAAAAATGGGTCCACGGATTTGGATCCGGGTCTAGGGCCCAGACCCAGATCCAGATCCGTTTTTGTCAGCAGGACCCAGATCCGTCGGGTCCAAAATTTAAAGAACCAAATCCGTGAAAACGGATCTGGATCGGGTCCAGATCCATTGCCACCCTTAGGTTTATCGGAGGTTAGGTGGTGGTTTTGGGGTTATATTGGGTTCAGCTGGTTAGCAATGGGGTTTAAGTGGTGGGTTCGACTGAGCTATGAGGGTTAGGTGGCGGTCCCCAACGGCTGGGAGCAGGTTGCCGGTAGTGGGGTTTAGGCCGCCGGTGGTGGGCTGGTGGTAAGGTTAGATTTAGGGTTTTTCTTTTTTTTAAAAAAAAAATAAAATTGTATTTAATTTAATTTTTTTTTTAAAACCAATGTCATATTGACAAGTGGCCATAGTGGATCCCATTAACAGATTCCCTCTAAAAAATTGTTAGTTGGTGGCCTGGTGCATGAAATCCAGTTTTTGGGATTTTTTTATGCATATGGTGTTATAATAAAAATTTTAGATTTTGTGGTATAAATATATAATCCATTTTTTTACAAAATTTGTGATGTTATTTTCTAATTTTTTTTCTAAAATTTAAGAGGTCTAACAACCAAACACCACCCCTTTTTAAATGCAAGTTGAGTTTGAAGATTATTTTATAAATGAATTCAACATTGGCATGCTACCCAATTACCCATGTCCTTGTTTTAAGTATAATTGACGATAGTAGTAAACTCCTGAATTTGATTAGTTTCAAGTCTTTCAACTATATTTTGTTTGATAACCTTGTAGCTAGGTTATGTTCAAAGCATCAATAAACTATTGATTGGTAACATTATAGATATCACTGGAGAACAAAATCAAAATGCAATGATAATTTATCTACGAAGTATTTGTTTTCTTTTGAATAGTCACCAACTATGAATCAATTCAATGATTCATATTATTTATACCTCATAATTATTATTACGGAGTATAAGCTATTTCTTCTAAGTGATATGTGACAAAAAAAAAATAAAAAAATAAAAAAAAATAACAAAAATATTATTTAGTTTATATGCACAAATTCTTGCAATACTTTCAAATTGTCAAATTGTTATTGGCTAATCTGCTTAGACTTTGAATGTATAACATGTATGGTATGTACCCTTAAATTTTTATTTGTACAATCATTAATAAAATCCTTTAAATTTTAATTAGTTGTTTGAATGATAATTCAAAATGCATTATGGTACAATTCATACGATTTAACAACTACAGACATTACAATATATTATAGCCAAGGGAGTATATGGATTAATATATTGTCAAAATGCTAAAAAAACTAAAAACTGGATATGGAAAATGAGTTGATTAAGTAGGTGTAAGCCAATATCCAATCATTTAAATATTTAATTAGGTAGTGGATATTTGTCCATCCAGAGCCACATGCCGCCTCTGAACCCTGTAATGAAGACAATCTAGTTAAGAGCTTGTCTTTTATTGAAAAAATTTAATTATTAAAATTAAAATTAAAATTAAAATTAAAATTAAAATTAAAATTAAAATCTAATATATATCTAATATCATATCATATAACTAATATATAAAGCTAAACTTTTAGCCAGGCGACGAGACAGCGACACTTGGCGTTTCAACTTTTCGCCAAGTGTCGTGCCACGTAGGATAAAATTATATAGAATTCAATTTGTATGATAAAAAAGGTAGTTTAGAAATTTATTTTCAATCAAATTTGGATAGAAAATATAAAACTAAACTTTTAACCAGGCGACGAGATAGCGACACTTAGCGTTCCAACTTTTCGCCAAGTGTCGTGCCACGTAGGATAGAATTATATAGAATTCAATTTGTAGGATAAAAAAGATAGTTTAGAATTTTATTTTCAATCAAATTTGGATAGAATTTTAGGATAAAATTGTTAATTTAGAGTTTTATTTTTGATAAAGTACCAATATTTCATATGTACAAATTGAATTATAATTTTATTAAAAAAATAGATTATTACTGTCATAAATTATCATATAAATTTATTTTTGTATCATAATATTTTTTTGGAGCAAAGGAATTAGTTCAAAATGTACCACATCCATGGTTTATAATATATTCTAATCAATTAAAATAATATACTTCACAATCTAATATAATTTTATTACTGTGTATAGACCTGTCAATCAGGTCGGGTCACGAGTCATTTCAGACAAGGTCAAAAAAAAAAAAAAAAATTCACCAATATTATTATTATTTGTCATTACATGTCTACAAGTTTGAATCGTCACAAAAACACGTCAATTTCTAACTAATTTTGTATCAATGATATGTTTTAAAATTTGACATATAGATTAAAATATATCTTTAAATTTACTAAACAATCCGGGCATCGCACGGGCACAAAACTAGTAACTAATATATAAAGCTAAACTTTTAGCCAGGTCACGAGGCTGCGACACTTGGCATTCTAACTTTTCGCCAAGTGTCGCGCCACATTGGATAGATTTAAATAGACCTCATAAGATAAAAAAAAAGTTAATTTAAAATTCTATTCGCACGGGGCACAAAACTTGTTATATATATAAAGGGAAGTTTTTTCCCGAGTTTTTTAGAGAGCCACGTAGGATTTAATTTTCTTAGCGCGCCATGTAGGATTATAAATTTAAGTTGTAGCCAATTACGAAGTAAATAAGAAATTATTAATTTATTTTACAATTAAATAATTCAAATGCCACGTAAGCAAAATTGACGAATGAGATTTTAAAGTTTAAATTAATTAAATACAAAATATTATCTTTAGAGATTAGGAATTTTATCTAATATTTTAAAACTAATATAATAACAATTTAATCACATAAATATGAAAATATTTTTTGAAAAAAATACTAACAAACCGTGCATCGCACGGGCTTCATCAAGTTAAAATTAAAATTAAAATTAAAGATGTGTACCCATTAGAAAATTAATTTTACTCAAATAGCTTCATACTCCCCATATCCCCCTTAATTTTGTTTCATTTGACTTTTCACGATTTTCAAAATATGTGTTCAAATATACTCTGTATTACGAAGTATATCTCAATTTCTATACACATAAAAATTCTACCCCATAAAATGATTCTTACAAAATCGTACATGAATATATTATCACTTACAGTATAAATTAATGAGAAATTTATAGTCTAAGATTCAAAGTTTTATAAATTTGACCAATATATTTACAATGGGACAAAAAAAGGGACGAAGAAGGGAGTAGTTTGATAGTTAGTCACTTAGACCCTCTCCAATGGTGAGACTCAAGTTTTAGGGTCTGTTCTCACACGTTTATTTTCAGTTCAGCTCAGCTCTATTAAGTTCAGTTCAGTTCAGCTCCTAATTTCCTTCTCTTAATTCAGTTTAATTCAGCTCAGTTCAACTCTAATAAGGGTCTGTTCTCATTGACTGAACTCAGCTGAACTGAACTTTTTATAAGAGAAGGAAATTAAGAGCTAAACTGAACTGAAAATAAACGTATGAGAACAGACCCTAAGTTCAATTGAGTTCAGCTCTAATATGTTCAGTTCATTTCAGCCAATGAGAACAGACCCTTAGTATTGAAATACAAAATGATTTTTTTTTTCCTCCAATGGTGATTCTATACCCATTTTCAATTTAGCAACTCATGTGAAGTCTAATTTCTCAATAGTGAGACTCTCTTAAAATATACAAATGTCACTTGCAATTTATGCCTATCAAATCCATTTCTTTTTTAATATCAAATATTATAAGATTAAAAAAAAAGTAAAATTTAAATACATTACACAAAATACTCTCTCTCCTAAAAATACTCACTTGAGTCTCACCATTGAAGAGATTAGACTTATAGGCTTATAGCCTTGTTATTCTTCGCACACTCGAAGCTCGGAATTATGATTACGCATAAATATTGCATTCGTTAAAAAAAAAAAAACACAAATCAATCAGTGTTCAACTAACTAATAAACACATCACGTACTTCTTTGGGGCTAAAGTCTACAGTACACTCCGTAATTATTAATGGCCGGGGAAAAGGGGTGCTTGCACGGTTGTAGTAGGTGGAACTATAAAAGCCATGCGCCCATGCATACTATCCAACAGATTGATGTACTTCAATATCTGTATTCTGTGGGCATAAAACCAAGACCAAAGTATGGTTGCATTCTCTCACGATTGCCATATGAGACAAGAAGTTACAGCTCAAAATTATAAAACAACGCGTTTTTATGTGGCTAGTTATATCGTGTGATCAACTGACATATACCAAAAGTGTTTTAAAAAAAAAAAAACCGACACATACCAAAACACTAAACAAGTAACCCCTAATCAAGAAACTCCCGATCGAATAACCTTTGACCGACCAAAGTAACCCCTAAATAAGTAATACCGACCACACGTTGTGACCAGTCACATGAAATTTGTGATATCAAAATACATGTCTAATACTCCCATGGTATCCAGACACAAAAATTTAAATATGTTTTAAGATAAGTCATACTCATATAAATTGTTCGTATTTTGTAGTAACTAGTAATGGTCTGTTCTCTTACGTTGAAATTCAGTTCAGCTCAACTCAGTTCAGCTCCTAATTTCCTTCTCTTATAAAATATTCATTTTATTTCAGTTCAACTCAGTTCACCTTTTAGTCAATGAGAACAGACCCTAAGTTATGGTTTTTTTTAGGAAGTTTTAATTCCTATGAAATTGCCAACCATAGCACAAATATATTTTGTAGGAAATCAATTTCTCAAGTTTTTTCTTACTTAGTTACTAAATTCTGCTTCATGTTTCATTACCTGGTCGTCTTGTTTAATTTTAAATATTTAAATACGGAGCTTATCACATTAACACATTTGTTTTCTCTAAAAAAAAAAAAATTTTAAAAAAAAAAAAACTGTCCAAAGCGTCAAGTTAAGCTACGACGCATGCAAACCATATCAAACTCTCACGTTAGTAATTGGTCTCATCTCAAATATCCCAAATTGATTTGCAATATTGCACTTTGTCAAAAGTACCATCATAAACCATATTCAATCTAAACACTATGGTTCACATTGGGATCAACCTATTGAGATCGTTATGACAAGAAATTATTGAGCAACTCCAATGATAGATTTCAAGCTAATGGACACTGCAATTACAAGTAAACAGACATTCTCAAGAAACATATTTTTCCTTAGAGTTTGGCAATCATCGCATTCTGAATAGGCTTAGCACCCACAACATTAGCTTCCTTCATATCAGACTCATGTGTGTTGGGTGGTACATCAACTGCAGGTGAGCAATTGAAGAATCCGTGGGGCTGCAAAATGCAAAGCAGAGACAAATGGATAGCATGAGTATATCGTATCTATTCGGATAGGGGAAACTGGCTAAAAACATACTGTGTGATCAGCATTAAGCAATAAGAGGAAGCAGATAAAAGACTCAGCATGTTTTTCGCACAAACAATTCATTGTATCGAAGTCATAGGATAGTTGGCTAAGCGGTCTATGTTCTGAATCTTCTGATTGTCCCTTGGATCTGGAGCTAGATGTGAAATTGTGAAGTCATAGGATAGAATTTTAATGACCTCTTTTTATTCTATTAGCTAAAGTTTACACTAAACTAAAGTTTCAGAAATAAAGCAAATTGTTATAGTTAACAGAATGGTCCAGAATTTAGTATACACTGAATTTTCCCTTTCTTTATAATAGGTGAAGCAGAGCTGATCCAACAAAGAAGGATTAGCTTACCATGAGTGTAAAGCCCAGATGTTCGACAGGCATGACTGGCCAGTCCTCCAGACGCGGTATGTGTGTCAACCCAAATACATACCTACAGCAATTTGAAACATGAGTAGGTGCAGAAGAAAAAATTAAAGTTGACTGGCAATTAGGAAATGTATAAAGATTAGCCATGAGTGATTATCATACAAAGTTTCCAGACTAGAGAAATCAAAAGAAGAGTTTAAAAACGAAAAAAATGAGACATGTTTATTTATAAACACATGCAAGTGCAACTGCAGTTATTCAGCCTATTGAGAACTTGCACTCCTGCTGTACAGAAAGAAAACTTACCAAAGAACTACATCAGCCTCCTCCAAAGAACGATTTTGTTTAACCCAAGAAGCCAGCCCTTCCCCAGCACGTGGATTTTGATTTGGAAATTCTCCACCAGGAAACATCTCATTAGGAGCGTATTGTGTAACCCATAAGTTATGCTTCAAGAAGGCAGCTCTTCTCAGGAATTTAGCCTCAGGACCTGCTAACGGTAAACAGTTTGACCCCGGCATAAGCTTGTAACCAGTCAGCTGGCCAGTACGGTTAACTGTTCTTGTATTCCTGACCTAGATTATGAAATTGAATTCAGAAATTTGCAATCAGTGCCTAATGTTAAGAAAGGAGCAAAATAAAAGATAAAGGTTCAAAAGCACAATTGCTAGCTAGCATAGAATGCATTATTTATGAACAATGCTAGCTATAAATTGAGGAGTTAATGCTGCTAACAAGGTTCTGAGGATTAAATTGAGGAGTTTACCAATGCTAGCTAGCTCTACTTTGGAATACGCACTTAAACCTTTACTATTCCCTCTCTTTCCTTCCTTCCTTCCTTTGGAGTATATGTTTACAATCTACAAATATCTTAACACCTCTTCCTTTTTTTCAATTTCAATTTTAGTAATTTCCAAAATGATAATCAAAGAACTTTCAGACGATAAACAACGTCAACATTCTTCTTCTCAGAAATATGAAATTTCTTTAATAATCATTTTGGAAATTACTAAAATTGAAATTGTAAAAAAGAGATGTTTTGTAGAATGTAAAAATTATACTCCAAAGGAAGGAAGAAAGGAGAGGGAATAGTAAGGGTTAAAGTGCGTATTCCAAAGTAGAGCTAGCTAGCATTGGTAAACTCCTCAATTTATATGAGGAGGGGGGTCATCAGCAGTTAAGAGATGCTTCAAAGGGTCAGAGTATCTTACAATCCAGTGGCGGGCAGTCAATGGATTACAATCACGCACTGCCTGTAACTCGGATCTAAGTAGCTTCTCCTCAGCATAGAATGCATTATTATGAACATTGTCTTTCCCAGGTTCCTCTACCTTGACATTCAGCTCAACAACCTGCAGAGAGCAGATAAGCATTAAATGATACAGTGTTGCAATAGAGCAAGTTGCCAATCTTAAGAAGACAGTCAGACATATATATCAGCACCCAGGTCACAGGCATACAGCAGAAGCCTCGGAAATTCAGTGTACAGTTTACTGCTTGACCTCAAAAGCTGATACTATCAAAGTAATAAAACTTTACCATATAAGATGCAAAACCAATGCATCCATAAGAGCATATATGTAAAAATAAAATATTGCTATAACTTGCAATCACATGAATTACCTGATTCAGAGCTTCGCCAGGCTTGCAATCAACAGCCATGTCCATACGAGCAACGAAGAAGTGCTGATGTACAGGTGCATACAACCCAGGAGCAATTGTAGTACCATATTTTCGTACTTCACCAGGCAGTAGTGCTCCAACACTGAGAATCCCAGTGAGTTTAACTTCAGCCTCAATCTTGCCATCCTGTAAGACAAAACTCAAACGTTTAGGTTCCCATATAAGAGCAAGTAAAATGTGGAGACACAGAATCAGAAACTACTTCACATAAAGCTAACAGATTACAGAGCTATGCTTCTAACTATTAACAATCACTAATGATCCAACCATCAAACACTCACAAAGTTTCAAATTTTGTCTACTAACCAAACAAAATGATTCCTTTGTTGGATCTAGGAGCTTAATTTCTTAAGAAATATTACATGTCAAGGAAAGCAATATCCTGTGATGTACCCTAAATTGTCAGCTTGATAAATCTTGTTTCGGCTAACTTACAAGGGCAAGCTAAGAACATTTCCCTATTTTGAGGTATAATTGCAGCATTTTTGTTAACCACATAGTCAAAAGTTGGTACTGCCATGAAAGTGCAATCTGCAGAATCTTTTTTGTCAACCAAATAAGCACTAAATAGACCCATTGCAGAAACAGGCCAAAAAAAAAAACTTGCCTGGTAAAAGTGCCAATAGAATCCATACTCATAATTGGCTACTGTGCAGATGAAGGAAACAGTAAGCCTTCTAGATCTTCTCACTTCAGCTAACCCTGTTCGCCAGTCTTGATGCTTCCATAATATTCCATGGTCTTCCTCGTGCAAACAGACACAATTTTCAATTGTTTCAACACCTCCAGTGAAGTTTGTAAAATGGGAATCAAAATATTTGATAGAACCTAAACAATCACAACCCTGCAGCATTGGAAATGTAACAACATAGTTACTGCATATTCTATCCAAAAAGCAGCAAAGAATTTGGCTTGAGATTACCCAAGTAATCAGAAAAGCAGACTAACAATGGGCAGATATTAACCTTTTTAAGAGAATGCGCATTCTTTCCCAGACCATCTTCACCAGCATCAAATGCGTTCTTCCTGTAGTGTGGTTCATTTGGATCACCATAAGGAACCACCATCTCAACAAAGCTTAACCTCTGAGCTACAGAACGGCGGCCTCTACTTCCATCAACATATGCAACAGAATGTATAACCAATCCTTCCCGAGGAGTAAATCCAACACGAAAACTCCACTGCCAAACAAATTTAAAGCAAAATAAGAGAGAGAATTAAGTACAATAAGTATGATTCAGTATAACAGTTTAAAAACATAGATGCACTTGCAAGGTTATGCTACAAAGCAATTTAAACAAGCAATAAAGCACCTTTTGCCATTCAACAAAATGGCCTTTCACTCGAAAACTGGGCCCTTCAGGCTGAAGAATATGCAATGGTTTTACATCACTTCGATCAACACCTCCTCTTGTTTCACCAGGTGTGTAATTTCTTAAAGGATCAGCAGGTGGAAGAGGAACAAATTTTTTGTCCTCAAATTCAACCAATACCATATTTTGCATATCAACCAGAACATGGATTCCTTCAACTGGACGAGCATAACCATTCTCCATTGGACAATCACTCTCAGTTCTGCAGAAGATGAGGGGCTTAGCGAGCCTACGGCTTGGAGAGTCAGCCTCACTGTGATAACCAACGCACCTGCAGAACAGTAATGGTAATGATAGTGATTCATTTACAGATCAAAAAGAGGAAAATGAGCAGACGAAAGAAAGCTGCTAAACTTGAAAGCAAGTACTAATTTTCTGTAACTCACCATGCATCTACCATAACAAGATCCATATCATCAATACCCCTCTTTTTCATTGCCTCTCGGAATGGTGGATAATCCTTCACAACTGCTTCACATTCAGCATATTCTACAGCGTCCTGCAATTTTATTAAAAGAAACAGGAAGATATTAAATGAAAATAGACAACTATGGGCACACAGCAAACAACGAGAATGAAAAAACACAGATATAGCTATTAACAGGTAACAAGATCTATCTTTGTCCAATAAATAGTTAATCTCTTCGCCGTGAGATACGAGAAATGCTTTTTAATATGAATCACTTAATAATGAGAAGCTTAAGGAGAACATTTTTGAAGTCAAAGTAGAAAGTTGGGCCATATAAGGTGAAGAGAGCAGAGCCTTAGCCATTTTCTAGAAGCCAATCATAAAAGATGTAATCCCATGAGGCCATGACACTAATCATTATATTGCTCACAAACAAAAGGGCACTTTTTGGGTAAATACTGAAATCCCAAATTGGAAAATGATATTCCCTATAGACTATAGAGTACTCTAACACGAAAAATTAACAGGCTAATACATTCATTGCCAATTGAATTTGGAGTTGGACCTCACTGTGGTGTGTAAACTTGGGCTTATATTCCTCCCTATCCCCTCTACCCCCCCCCCCCCTTTCTCTCTTTTCTCCTTCAAACATGTCTCCACAAAAACTCTAGAATGGTATAAACAACCTTTCAGGGACAATGTCCAATAACAACTACCAAAAAAAAATCAACTTGGCCGAAAATAATAACAAATGTGCGGTATTGAGGCTGTTAACAATCTAAACCCAGCCTTTGGTAACAATGATTCATGTATATTTGTTAACCAATATGAAATCATGAAATAGATCATTCATAACAATGATTCAAATCCCTTTCTTTCCATACCCATTGGTAACTATATATAAATGATTTATGTCACTGATTAATGTATATTTTGTAAAGATATAATGACTAAATGAAATTGCTAATGTAGACTATTGTTTCAAGAAAAGTTAGGAAAAGAGAGTAGGTTTGACTGTGAGAATACGGAGGATAAAGCAAGAGAGATATAGGTGGGCCAAAGGCGGATGTAATAAAAAAAATGTGGATAGAGTAAGTGAGAGAGTGAAAAGAGCTAAAAAGTCTGGGGGTAGAAAGGGTAATGTAGTAAGTGAGGCTTGCTAAAAATGGAATAGAAGTAAGAGCGAGTCAAATTTTCTAAAAACCCAACGACAGATGGTGATTTAAAATTTCAGGAACAAAGAAGTATATAATACCAATTTGGTAGTGAAAAGAACATCAAAAGAATATTACTCATGCTACTGTGTAAACAAAGTGTTTCGGAGTAAGAATAACTAAATATCCATGATCAAGTTTTGACTTTTTTCCACACCATCAAGCTGGAGTGCTGGACTTAAACTGATGGCGAACAAGACCAGATCATACTAGATACCGACTAAAGCATCAACCCCACTGATACTACTTGTTTTATACAAGAAGCATGAGGGGCCAAATCCCAATCTCCCATCCACACACACACATGCGCGCATAAATGTTGAGTAGAAGGTACATCCATTGATAATGGAGAAGGATGAATATCCAAGTACATGGAGAAATACATCACAAGATAAAAGCATTATTCACTTGACTCGTGAAAGGAAAAATCATAATCCTAAATGTTGTTGCAGCACATACCATGGGAGGCTGAACATCAGGAACAACTTTGGACGAAATGACTTTGCCCTTATGGTGGCCCCCTCGTGTAGTAGCATGAATTTCGAGGAGTTCAACAATCCATATGCTAGTCTCATTTGACTTTTTATTGTAGACAATGAGTCTTGCCTGACGCGGGGGAAGCTTAGAAGGTATCACAGGCCTGCCTTTTACCCTGGGCAGCAAAGAGGGTTGAAAAGGAGGAAAGAAATATGCATCTGCCATAGCAATGACAAGCTTTTCTGGCTCCACTAAAACCACCTCAATAAACCGCATGCTATCTCTCTCCTAAAAAAAAAAACATGAAGGAGATCCAAAAAAACGAATTAATCAAATAATTGGTTATTCTAATGAATCAACCACAAACCCTAGAAAATAAAACCAAGTAAAACAGAAAGAAACCTCTGGAGTTGCTCCTGCAGCTCTGACAGTAGCAACTGCCACCTTGATTTCAGTAGCTGATAATGGATCCAATGGGTGGCTTGTTCGACCCCTCCATGGCAAAGAGGCCCCTGTCAAAGTAGCACAGTTAGAGACAAATAGAGCGCAAGGATGGAGAAAAGGGGACGAATCACAATGACATATGTGACCCCTTCATCAACCAAATATGCAAAATTTACTTAAGTTCAAAATGTCACAAATTCTTCCTTGATAACAGAAGAATATGTTATTTCATTAAACCAGGAAACTACAATCATCCACGTTCAAACAAGCCTGTTTCTTTCATGGATGCAACCAACATTCCGCGTAATACAAAAACTCACTCAAAGCTCCCAGAGGAGCCAGAACATCATCACTTAGTCAAACACGATGCAAGAACTATTGCAATGGTGGGTAAAAGAAGACAAGTCAACAAAAACCAGAGACCTTAATAGCTGGAAATCATTCTCTAGCAAGACCTAAAGAATCTCTGATAAGAAATCGAGTAAACGAAATAATCACCTACTTGTTACTTCATATTATTTTAATTTACTTCTTGGATAACCTGGATTTTAATGCAACAATCTGGTTGTCAACATGATATGGATTACAAAGAATAGCTCAACATGTCTCATACTTTCATGCATTTCTAAACTCTCAGTTATACTCAATAAGGCCTCTAATTATAATTTGTTGTTGACAACTCCATTGAAGTTTCCTATTTAATTTTATTCAAGATGGACAAATGGCGCTTCTCTGTGAGCTCTGTTTGAGTGTAAATCAAATAATCATTGATCGATAAGCTCAAGTATAACCCATAAATCTAGAATCATCCACAAAACTTTGAGAACTATTACGAATTTACAAATCCACTTGGTGAAGACCATTATACAGTTAGTCTGATGCACGAATAAAACTCAATAATATTTAATTCTAACATTTTATTGACCCAGTCTTGAAAACTAGCTTCCATGCAACAAATCAAATTTGAAAAAACAACTGCAAAATCAAACAAAATTACGGATGAATTTGCGATAATTAATTCAACATTTTGATAAACATTGTCTAATCCATTTGATTAAAACTAATCGGATAAACTTCGAAATGATTAAATTTAAATTTCACCATAGTACGACAAAAACAGGCTTCAATAATGACGATCATTATCATCGATTACAACATCTTTTATCAAGAAATTAGCACAAATTAACAAAATGCATAGAATCGCAACTTATATTCGCACAATTCACAAATTAAAAATCAACGAAACTTCTAGAAACAACAAGAGAGAGCAACAACCTTTAGCTTTGGAAGCAGCAGTTACGGTAGGACTTTCAGGAAGCGATTCAACAGGATGAATCAAATTCGCCTGTCTCTCACCGACAATCCGATCATCGGTGACCGGAGACCGATCGACGATGACGGAAGACGGCGAAGAATCACGGATCTCGCCGGAATTATAGCAGATTGGAGAAGAAGAAGAAGACGTCGTTTTTTGCGAAGTTGAGGCCATTGAAGAGGATTAGAGATCCCAGTGTAATAGTAATAGTAATTATCGTCAGCAAAGTACTCAACAATTGACATACAGCAGCACTTTCACTCTCTCTGTAGGTTGCACCGCCCACTCGCCGCCTCAATCGCCGGAACTCCGCCGCCGGAGAAGGAAGCTTCTAGAGAGTGGTGGAGTTGCTGTAATGGAGTCTCTGGAAGAGGAAAGGGTGTGGGTGGATTTATAGGAGAGAGAAAGGGGTTTCACGTGTAATGGCGCTTTTTTTAGTGGTTATTTTTTTAATTTTAATTTAATTTTCTGAAATTGGTTTGTTGATAAAACAAAGATAGTTTACCAAAAAAGGAACTTTGTTTTTGATCTTGATGGTTTTGGTGGTTGTTTATTTTAATACTTGTACTTGGTTTGGTATACTAATAAATTAATAATACAAGTGAGGTGTAAGTAGTGTCTAGTACCACGGTACACCCCGTAATTGGTATCGTGATAGGACAATTAAATGATATGATACGTAAACATTTTGATTAGAATCATTAGAATGGAGGTTTAGGTAGTCCAATTACGTCTATCACTATTTTCGCTCTTTATGAATGCAATATGTATAAGAAAAGATAAAATGCGTGTAAGCGAGTGTGATTATTCAATGTGAATTATGAAATAAGAGAAATTATATGTCCTTTTTAAAATTATTTATAATGTAAAAGTATGAATTCTAATAGCCTGTTCTTCTTTTCTTCTCTTTTTTCATTAAGAAATTATTTGCAAAGTACAAAGATTGTTGGAGTTGATTGCTCCAAACTTATTTGATTTTTTCTAATTAATGAAAGATATTTTTCCTAACATATTTTCAGCTATAAAACTAATTTTTGGGTCCGGGCGATGCCCCGAATTATTACATGGAACTGATCAGTACGTAATATATGTTGTAATTTATGATTCAATTTTCTTCTAATTAAATTTGTTGTTCATATTGTCATTTGTTATATATTAATATTTTGTATTCAAAAGATCACATAGCTTGGTGGTACGACAATTAGTTCTAAAATTAGAGGTTGTGAGTTTAAATCTTGTGGTAAACTATTTTTTTTATTATTATTATTATAAGTGCATGAATTGACATGTAATGAAAACATTAGGAAGAGAGAGCCACATGGTGTTATGAGTAGTTGCATGGGTGACTAGGCGTAATGGGGAGAGTTTACGTGACACATGGACGTTGTTAGAAACGTTTTTTAATAGATTAGTATATATATATAGATACTAGATGAAGCCCTTGCGATGCACGGTTTGTTAATATTTTTTTTAAAAAAATATCTTTCATATGTGATTTTTATTATTATATTAGCTTTAAAATATTAGATAAAATTCCTAATCTCAAAAGATAATATTTTGTGTTAATTAATTTAAAATTTAGTATCTCATTCGTCAATTTTGCTTACGTGGCATTTGAATTATAATTGTAAAAAAAATTAATAATCTCTTATCTCTTATTTAATTGGCTACAACTTAAATTTATAATCCTACATGGCACGCTAAGAAAATTAAATCCTACGTGGCTCTCTAAAAACTCAGGAAAAAACTCCCCTTTATATATATACTAGTGTCCCGTGCTATGCCCGGGTTATTTTAAAACATATCATTGATACAAAATGAGTTAGGAATTGATGTGTTTTTGTGACGATTTAAATTTGTAGACGTGTAATGACTAATAATAATAATATTGTTGAAAAACATTTCTTGACCCGTAACCTGAAATAATGACCCTGTTTGAAATGACTCGTGACCCGACTGATTGACAAGTCTACACACAGTAATAAAATTATATTAGAATGTGAAGTATATCATTTTAATTGATTAGAATATATTATAAACAATGGATGTGGTACATTTTGAACTAATTCCTTCGCTCCAAAAAAATATTATGATACAAAAAATAAATTTATATGATAATTTATGAGAGTTATAATCTAATTATTTTTTGAATATAAAATTATAATTCAATTTGTACATATGAAATATTGGTACTTTATAAAAAAATAAAATTCTAAATTAACAATTTTATCCTAAAATTCTATCCAAATTTGATTGAAAATAAAATTCTAAACTAACTCAATTATCCTACAAATTGAATATTCTATATAACTCTATTCTACGTGGCACGACACTTGTCAAAAAGTTTGAAACGCCAAGTGTCGCCGCCTCGTCGCCTGGCTAAAAGTTTAGCTTTGTATTATACACCCTTAGTAAAATTGATAATAATAATAATAATATTAACAATAATAATGTTTTGTGCCACGTACGATACCTCGGTTGAGGTAATATGTATATATACTAGTTTAAATAATTTAAATAATTTAAAGATATATATACTAGTTTTATTCCCCGTGCGATGCCCGGGTTATTTATGGATTTTTAAGATAAAATTATTTTATAATTCAATTTGATTGAAAATAGAATTCTAAAATAATTTTTTTTCTACCAAGTCTATCTATATTTATCCAACGTGGTACGACACTTGGCGAAAAGTTAAAACACTAAATGATGATGTTGTCTTGTGGCCTAGTTATAAGTTTATTATTTGGTATTTTATCGAAAATAAAACTTTAAACAACAAACTTATTCTAAAATTCTATCCTAATTTGATTGAAAATGGAATTTTTAACTAATGTTTTTATCTTATAAAATCTATCTAAATCTATCAAAGGTGGCGCGACACTAATTTTTATCTTATTAAGTCTATTTAAATCTATCCAACGTGGCGCGACACTTGGTGACAAGTTAGGACGCCAAATGTCGCTGCCTCGTGACCTGGCTAAAAGTTTAGCTTTATATATTAGTTATATGATATGATTAGATAGATTAGATTACCCACCATGGCCACCAAATTATATTTCCTATTTTAGCCCCCAAAGTTATTCATTACAATAATTTGGGCATAAACATCTATGTTCCTTGTATGTTTCCTTGACTCTTCTCCCTTAAAGCCCTGTTCACTTCACATTATGTTTGCTGAAATGCTGAACTTAAATTATTTTTACTAAACTGAAATTAATTTTACTGAACTGAAATTATTTTTTCCTGATTTTCCATTATATTTTTTCTTTATGTTAACTAATTTTTACTAAACTAAAATTATTTTTGAAATTATTTTTGCTGAATTGAAATTATTTATGTTGAACTAGAATTATTTTTACTGAACTGAAATTATTTTTACTGAAATGAAATATTATTTTTTTAAAGAGGAAGTGAACAGGGCCTAGTTATGGTATTATTACATCAATTTTACCTATTTATATTACATTAAGAAGAAGCAATGAAAGTCACTAAGAACTAATACTCCAATTCTTTCTACCTCAGATCACGTCTATTTCATATCATATTCTTCTTAAAGAGACACTCCTACTCCTCTCTTTAGTATGCACTGAAGTTAGAGGATGAGACATCAACCCTGGAGTTAGATCCCACAGTCCCGACGCACCGTAGAGGGGGAATTCGAACTTAGGGAAGTGGGTACATCTTCAGTATATTCTAGATAAGTTGGTTCCAATTTTAATTTAATTTTCTAACAAAGATTAGTGATGTATGCTTAATTGTAATGCATAAGCAAATTATTGGAATTCCTTTTTTTTTTCAAACAACTACAAAACAAGTGTGATTGTAGAAGACTAAAGGTGGGCACGGGCCGTGCTGGCACGCGGGCGGCACGGGCCCGACACGACACGACACGGCGGCCCACCTGTGGGCCGTGCCGTGAACAAAAAAATCAGTTTTAGCACGGGCACGCGGCACGACGGGCGGCACGGTGGCCGGCACGTGGGCCGGCACGACCGAGCAAGGCACGAGGCCCATATGTACTCACCATTATACACTATTGTACAATTTTTGTAATATCAAACTTCGTATTCCGTATAATAAATGAAGTTATTCACCAAAAATTGTACGATTTTTAATTATCATTAATTATTTGTATTATCGATTTATCGTACCGGCTCACGACATATAATAAAATAAGTTATTCTTCAATTTTTTGTGTTTTTGGATTATCGCACTCGTAATTATTTTTTTTATTATATGCATTGTTGTTTTTTTGCTAAATTAGTAAAATTGTTTTTATTTGTTTATATAAACTTAAACATAATTAGATAAATAATTTATATAACCTTAATTAAAATAAAGTTGTTCTAAACAAAATATATTAACATTAACATAAACATAAATTAATCACATTATTTATATAAAATTAAGTTGTACTAAAAATATATATATCGTTTTTTTATTTACATTTATTATTTAAAAAAATAAATTAAAAAAAATTAAAGTAGCACGGTTTAGCTCGCGGCCCGGCCCGCCAGACACGTGGGTCGTGTCGTGCCGTGGGCTGGGGTGTGCCAAAATTAGGCACGGCAGGGCGGCCCGCCGCGGAGCCGGCACGACACAGCACGACCCCCACCACGGCACGTCAGGCACGACCCGTTGCCCATGTTTATAGAAGACTCTGTTATAAGTTAGTTTTACTTTTGGGTTGATTAATTTTATAGATAAATGAATGATTTTGATTGCATCAAAAAAGTAAATGAATTTGATTGCATAAAAAAAGTAAATGAATGATTTTGAAAAGGAAAAAAAAAAGTTTATTAGCTAGAAAAATACCTCTAAAAAATACTTCACTTTAGTATAGGTATTTAGATTTAATTTTTAAGAAAAAATTGTGTATCACGACTTACCTTTTTGTTGATAATTGTAGGCTATAATTGTAATTTTTTTTTGAAAGGAAAAAAAAATGAAAAATGAAAATTTTGTGTATCACGACTTACCTTTTTGTTGATAATTGTAGGCTATAAAGTAATAAGGGCATATTGAAAATTTAAGGTGGACACCACTTCTTTCTCTTTACTTGGAAAAATTTGCCAATTGCAGTCATTTAAAGTTTGTATTTTGCATATTTCAGCCATTCAAAAGAAAAAAATGCAAATTACAACCCAAAAAGTACTAATAAATTGTAAATTGCAACTCAATTCAATTATTTCATCGATTTATGTGTTGAAAAAATTCCATAAAGGTTTTAGGGCCATTTTAGTTCTTAAGGAACCAAAATGAACTCGGAAGTGGCAAAAAAATAATGTAAGAGACTTTTTCACGACAAATCCCTAACCACGACCCGAACCTTACTCGAAGTTACTAAGAGAAACTGATCAAACCAAACCCGAACAACTCGAATTCGCCCCGGATTTGACCCAAATTTCATATTTCGTAATAATATTAAGTTTTTCACTATTTTTGATAATTTCTAAGCAACCTGAAATTGACCCGTAATCCGACCTGCTGACCCGAATTGCCAACCCTAAGTTTAGGTGGTCGAATTATGTCTATTACTGTATTCACTCTTTATGAATGCAATGCATGTAGAAGTTATAAAATGCGTATAAACAAGTGTGATTATTCAATATGTTAAAGAGAAATTATAACCCTTTTTAATTTATTAAAATTTAAAAATATTTATAATGTACATGTGTATATTCTAATAGCGTATTCTTTTTTTTTTCTTCTCTTTATCCATTAAGAAATTATTTGCAAGATACAAAGATTGTTGGAGTTGATTGCTCCAAACTTAGGTCCTATCACTTCACCTTAAAAAAAATAGTATTCAGTAAAAATAATTTTAGTTCAACAAAAATAGTTTCAATTCAGTAAAAAATAATTTCAATTCAGTAAAAATAAGGGCCTGTTCTAATAGACTGAAATCAGCTGAACTGAACTGAACAGAACTGAGTTGAGCTGAGCTGAAGTGAAATGAATATTTTATAAGAGAAGGAAATTAGGAGCTGAACTGAACTGAATTAAATTGAACTGAACTGAACTAAACTGAAAATAAACGTATGAGAACATGCCCTAAGTTTAATTTAGTAAAAATAATTTTACTTGAGTAAAATTCAGTACCTTTAAGAAGAAAATATAAAAGAGGATCAGTTATAATAATTCCAGTTCAACAAAAATAATTTAAGTTTAGTAAAATTAATTTTAGTTCAATAAAATTAATTTAAGTTCAGCAAAAATACTTTCAGTTTAGTAAAAGTAATTTCAGTTAAGCAAAAATAAGGTGAAGTGAACGGGGCCTTATTTGTTTTTTTTCTAGTTAATCACTAGTAGAAAAACGTACATTTGCGTCGCCATATTTGCGTCGCTCATTCTAAAGAACGAAGCAAATGTTTATTTTAACCATCCTTTAAAGTTATTTACTTCGCATATTATTCAAGAAGCGATGCAAAAGTCAAGTGTATTTCAGCTTTCTAACATTTGCGTCGCTCTTATTTATTGAAGCGACGCATATAATAATCTTATTTGTGTCACTCATTTATTGAAAAGTGACGCAAATAAGTGAGTGAATAAATTGCGTCACTCTTTTAATAAATGAGCGACGCATATAAAAAATTACAGCATTATACATTTTGTTATTTGCGTCGCATTTTTATAATTAAGTGACACAAATAACTCTTTTGCATTTAGGTTATTTCAGAATTTTTGACCTTAGCTTTTCACCCTACCTTTCACTAAACAAAAAGAAAAAAAACAAGAGTTGCTTCCAGTGAATTTCTATAGCAAAACACCCACAAATTCGATCCTTAAATCCAAAAAATTCGGCCAAAAAACTCCGATTCCCCAGCAAATTCAACATCCAAAATCGCAATCAAGTTCAAGACCCATAATCGGCAGCAAATCCGAGCAATAATTTAGACCAAAAACCCTAAGAAATTCGAACCCATAAACCCCAGAAAAATTGAGCAATTCCGACCGAAAATCCCCTATTTCGAGCAAAAAAATCTACTGAAAACCATAGGAATTCGAACCCTAGAAACCCCAAAAAATTCAATTACAAAATCCTGGCCAAAATATTCGAGCAATGACTGAAATTTTTGACTGGAAAAATCGATTAATTTCGCCCCAAAAAACCCGAGGAAGTTCTAGCAAACTACAGCAACAATAATTGAAGTTCGATTTTTGGCTCGACATTGTTGAATTTGTGAAGTCGATTTCACCTAAGGTAAGATTGCTTCTATTTATGTTCAATCTTTTCTTGGTAGATAGAATGTAGCATTTAACTTGAACAATGACTTAGATTAATTTCAGGTTTAGTGTTGGTTCATTAATTAGAAAATATATGGCAGATTTAGTTGAATATATATAATTTCAGTCATTGAATTTTCATTGAGGCTCATCTCAATTCAAAGCTTTAATATATTCACCTGTACATTTAGTCCGTAGATTTTTGCAGTTGTGGCACTATCAACTGCACCTGCATCTTTGAGTTGCTAGTTTGCAATATACTACAAATAAAACAATACATACCGCATCATAGTCACATTTTAAATGGTGTAAATGTTTAGTAAAAGTCACAATCAGGGTCATAGTATAAGCCATTAGGATGCAGTAATTCAGTTAGATTGCTTGCCTAGTTGAGGCAGAGGCACCTATGCCTCATAACGATTAATTTACTGGAGTTGTCAACTTTGATGGCAATAAAACATTAGCTTTGCAGCTGTTATAAGGTTGTTAATTCATTGGACTGAAAGTTTCACATACTTTAGGCGACAAAAAAGGTACTTCCCATTTGTTGGACCTAGCTAAGGTGACCTTCAATCAGTCATCAAGTTAAAAAACTATAAATCAATATTCCATCCATTAAACAACCACCTTGTTCAACCCTTAATTAAATTTTTTTTTTTTAAAAAACTATCGGACCAATTCTATCAGTTGGGTTGCTCTCACACTTTTCTCATTAATAGAACTAGTCTCACACTTTCCTCAATCATCACAAATAGTATATTTGATAAATACTGCGAAATAAAAGGAGTAAGGAAAAAGGACAAAAAAACTTAACCAAGCTAAAGCAAAAACTTACTTGTGCTGAACCAGCAGTGTCATCAGCAACTTCTCTAATTAATCCAAACTTGGTCAATGTATTCTCACATTGAGCAAGAGCCTACAAATTCAATTTTTTTGATTTAAATTGACGCAAATATCATATCTAAGAAAGACATGGATTAGTATAAGATCTAAATACCTGCGGATGGCTTAACATTGTTTCAGGTCTTCAAGTTTTACACCATGATTGGCTAATAAGCAATGCCGAATAACAACTTTTATTTCACATGGCAGACTAAGTTGAATCAACTATGTTGGTTTAATATATGTAATTTTTTATTGTAGATTCTTAATTATGCGGAAGTGAATTCCACAAGTTGCTCGAGGTTCTGGTTGTGGACAAACGATTAAGGCGGTAGTACGCATACGAGATTGTCTTCACTTGTGGTACATATATCTGAACCATTCTTTGCAATATTAACTTATTTGTTGTGGTTGGTATAATGATTGTGAATTGTATGAGATTTTTAATTGTGATATAATTGATTGGAATTGCAATAATACTTGCATCATTGGCTTAGATACCCGTTCAGGGCTTACTCATTAGGAGTAAGTCTTGAACAGTCCCCGGTTTGGGACTGTTCTTGAATGTTCTATCTCATTTAGGTGATAACTACTTGATTTGTTTTGGGTCTAAGAAGATCATGGCTCACTATTTGCCGATCGTTTTCTGGGTACATATGTAGATAGCCGATTATCTACATTGTGTGCTTGGAGAACTATAGGGAAATGCTGCCGGATTTTCTTTAGAACCAAAATTTACAAGTAGTTATTAGTGAGATAGGACATTCAAGAATGGGTTAGGTTGGAGTGATAAGGACCTTGTTGGATCATGTCGTTGCATTTACATGAGATAAACTTTGAATGTAAATGTTTGATGCCTTACATTCTTGTTTATGGTTAAGGAGCTATATATGTTAGAAAATATACACATTATCTTAAACTTAATTTTGTTATTCAGTGGTTGAAAATGGATCGAAGTTGGATGTATGGTATACGAAATTCTACAAGTTTTTTACGAGGAACTGAAGAGTTTAGCACTGTTGCCTTAAAACACCAAACAGAGAATAAATCAAAGATTATTCTTTGTCCTTGTTGTGACTGTAATAATTCGAGGGGATATCGTGATATAGTTGATATTAAAAATCATCTAATTCGTCGTGGGTTTACAGAAAACTACACAAGGTGGACATGGCATGGTGAGAGCATATATATTGAGGCAAGTTCTAGTTATTGTCCAAGGGAAGATGAGAATCATTGTGATGATGATAATGAACACCAAGGTGAGGATATCGATACAACTGATATTGGTGTTGAAAGTGAGGGTGAAGTGGAGAAGGACAAGATAGATGAAATGATGCATGATGTTGAAGACCATTTCATAGAGTGTCCCCAGACATATGATAGTATTTTGAGAGCTGCAGAAACCCCGTTATATCCTGGTTGTACAAAGTTCACTAAACTTGGTGCTATTATGTAGTTATTCAACTTAAAGGCGAGCAATTGTTGGATCGACAAGGGTTTTACGCAGTTGTTAGAAGTCTTAGTAGAAATGTTTCCCGAAGGGAATGAACTTCCAAACTCCACCTATGAGGCCAAGAAACTTATGTGCCCTTTGGGTATGGAGTATGAGAAGATACATGCTTGTTCCAATGACTGTGTGTTGTATCGAAATGAGTATGCTGATTTGAATGAGTGTCCAAGGTGTGGAGTTTCTCGTTACAAGATGAATGATACTGGTGATTTGTGTAAGAAAGGGTCTCTGGCTAAGGTATTATGGTATCTTCCAATTATATAGAGATTTAGGAGACTCTTCTCGGATGAAAAAATTGCAAAATTATTGAGGTGGCATGCTGATGGGAGGAAGAAAGATGGGTTAATGAGGCATCCTGCTGATTCCCCGCAATGGAGGAACATTGATCGAAAGTTCAAGGACTTTGGTGAAGAAGATCGAAATATTAGGCTTGGTCTTAGTACAGATGGAATGAACCCATTTGGGACACTAAGTACCCAATATAACACTTGGTCGGTTCTTCTAACTATCTACAATTTGCCTCCTTGGTTATGCATGAAGTCTAGATACATTATGTTGTCCCTTCTAATATCTGGGCCTAAACAACCTAGAAATGACATTGATGTGTATCTAGCGCCTCTCATTGAAGATTTGAAATTGTTGTGGAATGAAGGTGTCTAAATTTTTGATGCATATAGTAAAACCAATTTCACTTTACGTGCCATGATTTTTTGTACGATAAATGACTTCCCAGCTTATGGGAATTTTTCAGGGTACACTGTGAAGGGAACAACTCCTTGCCCCATTTGTGAAGATGATTTGGAGGCATTACGCCTAGACAATTGTGGAAAGCATGTATACATGGATAATCGCAGAAATCTTCCTGAAGACCTCCCTTTTCGATTCAATAAGGATGCTTTTAATGGAAAAGTGGAGTTGAGAGAAGCTCGTGGCCCTTTATGTGCAAGTGAGGTTTATCAGCTGGTCAAAGACATTGAGAATGAGTTTGGTAAGCCTTACAAAAGCAAATCAACTGGGGGTTACAAGAAGAAGTCTGAGCTATGGTCTCTTCCATATTGGAGACATTTGGAAGTTAGACATTGTCTAGATGTAATGCATATTGAGAAAAATGTTTGTGATGCCATTCTGGGAACTTTATTAAATATGCCAGGAAATACAAAGGATGGAGTTAAAGTAAGAAAAGACATGGCTGCTATGGGTCGTTCAGAGTTGGCACCCGAATCTCGAGGAAAACGATGGTATCTTCCCCCAGCTTGCTTTACCTTGTCTAAAAAGGAAAAAACTAGCTTATGTGAGTCATTGCATGGTTTAAAGGTCCCGGCTGGATTTTCTTCTAATTTTCGTAGACTTGTGTCAATGTATGACTTGAAATTGGGTGGCATGAAATCTCATGATTGTCATGTCTTGATGCAACAATTATTACCAGTTGCCATTCGAGGAATTTTTCCACCTCAAGTGAGGTATACGATTACAAGATTATGTGTCTTTTTTAACACTATCTGTAGCAAGGTCATTAATCCAAGTATTTTAGATGACTTGCAAGAAGATGTACTTGAGACAATGTGTCGATTTGAAATGTATTTTCCCCCATCTTTTTTTGACGTGATGCCTCATTTGGTTATTCATCTTGTACGTGAAATTAAACTTTGTGGACTAGTGTGTATGAGATACATGTATCCTTTTAAACGAGAAATGGGTGACTTAAAGGGAAAAGTCATGAATCCGGCCAAACCTGAAGCTAGTATTGTACAACGAACAGTTGCTGATAAAGTGGAAGCATGGGTTGCTCAATATCTTGCACGTTCACAGAAAATTGGGTTGCCAAAGTCTCGACACGATGGGAGGCTTGGAGGTCAAGGTACTATTGGCAGGAAAAGGATATCCATGGGCTTTGAAATGAAAATTAAGGCCGAGCTTTTCGTGTTGCAAAATATTAGTGAGGTTCCTCCTTACTTGGACGAGCACATGCTTTTTCTTAAAAATAAATATCCTTCCAAAAGTGATCCTCAGCTGATAAAGGAGCATAATTGTTCATTCGTTACATGGTTCAAGGAACGAGTGATGTCCTAACTATCCACCACACCTAACAATATATCTGACACATTGAGATGGTTGGCATATGGTGCTAAATGTCAAGTCATGTCATATGAGGGATACGACATCAATGGGTATTCTTTTTACACTAGCCAACAAGATGACAAGCAACAATGCAAAACAATGGTGTTAAATTAATAGGTTTGTCATCTGAGTATGTTAGTGCACATGATAAAACACTTGTGGATAAGAAGAAATTTTATTATGGAATCATTGAAGAAATAATAGAGCTGGATTATGTTGATTTCAAGATTCCTCTATTTCGATGTAAGTGGGCTGATAGTAGCCGTGATGTAAAAAAAGATGAACAAGGGAACTTGACCCTTGTAAATCTTGGTCGACGAGGGCATCTAGCTGATCCATTTATATTAGCTTCACAAGCAAAACAAGTTTTTTACATGGCTGACCCAGCTGATTGTAAATGGTCAGTTGTTTTAGAAGGTAAAAGAAGGATACTTGGCATTGAAGATGTGGTGGACGAGGAAGAATATGATGAGCAATTTAATGAGTCACCACCTTCCGTTTGGAGCATCCCTCCAATAGTCGATGATTTTGACACAACGTTGAAACGTAAAGATCATAATGAAGGATTTTATGTTGCAAAAGAGAAGAATGAAGTAGGTATGAATTCTGTGATTTTTTCTTTCCCAATATGTGTTACGAATTGCATAAATTGCTTATTATTGTTATGTGTACAAGTTTATAATTTAAAAATGATATAAATCGATGTCTTAATTTATTTATGGTTTTTTTTTTCCAGGTAAGTAATAATGGAGGATGAGGATATGCATAATCGTTCCATGTCTTCACAAGGTGAGGAAGATGAGCCACACAATCAATCACAATCAGAGCAACAAACAACCGACTCTCAAAAGAAGAAAAAGAAGCTAAGAGGTCCTTCAAATTAAAGGGCATGAAATCCATGCTTGGGGTTCCTAGAGTGCTTGAACGGGTTGAATTGTGTCGACCCATTGGAAAGTGGGCAAAAGCATACAAAACTCATCTTGGTGAAATAAGCCATGCAAAAGTGTCTATATTGTATAAAGATTGGAATCAAGTTCCACAAGGAATAAAAGACACTTTTGTGGGAATATGTTAAGGTAATATTCAATATTAAATGTTAAATGTTATACTATTATATGATCATTTTGACATTATTTGAATATGATGAAAACAATTTATTAAAATATGATGAAATTATTTACTAACTTTTTTTTATTTTTTTAATTTTTTTTGTAGAGAGAGTTTCAAATCGAAGAAGATGAAGACAAGAAAAAAAAGGTCCTACGCACTTGTGATAAAACTTGGAGAGATTTTAAAACAAAATTGGTCAATGGTTGGATCACATGTACCAGGAATATGCCGGAGGACAAAAGAATGCCTATGTACTCTATGATTTCATATCTGAAGATATGTGGAAAACATTTGTGGAGGAGCATAGTACAGATGATTTTAAGGTTTTTGTGTATTAATATCAATGATCATGCAGGTTATTAATACTTTGTTAACGGATTCTTATGTACTAATCTCCATTTATGCTCGTGAAAATAGGAAATCAGTGAGAAGGCAAGACAAAGCCAGTCTTTCAACGAATATCCTCACTATTTAGGAGCTAAATCATATGGTGAAATGAATATTGTATGGCGTAGAAAAGGGTATATTCCCACAACATCTTCAACATCCAGTACTTCATCTTGTTCTTCGGTTGTGTCTAGTTTACCGGATAGGACATATGCTTGGCTTCTAGCAAGATCAATAGAAGATGATAAGGGAAATCCTTATTTGCCGGATGAGAAAACAAGAGAGGTGAAAGAATCCATTGTAAGTATATAATAAGTCTTTATTTCAATTTTGAATATATTTTGTTAAGTTTATGTATTGCAACCAAAGTTTTCTAACTTGAAGTCTTTGTGTAGGATAATTGGAGAAAGCAACAAGCTGATGGAAAATTTGTTCCTAATAGGCATGATGATATCTTATCTCGTGCCCTTGGGAAAAAAGATCGTAATGGTCGTGCAATAGCATTTGGCAGTGGAATTGGCATTATAGCTGTATGGGGATCCGGAGAGAGGCGTAGTGGTCGACGGGGTAGGGAAATCGGAGATGCTGAGCTGGAAGAATTAGAGGCAAGAGTATCCCGGAGGGTACGAGAGGAGACTATGCAGGAGATGGATTCTAAAATGGAATTAATGGTTCAAGAGAAGTTTATGTTATTTGCTAAACAGATTGGTATTCAAATTCCAACTGAATTGATGGAAATGAATAACATAGGCCGGACGACTCAACAAAATCCTAGTAGTTGCCAATCAGTGGGTGATGATCCATTTGCAAACATACAGGTATCCAAAACTTTGTTATTTTATTTTTTTTATCTTTTTTTTTGTAATGATTTATGAATGCGATATACTTTTAACTTTGTAACTCAATTTTCTTTCTTTTTTTTAATAATGATTTTTTTCTATCTTTATAAAAGGAACCAGTTCCATGTCGGCTATCATTGTTGAAAAATGACTCTGAGAAAGTCATTGTCGCTGAAGGTACATATCATCCGGAGTTAATACTTGATCATCATAATAACCTCATTCCAGATCACGTGAGGGTAAGTGTTGATGATTTTTTTGACGAGTTCAAAGAATTCTCAGTTCCAGTTCCTTCTTCAGTCATCAAGAAACTTAAGCATGCTCATGGTACCTTTACCCAATGGTCGAAAGACTTGGTTTCACTCATGCATGACAAGGTAAATTATTTTTATAACAATTTACACAGTTTGCCATACAAAATATAGCAAATTGTTGAATAGATTTGCTTTACTATTGATTAGGAATTCATATCAAATAAGAACGATGATAACAACAAAGCGGCCAAAGAAAACATGCAAGACAAAGTGAAAGTAGTTGAAAGTGGTCACGAAACAAAAGAGTCCAACACCAATCTAAAAAAAGTTTTTCTTATGGATTATGCTTTGGAAAACTTGTCTCATAAGTGTGGGTCTTTGAATAGTTTGTTATCTTCATTACCCGAAGGTGAAACTATTAAGGTAAAGGTTGATTCTTGGACCTTTATTTATGAAGATAGTAAGGACATCATTATCAGACGTGAAGATGTCAATCAACTTCTCACGGGAGCTTGGCTGAATATTTCAATTTTGCAAGTTTTTATGATGTAAGATATTCAAATTTCACTCTTCCCATATATACTTTATTACTATTTATAATGTTATTACATGATATATATGTAGGGCCTTGAGTGACATACTCAATACGGTGGATGTGGCTTCTATTAGATTCATGTGTCCGGAAATGATTTCAGAAACCTATTTGCATTGTGATGTAGATTGTATCCTACTATACATGACACATGTGATGGAAAAACAAAAATCTAAGGAGTTCATCTTATGCCCATACCATGAAAAGTCGTATAAACTTTGAACTTGTATTTATTTGAACTTTGCAAATTGTTGATATTATTTTACTCATTTACAAATGTGTGTCTAATTTATTATGTAGGAACCATTGGGTTCTTTTGGTCTTATGCATGGCTAAGCGTGAAGTCATCATCTTTGATTCTTTGAGGCAGAAGTGAAATTTAGCAATTAAGTTTGCAATGACAACGTAAGTTTAGTTTGTTATTAATGTCATGATTTTATGCGTGTGTAAGGATAATAGATGGTTTTACATATCATGTATAAATATGTTATTTGTTTCAAATGTGTAGTGCTTTTCGAAGTTTCAAGGCATTAAGTGGACAATCTTGGGGAAGTAAATTGACATGGCATTTGGGACAGGTTACCTTAATTTCTTACCCTAACTTTTAGTTTCTTCATAATTTAAGTATAGCAATTTAATTCAACTTATAATATATTACATGTAGTGTCCTCAACAATTGGGTGGACGTGAGTGTGGCTACTACGTCATGCGTTATATGTACGAAATACTTAAACATCATCATAGCAGTGAGGATCTTATTAAGGTATGAGTTGTCAAATATTTCATTTTTGTTTGATAAATACAATTTGATGTTAGCTACAATCTTGAATTAAAACTTTCCTCTTGTATATTTGTTGTGTTGATAGGAGACTCTGCCGAAATTTACATTTGCATTCAATAATACTGCATTTTAATTTCAATTATTGGCGTTAGCATATTACTTTATACCACTAGCAAGGAAAACAGGTACTACAAACATATACAAGCAATTATTATAATTTTAAAAAAAAAATTCACATCATTTGCGTCACTAATTAAACAAACAAGTGACGCACATAAAGCAATTTTGTATTGTCTAGCCAGTCATTTGCGTCACTCCTATATAAACAAGTGACGCAAATAACAAACAAGAAGTTGATCAGACCAGCTATTTGTGTCACTTGTTTATAAAGGAGTGACGCAAATGACTCTTATTTGCGTCGCGCCTAGGAGCGACGCAAATGACTTTTAAATCAGTTGCTTCGCTCATAGAAGCGACACAAATACACTATAAATGAGCGACGCAAATGAGCATTTTTCTACTAGTGAATAAAAGATATTTTGCCCACATACTTTAAGCCATAAAATATTACCCACCCAATTACATTTTCTATTTTGGCCCCCAAATTATCCAGTACAATATTTTGGGCATAAACATCTCTACTTCTTATATTTTTCCTTTACTCTTCTCCCTTAAAGTCCCGTTTATTTCACTTTATTTCCATTGAATTGAAATTATTTTTGCTGAACTTAAATTATTTTTACTGAACTAAATTAATTTTACTGAACTGAAATTATTTTTGTTAAACCGAAATTATTTTTAATGATTCTTATTATATTTATTCTTTAATTTAGGTCTTGTTACCTTCACCTTAAAAAAATTATATTATGTAAAAAATAATTTTAGTTCTGCAAAAATAAGTTCAGTTCAGTAAAATTAAGTTCAGTTCGGTAAAAATAATTTCAATTTAGTAAAAATAAGTTCAGTTCAGTAAAATTCAATTTTCTTAAAGAAGAATTATAATAGAAAATCAGTAAAAAAAATAATTTCAGTTCAGCAAAAATAATTTCATTTCAGTAAAATTAATTTAACTTCAGTAAAAATAATTTAAGTTCAGCAAATATAATTTTATTTCGATAAAAATAATTTCAGTTTAACAAAAAAAAAGTGAAGTGAACGGGGCCTAAATAGTAAATCAATCATGGGCTAGATCACAACAAAACTTGTGCTAATAACCTATCAATGTCACCCCACCAACTTTTGGTACCATCATTGGTCCCTGTCACCTTTTTACTACCATGACTCCTTGTGATGATATGGCTAATTATATCCCCACTATCCACTATCAGGTCTATCACATGAAAGATTCACTATCTTATTTATGGCTCAATTTTAATTTTCATTTTCTTCTATACATTTTTTTTTGATAGGAAATTTCTTCTATATTTAGAATACTTGAGAGTATATTGAAATTTTCTCCTTAAGTTAATAAATTTTTTAAGCAAGAAGCAAAAACAACATGAAGTCATTATCAGAGAGAAACCTTAAAATTAAGCTATAGCAAAAAGCAAAAACATCATGAAGTCATTATCAGAGAAAAATCTTAAAATTAAGCTATAGGTGATCAGTGGGTAGGTTGGGCCGGACCTAAGCCTAAAAAAGCAGCCCATCAAATCGGATTGGGCCAAGGTTTGGGCCGAATATGATTCCCCAATGCTGTAAAATTTGACCTAGCCTAGCGGGCTTTTTTGGGCTGGGGAAAAACAACTAAAAATGTGTGCTTGTCCAAGGCCCGACCCTAAAAACTTTGGGTCAAGTTTCATGCCCATAGCTCGCCCAAAATTGGACCATTGGACCCATCTTAATCAGGTCTAAAGTAATCTATGAAACGCTTCCCTATAAAATCTCGATCCAGATCTAATGACCTACATATTTATTTATGCACATTGTCACTATACGTCTATACTCACCAAGAATAAATTACTTCTCCATGATACATGCGCTTCTCCTACAGTTCCTTAAAACAACATTTTTAATTCAGCTTGCCACTAACCTAATATAACCCTCTTCAAAATTCAACAATGAAGGCTAGCGTTCAAGAGAAAGAGAGAGGAGATGAGAGAGATTACGTTAGGTCAATGACCATGCAAATTGGTTCATTTAACCATTAATTGTATTTGTTTTGAGAAATATTTAGTGTATTATTATTATTATTATTATTATTATTATTATTATTTGTTGGACTTAATGATTTTGATGATGACACAACCTCACTTACTTACAAACTAATAAGTGCTTGATTGTTTAAGTGTGTACTCAGTTACAAAGACTAGGAGAATGAAGTGTCTTGTAAATATACCATGAGGAACAAGAAGGCCAGAAGCAGAGCTAACCATATAGAAGAGTTCCCTCACAGGAACTGACGCTTTAGAAATGAAGACTGGAGAAGAGAAGGTTCCCTCAGGGAACAGAAGCTTCAGAGAAGAAGCCTCATCAGAGAAGAGAAGTTCCGCCCAAGGAACAGAAGCCTCGGAGTAGAAGCTTCATCAGAGAACATGAAGACTAAATATATTTTTATATTTTAGGATTTATGTAAGTATAAGATATTAAATGGCACTCGAAAAATCTGTGTGGAATTGGTCTAAAAAGATAAAATTGTGCATGCTAGTTTTTAGGAAAACGGTTGCTTTCTAAAACGTTTATCTTTTGAAAGGGATTTTATTTTATTCTGAATTTCGAAAATATCTTGTGCAAAAAGATTTTATTTTATTTTCTTATTTTCGAAAATATCTTCTGAAAAAATAAAATCACCCTGTTTTCCAAAAATTACGACTTACTCTCCCATGTTCTATGTCAGTCATGGTTTTGCACATTGAGGAGTTCATGGTTCCTTAATTCTAGGAACATGATCTTCTTAGTGGGTATGAGTAGTGGCGTAATGGTGTTGCTGCACAAAGAGAATTTTCCAAAGCATTTGTTGATCTATAAATAGCCATTGATTTCTGTTGGAAAAACTCACCCTTGCTCACATAAGTTTTCAAGCTTCAAATCGAGTCAAGTGTCAATTCCACACAAGTTCATTAGAGTGTTCTTAATGTTCTTATATTAGAGTTTGTTTTTCTTTCGAGTTGTAATTGGGAATGGGGAAGTTTGAGTGAACGTTTGTGTATGAGAAAGAGAAGAGAGAGAGAGAGAAGAGAAAGAGAAGAGAGAACAGAGAAGTGAGAAGAGAGAAAGAGAAGATAAGAGTAACAAGTTGGGTGACTTGTTCCTCAGGGTCTCAAGTTCGTAGAGGAACTTGAGTTTGAGTCTTTAGCTTGTAATAGGATCATTTGCCCTATTATAGTGAAGATTCTTTTCCCAAAATCCCAAGTGGTCGTGGTTTTTCTCTTTGTTAGGGCCAAGGAGTTTTCCACGTAAAATCTCTCTTGCATTCTTTAGTTCCTTTAGTTAATCTCTCAATTCCTTTAGCTAACTTAATTTTAATTCCGCAAAAAGTTTGGCTAAATTCTCATACTACAATTCAACCTCCCCTTCTTGTAGTATTCATTAAAACAACAATTGGTATCAGAGCCTAACTTCTAGGAAAATCATGAAACCCTGAAGAAGAAAGGTCCTGGAGAAAATGAATACTCATGAGAAGCTCAAGGAAGGATACTCAACTCAGAGGCCTCCTATGTTCAACGACAAGTTCTATAATTACTGGAAGAACCGCATGAAGATCTTTATCAAGGCAGAGAACTACCAAGTCTGGAGGGTCATCGAGGTTGGTGATTTCGAAGTCACCAAAACTAATGCTCAGAATGAGATTACTCATGAAGGAACTAATGAGGTTAAGCGCTCAAAAATCTATCTACTTATGTCTAAGTATGAACGATTTGAAATGCAGCCTAAGGAAACCATTCAAGAGATGCTAACCCGTTTTACTAACATCATAAATGAGTTGGTTTCCCTTTGTAGACAGATTCCTACAGATGAACAGGTTAGGAAGGTTCTTAGAAGTCTTCCACAAGATGAGAGATGGAGAGCTAAGCTGACAGCCCTTCAGGAAACGAAGGACTTTACAAAGTTCAGTATTGAACAACTAGCAGGTTCTCTCATGACTCATGAGCTACACCTTAGAGTCAACAATGAACCCATGAGGAACAAGGGATTGTCTCTTAAGGCTAATGAGGAGGAAGACTCAGAAGTGGACGAGGATGAGGTTGCCCTAATTGTGCGAAGATTCAAAAAGATGTTCAAGAAAGGCCGAACCTCAAGGAACTTCGGGAAAAAGACCTCAAATCCAAAGCCTGACTATAGCTGCCACAAGCGTGGATCCCCAGATCACTTTATCAGAGACTGTCCCCTTTGGGAAAATGATAAAGGAAAAGGAAAGGCTAAGGAACAGGGAAGAAAAAAATTCAGCAAAGCAAACTATCAGAAGTCAGACATGAGGAAGGCCATGATAGCAGCTTGGGGAGACTCAGAAAGTGAAGAAGAAGATGATGACCAGCCAGAAGAAGAGACTGCAAATCTTTGTTTGATGGCCAAATCAGATGATGAAAAAGCTTACCTTGAGGAACTCCAGAAAGAGGTATTTCTTGATCCTAAACAGCTTAAAACTCTCTCTAAAGATGTCTTAATAGATATATGTCTTGAAGAAGAAGAATTATTTAGAGATACATGTGTAAAGTTGAACAAATGTGAAAAAGCTCTTAAGGTTTGCAAAGAACATGGTGCTTGGTTGGAAACAGCCTATGCCAAGTCTCAAAGAAAATTAAGAGAGCTTGATTTTAAATACAAACACATAACTGAGATAACTGATAGGATTAAGAATGAAAGTATTCTTCTGAATTTTGAATTAACTCAGTATAAGCTCATAAATTCTGATATCAGTTCTAGCAGTTCCTCAAGCGATCAGTTGCTTAAATTCAATGTTGATTTTGAAAATTTGAAAAATGAGCTTTCTACCTTAAAAACTCAAAAGGATCAACTTGAATCGGAACTGAATGCTAGAAAGGATAGAAGTATTGACCCAAAAGTCATACCTAAGTGGATAGCTGAAGCTCAAGGAAAAAGAACTGAAAGCCTTGGCTATATGACCAAGAAGAAAGGTAAGCAAAAGAAATATGTTGAGCTTCCTAGCATGAAGGTATGCACTTTTTGTGGTAAGTCTGGACATCTTTATGGACAATGTAGGATAAGAGAAGAAGCTGATAAAAGAAATGTAAAACAAGTGTGGGTCAAGAAAACTGATATTGCATCCACGTCTAAGGAACCCAAGGAAACCTGGGTTCCTGATCCTAATGCTTAGTTTTCTTGCAGGTCCTAGTGAGGGGGAACAGCTCGTGGTATCTCGACAGCGGTTGTTCAAAGCATATGACAGGTGATAAATCAAAATTCCTCTCACTAGAAGACTACCCTGGAGGAACAGTAACCTTTGGGGATAATAAGAAGGGCAAGATCATTGGAAAAGGCAAAATTGGTAGATCAAAATCTCATTCTATTGATAATGTGTTCTTGGTCGAGGGCTTAATGCACAATTTTCTCAGTATATCACAATTCTGTGATAAAGGAAATTCTGTAAGTTTTACTTCTGACTCTTGCAACATCATCAACAACAAGTCAGGAAAGGTTGTTCTAGAAGGAACTAGAAGAGGGAACACTTATACAGTTGACCTCAACTTAATCCCAAGGAACAACCTTACATGTCTGAGTGTTGTTGAAGATGATCCCCTGCTATGGCATAAACGTTTTGGACATGCTAGCTTTTCATTACTGGACAAGCTAAGGTCAAGGAACTTGGTTGTGGGACTTCCTATTATCAAGTTCCTACTGAACAAAGTTTGTGATGCATGTGTGAAAGGCAAGCATGTTCACTCATCTTTTAAATTGAAGAAAATGGTGAGCACTACAAAGCCTTTGGAATTAATCTATATGGATTTGTGTGGTCCCATGAGAATTCAAAGCAGGAGTGGCAAGAAATATGTTTTGGTTATTGTTGATGATTATTCTAGATTCACTTGGGTTATTTTTCTTGCTAGTAAAGATGAAACTTTTAACGAGTTTGTTGCTTTTGCCAAGAAAATACAGAAAATCAGTGATCACTCCATAGTCCATCTCAGATCAGATCACGGAACTGAATTTGAGAACTCAAGATTCGATGAGTTTTGCAGGGAAAATGGCATGAATCATAACTTCTCAGCTCCAAGGACTCCCCAACAGAATGGAGTTGTAGAAAGGAAGAATCGAACCCTTGAGGAAATGGCTAGAACGATGCTGATTGCAAGTGGATTGCCAAGGAACTTCTAGGCTGAAGTCGTGAATACAACATGTTACATCCTTAACAGGGTAACAATCAGAAGTATCATCAACAAGACTCCCTATGAACTATTCAGGGGAAGAAAGCCAAACATATCTCATCTTAGAGCCTTTGGTTGTAAGAGCTTTGTACATAACAATGGTAAGAAAAACCTAGGGAAATTTGATGAAAGAAGTGAAGAGGCCATATTTCTAGGATATGCCTCTGATAGCAAAGCTTATAGAGTTTACAATAAAAGCTCAATGTGTGTTGAGGAAAGCATTCATATAATCTTTGATGAAGTTAACCAGTTTGTGAGTGTACAGGAACAAGAAGATAATAATGATTTTGAAATTGGATTGATAAGAGACAAGGATGAAGAAGAGACCCAAAATCAAACCAAAGAAAAGCAGCCTGCTCCAGAAGAGGATCATCAAGAAAATGGAGAGGTTCCTCAACCAGATGAACAGGTGAATGAGGAACAAGCAAAAGAAGCAGAAGGAACAGAAACAGAAGCTCCTCAAATTGGAGTTCCAGCAAGGGAATTCCAACCCAGGCCATTCAGGTATCGAGGTTCCCATCCAACTGATCTAATTATCAGTGATATAGGAAAAGGAACTCAAACAAGATCACAAATGAGGAACTACTGCGCATTTCATGCATTTCTGTCCATTCTAGAACCAAGAAATCATCAAGAAGCCTTGGGAGATGCTGATTGGATAGTGGCCATGCAAGAGGAACTCAATGAGTTCGAATGGAACAAGGTCTGGCACCTTGAGCCAAAGCCTAAGGGAAAGAAGGTAATTGGGCTCAAATGAGTGTTCGAGAACAAGCTTGATGAACATGGCACCATAGTAAGGAACAAGGCTAGATTGGTTGTGAAGGGCTACAACCAACAGGAAGGTATTGATTTCGATGAAACCTTTGCTCCTGTAGCTAGATTAGAAGCTATTAGAATCCTAGTGGCTTTTGCTTCTTTTATGGGTTTCAAACTATATCAAATGGATGTGAAATGTGCTTTTCTAAATGGTTTCTTAAATGAGGAGGTGTTTGTTGAACAACCTCCAGGTTTCGAAAATCCTAAATTTCCAAATCATGTTTTTAAGCTTGATAAAGCTCTCTACGGGCTTAAACAAGCTCCAAGAGCCTGGTATGAAAGGCTTTCAAAGTTCCTACTGAAAAATGATTTCAAAAGAGGAAAAGTAGACAAAACTCTTTTTCTTAAATCTCGAGGAACTGATTTGTTAGTTGTGCAGATCTATGTAGATGATATTATATTTGGTGCTACTAACAATGGTTTGTGCAAGTACTTTGCTGAGCTAATGAGTGGTGAATTTGAGATGAGCATGATGGGTGAATTGAACTTCTTCCTTGGACTTCAAATAAAGCAAACAGCTGAAGGAATAATGATTCACCAACAGAATTATGTCAAGGAACTTCTGAAGAAGTACAACATGGAAAATGCCAAGACAAATCATACACCTATGTGATAGGTGTGTCGCGTACCTAACAAAAATAAACCTAACTAGACCACTACTATGTAGACGGGCAAGCAAGGGTCGGATCCCAAGAGACTATGGTTCAACTAATTAAATAGACTCAAGCAATTACTAAGCAAGTAACCAATTCAAATAAGTGAGAATCAATAACTAAAGAACTAATTAAAACGATTAAATCAAAACAATATGACAAATCAATGCTAAAAACATCCAAGATCAAGCTTCACCACGAATACAATTAATGCAATAGTCGTTCTACCCCTAACACATAATTCAATTGATTTAAGAGGAAAAGTAATCCATGAATAATACCAAAGGTCTTTCTCGAGTTATCAATGGCTTCTCTAATCACAATCAAGCCTACTTCCGTGGAATCATGTAAATTAGAGACCTTAAGCACATTACTCTGACTTCCTAATCATCCATTCAACTACTCCCGTGATGAACTTCAAACCCTTAATTGATTTATTCAAATCCGTCAAAACCTAACTCCCGTTGTGATTAAAAAAAGGATTAATAACAATACCAATTATCTCTAATCTAGTATTGGCATAAGCATAATCAATTAAGCATATCAATTACAATTATTATCAGAGAATTTAAAGAATTAAATCATGCATTAATCATATTCGGGTTCCGCTAGATCTTGGAATAAAGAAACTACTCACACATATTAATGAAAGCAAAAACAATAATCAATGAAGAAAACATAATTAATAAGCAATTAAAAGTGAGAGAAGAAATAAAGATGAATACCAATTGCTTGAATGAAGAAAAGTACCAATTGTTGATGAACAAAGATCAAAACTTGAAAGTGCAAATTAATCTAGATCTAGAGAGAATATTAGGGTTCTAATGAATGTTTAAAAGCTAGAAAATAATAACTAAGTATGTTAAGTCGGGGTTTACAAAGGGTATTTATATCCCTTAATTAAGAAAACCCGAAAAAAAATAGGAGAACGCGGTCTTCGACACTCCGCCCGGTCTAACCGGGCAAAGCCGCCCGGTCGGGCGCGAGAAGCAAATTCGCCCAATGCTTCTTTATCTAGCTTCCTCGCACAATACTTTATCCGCCCGGTCTGCCAGGGCAATGTCGCCCGGTCCGGGCGGATGGAAGTTGAACTCTTCCATTCTTTCTCATAACTTCTCTTCTTTTCCTTCTTTGCCCTGGCTGCCAGGGCAATGTTGCCCTCCAGGGCGGACACGGGTAAAATTCTCCTCCATCGTAATAAGCTTTTGTGGCTATCTAAAACAAGTCCAAATCATCCGGAAATCTTCATATGCCTACAAAATCAATCAAATAGACCAAGCCACACTAGAGAGGAGGATATTAGCGAGAAATAGCTCCGTAGAGCTTAGAAATCATACGAACATAGCTATGAAATGAGGGTAAAATATGGTATAGAATGTGTACATCAAATTCCCCCAAGCTAAGTTCTTGCTTGCCCTCAAGCAAGACAATCAATGACTAGCAACAACCAAATAAACATACTTCACCCCATATTACATTTGAAAATACCATACTCAAAATCGAAATCAGACACACAAGCATCTTAGCCAACCAATCACCTCATTCAGACTATCAATCAACCTGAATAGCCATCAAACAGAGTCAACCATGTACACATAAGGAATCGATGACTAGAATATCTCACTTAGTGGTCACTCCGCACAATTTTATGTGGTGAGCTAAAAATGAGCCTGATTTCTCTCCATCCCCACTAATGATGATAACCCCCCTTATCTCACAACACTCGCGTGTTTAAAGGGTAATATTGCCGCTCAACCTAGTCAAAAGTCGACTCGAAATGTGACACATACTCCAGCATTTTGACAAAAGACTCGTTCCACATGAACACAATACTATGCACGAAGGTCAGAAGGTCTTTTTCAAGCTTGTAATGTAAGTCGGGTGAAAATGGGTAGGAAAAATTTGGAAAATGTAGGTAAATATAGTCCTTCAGAGAAACCATCAAAAAATAACCAATACACATCAAAATCCCATCGAACTAATTCACAAGAATACACACTCCAAACATAACTTGAATTAAGAGCAACTACCACCTTATTCACCCTACATAACAATTCACCGCACTATTCTTATTTCTGAAGCTCTTTTATTTATCCTTTAAGAAGCTGAAATTTTTTCTTTTCTTTTTCTTTTCTTTTTCTTTTCTTTTTTCTTCTTTTTTAACAAACTATAAGAGCTAAAAAATAGATCATATAGCAAAAATTTCAAGAACCTTCAAGCTTTAAGTTAATCTTCTCCAAAACATCATCACAAACCATAGAGAACACCAAGATAGATGGCTCCCCCAAGCTAGACTTGGGATAAGTTACTAATTGGGGCCGATAGGTTAATTTTGTGACTTAGATGAAAAACATGGACAAGGCTACAACATGGGTAAGCAAGAAGGGGACAAACGTTTCTAAATTCATCTGGAGGCTACCTAATGAACATGGCCTTCGTCCTCCTCATCGTGCATGTGCAATGTACCATGACACACTACTAAAAGTCTCAAGACAAAACTAAGATCAATGTCACACCAGGAACTAACACATATGAATAAACAATAAAGGCTCAAGCCTCACATTTGACACAGCCAAGCTCCAGATTCATACACAGTTGCGCAAAGTTGATTTCCATTAGGCCAAGACAATCCAATATCAGATCATGATCATTTAATCCGCATTGCAAGTATTTCAATCAAAATCAAGCCAAAAACCTTTAAATCATCAAGGATAGGGGCACAGAGAAGTATTTTACTAGCCATTCATCGTCATGATTCACAAAGTAACTACCCAAAGCCAAAAGTAATCCCTCCCCCAAGCTAAACTTCACATTGTCCTCAATGTGAACAAATATCGAATAAGAACAAGCAAGAGAAAAAGAAAACTAAGCCCTACTGACAGAGGAGGGATCATACCTAAGGGCGAAGCTGGGACCGCCCTTAAAATAACATCGCATCATAACCCCAAGGTACTAAAAAAAATAATAATAAATAAATAAAATAAAGGGAAAATAAAATATAAAAAAACGGAATGGGTTGCCTCCCATTTAGCGCTTGTTTAAGGTCTTTAGCTCGACCCCTCTTTAGTAGCTCAACCTGGGTCACCACACGAAGAAGATACTCTGTGATATTTCTCATCAATATATCCACCTCCAAACGACTCCTTCAAATTAGAGTTGATGTGCTTTGTATCCGAGCTTATTTTGATGTAGCTAAACCCATCATGTGGTGGAATATTGTCTTTTTTGCGCACATGATTTCTATTAGAAACACACTTATTAACCAAAGGGTTAGTAGCATCGATTCTCAAACAAGTACCACATCAAAAGTAAAATTATGGTCATTGAAAAGCTTAAACACAACTTGTTTATCCTGAGCTCTAATGGTCACTTGTCCTTTAGGAACATCTATTAACGCTTGACTTGTAGCAAGAAAGGGGCGACCAAAGATGAGTGGGATATTATGGTCTTCTTTCATGTCCACCACAACAAAGTCAACAGGAAAAACAAGTTCACCAATCCCAACTAATACATCTTAAACTACACCCTTAGGGAGTCTAACAGTTCTATCAGCCATATGAAGAGATATAGGAGAGGGTTTAAGGTTTTTCAAACCTAATTTGTCATATACTAAAAAAGGCATTAAATTAACACTAGCACCTAAATCACACAAGACCCTATCAAAATATGTTTTGTTTATCATACAAGGGATAGTAAAACTACCAGGATCATGCAATTTAGGTGGTAAGCTATCATGTAAAAGATCAGAACATTTCTTCTTTACTACCACACTTTCTAATTTCTTATCATTATGATCATGATCTAGAATTCCTTTCACAAAATTTGCAAATTGAGGCATTTGAACTACAAGATCGGAAAAAGGAATGGTAGCATATACCTTCTTAAGAGTCTCGGAATACTTCCCAAAATGCTTATCGAGCACAGCTTTTGATAACCTTTGCGGGAAAGGCATCGGCTCCTCATATGCTTGTGGAGAAACATGTTTGGGACCTTCTCTCTCATGCTTCTCAGTTCTTGACTCCACATTGCACACTTTCTCTTCTAATCCACCCGTTAACAATTCATCACTCTTCACGAAAATTGCATTGCATTGTTTTGTCTGGACTTTTGCTTGATCTTGAAGAGTTGTTAGATGACTCACTTGCTGTGAAAGTTGAGAAAGATGAGTCTCTATCCTCTTATTTTGAGCGGTGAGCAATTGGATTGAGTTTTCAAAGTACTCATTTTTCTTTGCTTGTAGCTCAAATTGCCTTGATATAAGCTCTTGTTGTTGAATTTGGGAGGTAGTAAAAGCCTTCATAATTGATTCAAGATCAAATTTTGAGGTTTGGGGTGGTGGTAGTTGTGTGGATTGATGATTGAAAGGTGCCCTTGCTTGAAAAGCAGGTGGTGGTTGAGGATTCACTGGAGCCTGATTGTTCATATATGAGAGCCCTTGATGATTTCTCCACCTTTCATCAAATGGCCTTGTGGAGGTTGTGGTATAAAAAGCACTAGCTTGCTCAATTGTCATTCCATCATAATTAGGTTGACAATCCGCAGTATGGCCTTGCAATCCACACATCTGACAAGTTTCCATCGAGGGTCGAGGGGACTCAGCTTGGAGTTGATTGACTTTGTGAGTTAGTGCTTGCACAGAACTAGTCAACATGGTTAGAGCATCAACATCATGTTTATTACCTGCGTTGATAGCATTTCGTCCCCTTGGATGGTAATTATCATTAGCCGCCATCTTCTCAATCAAATCCTTTGCATCGGTTGGGTTCTTCGTCATGATAGAACCTCCAGACGCAGCATCAATGTATATGCGAAACTCATGGGTCAAACCATTATAGAACGTTTGGATCAGCATCCATTCAGGAATACCATGATGAGGGCATTGTCTCTGCAATCGCTTGAACCTCCTCCATGCTTCATATAAGGACTCATCATTAGATTGATGGAAGGTAGATAGCTCGTTCCTTAATTTTGCGGTTTTCTCTTGCCCCAAGAATTTTACTAGGAAAGCCTTAGCAAGCTTGTCCCACGTATCAAAGGAACCAATACCTTCATCTCGTAGCCATTCCCTTGCCCTATCCCTTAGTGAAAAAGGGAAAAGGCGTAGTCTAATAGCATCATCAGTGACATCGTTGAGCTTCATAGTGTCACACTTCTCCAAGAAACTATCAATGTGAGTCACAGGGCAATCATTTGATGAGCCCGCAAAAGAATCATTGGAGATGAACTGTATGAATTGGGGCTTCAACTCAAAACTTTGAGCGGTGACAGGTGGTCTAACAATACTGGAGAGAAATCCGGTTGTTGTATCCGCAATACCATACTCCAAAAGAGATTTTGTTCCTGGGTCAACCATGTTTCTTGTATTTTGATTTTTCCTTCTTCTACCTCTTCGTCTACGTGCAATAGCTTCGATCTCATAATCAAAAGGTGTTAAATCATCTGAACCTGGACTTCGAGTTTGCATGCAACAAAGAAACTAAAACAGGAGATCAAAGACACAAGGAACAATAGCCGAAGCAACAAAATATATGCTTAGTAAAACGAATCACAAATAACTAGAATGAAACTGTTAGTCCCCGGCAACGGCGCCAAAATTTGATAGGCGTGTCGCGTACCTAACAAAAATAAACCTAACTAGACCACTACTATGTAGACGGGCAAGCAAGGGTCGGATCCCAAGAGACTATGGTTCAACTAATTAAATAGACTCAAGCAATTACTAAGCAAGTAACCCATTCAAATAAGTGAGAATCAATAACTAAAGAACTAATTAAAACGATTAAATCAAAACAATATGACAAATCAATGCTAAAAAAATCCAAGATCAAGCTTCACCACGAATACAATTAATGCAATAGTCGTTCTACCCCTAACACATAATTCAATTGATTTAAGAGGAAAAGTAATCCATGAATAATACCAAAGGTCTTTCTCGAGTTATCAATGGCTTCTCTAATCACAATCAAGCCTACTTCCGTGGAATCATGTAAATTAGAGACCTTAAGCACATTACTCTGACTTCCTAATCATCCATTCAACTACTCCCGTGATGAACTTCAAACCCTTAATTGATTTATTCAAATCCGTCAAAACCTAACTCCCGTTGTGATTAAAAAAAGGATTAATAACAATACCAATTATCTCTAATCTAGTATTGGCATAAGCATAATCAATTAAGCATATCAATTACAATTATTATCAGAGAATTTAAAGAATTAAATCATGCATTAATCATATTCGGGTTCCGCTAGATCTTGGAATAAAGAAACTACTCACACATATTAATGAAAGCAAAAACAATAATCAATGAAGAAAACATAATTAATAAGCAATTAAAAGTGAGAGAAGAAATAAAGATGAATACCAATTGCTTGAATGAAGAAAAGTACCAATTGTTGATGAACAAAGATCAAAACTTGAAAGTACAAATTAATCTAGATCTAGAGAGAATATTAGGGTTCTAATGAATGTTTAAAAGCTAGAAAATAATAACTAAGTATGTTAAGTCGGGGTTTACAAAGGGTATTTATATCCCTTATTAAGAAAACCCGAAAAAAATAGGAGAACGCGGTCTTCGACACTCCGCCCGGTCTGACCGGGCAAAGCCGCCCGGTCGGGCGCGAGAAGCAAATTCGCCCAATGCTTCTTTATCTAGCTTCCTCGCACAATACTTTATCCGCCCGGTCTGCCAGGGCAATGTCGCCCGGTCCGGGCGGATGGAAGTTGAACTCTTCCATTCTTTCTCATAACTTCTCTTCTTTTCCTTCTTCGCCCTGGCTGCCAGGGCAATGTTGCCCTCCAGGGCGGACACGGGTAAAATTCTCCTCCATCGTAATAAGCTTTTGTGGCTATCTAAAACAAGTCCAAATCATCCGGAAATCTTCATATGCCTACAAAATCAATCAAATAGACCAAGCCACACTAGAGAGGAGGATATTAGCGAGAAATAGCTCCGTAGAGCTTAGAAATCATACGAACATAGCTATGAAATGAGGGTAAAATATGGTATAGAATGTGTACATCACTATGGGAACATCAACAAGACTTGATGAGGATCCACAAGGAACAAGTGTGGATCAAACCACTTACAGAGGTATGATTGGTTCATTGTTGTATCTAACAGCCAGTAGGCCTGACATTTCTTTTAGTGTTGGACTGTGTGCTAGATTTCAGTCTAATCCTAAAGAATCACATCTAACGGCTGTTAAGAGAATTTTGAGATACCTCAAAGGAACAGATGACCTGTGTCTGTTCTATCCTAGAAGTGATGACTTTATGCTTAGAGGATTCACAGATGCTGACTATGCAGGTGACCTAGTCAATAGGAAAAGCACCTCAGGTATGGTTCAGTTCCTTGGCTCTTGTCTAGTTTCTTGGGGTTCTAAGAAACAAAATACTATTGCATTGTCTACTGCAGAGGCTGAGTATGTAGCAGCAGCTGCTTGTTGCTCTCAAGTCCTCTGGATTAAACAACAGTTGCGTGACTTTGGTATTAAATTTAATTGCATTACTATCTACTGTGATAACATTAGTGCAATTTGCATATATAAAGATCCATTCCATCATTCAAGAGTTAAGCATATTCATATAAGGCATCATTTCCTTAAGGATAATGTTGAAAAGGGTTTGATTAAATTAGATTTCTGCCAAACTGACAATCAAATTGCAGATATATTAACAAAACCCTTGAATAGAGAAAGGCATGAGAAGATGAGAATGGAACTTGGGATGATTAAGTTATACTGAGAAAAATGCATCAAGTTCCCTCAGGTATGAAGCTCAAACTGACATGCTTAATCTGTTGTATACTGTGCACAAGTGTTATATGTTTAATTACATGGTTAAGACAGGTTGTAAGCAGGAGTAATATTTACTAAGGGCATGTAAATTTGAAAGACATAGAATATGAAAAGTCCAAAATTGGTTGCATGAGCCTTGTTGATTTGTTCCGTGTATCAAGTTGTATTTGCAAGTGTTCTTTACTGATAATATTCAAAAGATAAAATTGTTGTGTTTATCCATCTTTCAAAATTCCAAATTCTTTTTATCTAAACACAAATAAATCGGATGAATGCATCCAATTTCATCATTATATTTTGTTCAAAAAGTAGCCCACTTACACTACTCTCTTGAAACACGGTTTGCGTTTCCCTAAGCAATAAATATGAGTGTCAAATCAACTAAATTCACCTCACCTCCCACGCGACACCTCACTTCACCAATTTACCTCCACCATAAAAGATGTCAGCCTCACACAAATTTACACCACACAAAAATTACCTTCTCTCTCATCACTCCGATCAAAACTACTCTCCAATGTCTACCTCTCCAAAAACCCAAATTGAAGCTGACCTTAACACAAACCCAATTCCAGAAATTACCATGGAAATCCCACCGGAAATTAACCCCATTGATGATCAAGAGCCTCCAAAAGTGGATTCAACCACCGAATCCCAATCTTCTCGAAAAAGGAAGTCCGGTGACATGCAAGAAGAAGAAGAAAGCGCTCTGGAACTAGGGGTCAATTACCGAGACAAGCCTGCAGCCATGAAACGGCAAGAGAAGATCAGTGATCACTTTGTGACAGGTTTGGTTATTAATCTTCCTTGGTGCAAGTCTGTTAAATTGTATGAACTGCTTGATTTGATTGAAGCTCAAAATTGGGTGAATTTGTTGAGTGAATGCTTTAATCGGAGTATGTATGTTGATGCTATGAGGGATTTTTGCAAAAGTTTCAAATACTCTAAAGGTGTTATTCGCTGCTGTGTGTATGAAAAAGAAATTGAGTTTGATGCAATGTATTTGGCTGAGTTGTTTGATGTTCCTAATACTGGATATGACTTGTATTTTAAGAGTAATGTGATAAGGAACCCTCTTCCTGATGCAAATATTGATGAGATAGTGGAGTTTCTAGGTGGAGACCCGGAGGAAACCTACATAAATCACAATGACCTAACCCCTCTTGACAAAATTCTGCTAAAATTTGTTTTCAATGATATTATCCCTCGCACCCAAAAGAGAGACAGTGCCAACAAGCTTGACTCTGTACTCATCTATTGCCTAGCAAAAAAGATCCAAATAAACTTTCCCTCTATCATGGTTCAACACCTCTTTCATTGTGTTCAAAAAGGTTGGAAGGTGGGATATGGTAACCTTCTCATCTATGTCTTTGAAAGCTTTGGTATTTCCTTTGTTGATAAAGAACCCCTGCCCCTCAAAAACACCGAGTACATGCAGCCCATTTTCCTTGAAAACCATAAGATGAAGGTTGTAGATGGATGTTTTGAGGTTGTGCTGGAGGAAAAAGATAAAAGGCCAAAGGAAGTAGGTGCCATAGCTGAGGGGAAAGAAGAGAGAGCTGCTAGGATAATAGAGGGAGTGGTGCAGGACATTCAGGATGAGGAAGAGGAAAAGGTGGTTGAGGAAGTGATTGAGACAGGGGGAAGGAAGAAAAGGAAGAGCTTGAGGCTGCTGAAGAAAAAGGAGCCCTCTGTACCCATTTGCATTGATATGACTAGGGTGCAAGAGGAATTACAGAAATTCTCAAGCTCTCCTAGTCTGGGCAAGTATGCATCTGCAGGAACAGGTTTCGCAGTTTTTAGTTCCCCATCAAAGGCTCCCAGCGAGGAGGTCAAGGAGATGAAGGATATGCTCCTGAAGGTGCTGAAGGAACAAGAGGATTCAAAGCAAAACATGGTTGAACTGAAGAAGAGCATGCTCATTCTGAGCACTGATGTCAAGAAGCTGGTCTCAAGCTCTAAACAAGGGAGACAGTCCATTGTGAAGGACATAGTGTCTCAAATCAGCAAGAAGCTGGAGGATCTTGTTGTTGATGATGACCAGAGCATTGCATCTTAACCTGTCTTTCCTTGCAGCCTCTTTATGTTGATGAAACTTATGTTTATTTGCTTTTGGGAACAATTTTTTTGGGTCTGTAATATTTTGGGCACTTGTTAATTTCTTTTGGTAATCTTGCAAATTTGGTACATTTGGCCGATGTTTTAAATCGGTTTTGGATGATTATAATCTATGTTTCTTTTTCCTATATGCTTTGTGAATGTTTTCTCTCTATGCATGCTTCTTGTCTTAACACTAAACCACTAGTTGGTGTTGTGTTATGGTATACTATACATATGTGTGTTAGTTTTTGATAATGCCAAAAGGGGGAAAAGGATGCAAACTATCAAGGAAACTTAATCATTCTATGGTCTCTGTTCAAAATATTCCCAAGCTGCCTAATCTCTACAAGCAGGTATAATGTATATACAAGTTTTTTCAAGTTTTTCAGTTTTTCCTTAAGTTATTTATTTATGCATTGTTTTTATTTCCTTAAACATTAGTTTCTATTCTGCATTATATTTTGTTTTTGCATTTCCTTTCCTTAGGAATAAAATGGATTATCTCTGTTTCCTTGTTAGTAAGTTTGGTTTGTTTGTCATCATCAAAAAGGGGGAATATTGTTGGACTTAATGATTTTGATGATGACACAACCTCACTTACTTACAAACTAATAAGTGCTTGATTGTTTAAGTGTGTACTCAGTTACAAAGACTAGGAGAATGAAGTGTCTTGTAAATATACCATGAGGAACAAGAAGGCCAGAAGCAGAGCTAACCATATAGAAGAGTTCCCTCACAGGAACTGGCGCTTCAGAAATGAAGACTGGAGAAGAGAAGGTTCCCTCAGGGAACAGAAGCTTCAGAGAAGAAGCCTCATCAGAGAAGAGAAGTTCCTCCCAAGGAACAGAAGCCTCGGAGTAGAAGCTTCATCAGAGAACATGAAGACTAAATATATTTTTATATTTTAGGATTTACATAAGTATAAGATATTAAATGGCACTCGAAAAATTTGTGTGGAATTGGTCTAAAAAGATAAAATTGTGCATGCTAGCTTTTAGGAAAACGGTTGCTTTCTAAAACTTTTATCTTTTGAAAGGGATTTTATTTTATTCTGAATTTCGAAAATATCTTGTGCAAAAAGATTTTATTTTATTTTCTTATTTTCGAAAATATCTTCTGAAAAAATAAAATCACCATGTTTTCCAAAACTTACGACTTACTCTCCCATGTTCTATGTCAGTCATGGTTTTGCACATTGAGGAGTTCATGGTTCCTTAATTCTAGGAACATGATCTTCTTAGTGGGTATGAGTAGTGGCGTAATGGTGTTGCTGCACAAAGAGAATTTTCCAAAGCATTTGTTGATCTATAAATAGCCATTGATTTCTGTTGGAAAAACTCACCCTTGCTCACATAAGTTTTCAAGCTTCAAATCGAGTCAAGTGTCAATTCCACACAAGTTCATTAGAGTGTTCTTAATGTTCTTATATTAGAGTTTGTTTTTCTTTCGAGTTGTAATTGGGAATGGGAAGTTTGAGTGAACGTTTGTGTATGAGAAAGAGAAGAGAGAGAGAGAGAGAAGAGAAAGAGAAGAGAGAACAGAGAAGTGAGAAGAGAGAAAGAGAAGAGAAGAGTAACAAGTTGGGTGACTTGTTCCTCAGGGTCTGAAGTTCGTAAAGGAACTTGAGTTTGAGTCTTTAGCTTGTAATAGGATCATTTGCCCTATTATAGTGAAGATTCTTTTCCCAAAATCCCAAGTGGTCGTGGTTTTTCTCCTTGTTAGGGCCAAGGAGTTTTCCACGTAAAATCTCTCTTGCATTCTTTAGTTCCTTTAGTTAATCTCTCAGTTCCTTTAGCTAACTTAATTTTAATTCCGCAAAAAGTTTGGCTAAATTATCATACTACAATTCAACCCCCCCTTCTTGTAGTATTCATTAAAACAACATTATTATTATTATTATTATTATTATTATTATTATTATTATTATTATTATTATTATTATTATTACTATTACTACTACTATTATAAAAAAAAGGCAGATAAAGTTATACAACCTATAGCAAATTAGTTGAAAACTGAGATACAATATGGACCTCCACTCCTATAGCTATAGAAAATCCGATCCTAGTAAAGATATGAGCTGCAACACGTTCCCAATATCCTCAGTCGTCTAGAACTTCTGGATTATTATTATTGTTGTTGTTGTTATTATTATTATTATTATTATTATTATTATTATTATTCAATTTGATCTGATCTAATCTATTGATGTTGGGTTTTGTGATTATGAACTAGTCTTTTGGCCTATACAACAATCCTCCTTACATACACAATAGAGACTCGATTTTAACTAGACTTATTAGTCTAAAACATATGCTATTACATCACATCATGTTGTCCCCTCCAATTGATCCTCCTTACATATACAATGTGTCTATCAAGAGTTGATGGAATCCATAACTTGTCACCTAAGACCTAAAAAGTAAAGAGATACCATCTAATAAATGGATGTAAATTTATTCTATATGTACTCTATTTGAATTCGATCTCAAATTTTATTTGAATACCATGTTTCATGACTTTTGAAATAGCTCAGTGCATGTACTTGTTTGAAACCACTTCTAATAATAAAAAGATAATCAAAACATTTCAACACTACTTAGCACAAAATTATAACATAAAAGCTTCAATAAGAGGGATCTCAGGTTTATAACAGTGATTAACGTTTTTCGTTTATCAAATGACACTTTTGTAAATACTCTGCCTCATATATCGTGTTTAAAATTATGAAATATTATCTCTCTCTCTCTGTTTTTTTTTTTTTTGGTTGCCAAATAGAAAGAGAAGAAGATCTGATCCACCTTCACCCCTTTAACAATGACGAAGCAAAAAAGAACTATGAGAAACATAGACGGATCCAAGGGGGGGCCTACCCGGGCCTTGGCCCCCCAATGCCCAGATTTTAGTATTATATAAGTAAAAAAACTTGTACATATAATTAAGTTTTATAGTATTTGTTCCATAGATTTGGAAGGTTAAGGGTTCAATTTTGATCCCCTTGTTTGCACAATTTTTTTATTTTTAGCGTGGGTTTCTTAAACTCATATCTCTTTATGGATTTTTTTTATCTGAAATACTTTATAAGTTCAGCCTGGGCTATAAAATTTTTTTGGATCCGCCGTTGGTGAGAAACAATGTCAATGGGAAACTACACTACAAAAAAAAAAAAAAAATGAGAATAGACAACACTTAAAATTGCAAGACTTATAGAAATGTTACTCTTAATATCTAACACAACAATATTTATTTGTTACCTTGAACTAAAGTAACACACAAAAAAAAAAAAAAAGTGTTGCTCTAGACTATATAAGGCAACAGTCTCTTAAAGTGTTACATTTTTCTTGTCTAAGACAACAAACATAATAATTGTTGTATGAAGAGATGACAATAGCAAAACTATTGTTTGAAAATGTAACATTAATATCTATGTTGCCATCTATGGCAACATTTATATTAAAAAGACAACATAATTTAAGATATATATATATATATATATATATATATGGTGGAGTTGGTGAAAAACTCGAGCCCTGCCAACTACTAAATGCTTAGGAGTGACAACATTTAGATACATTTTTGAATTATCTCCTTAGATGACAACATTTTTCATTTGTTGTCTTTGTAAAAGTGTTGCCTTTGAATTAAAATGTATTGCCTTATGAATAGACAACGAGGGCATATATATTACGCCTCATATGTGTTGCCTTAGCTACAAGACAACACTTTTTTTATATTAGGTAATGGTTTTGCACTGTTGCCTTTGCTTTATTTTGTTGTAGCGCCACCATTTCCACCATCATATTTTCCCTTATCCACCTATAACCTCCATTGAATTTGCTTGTGAACTTAACCACCATTTTCACCTCCATATTTTTGGCGGATTTGCCGCCAATGAAACGAAAATCCTAAGAAAATGGTGAGAAATAAAGGGTATGGTTAACCCTAAAGGATAGGATTTATCCTCTTTCTCCGTTGAAGATGGTCGAGTATGTATATGTTTTCTTTTCTCCATTAAAGTTGAGGAAGATGAAGGACGACATAATAGTGAACTTAAAATTGAATATTGCCAAGTAATCAAAGAACAAATTGGTTGTTTAACAATGAACAAATTGGTTGTTTTCTGCAAGGACAAATTGGCAGCGAACAATGAAATAGGGGAATCTCCGATCCTTTGGGGAAGAGGGAGAAAAATGAAAACGAAAGAGAGAGGAAACAATTACCCTATTAACGTCCATTAAATCCTCTATGTATTTGGAGAGTAAGTTGACTAAATAGCAGCTGACAGCTCACTTGAAAATACGTGCCTTAGATAAACATGGTATGTTTAATTATCATTGTTATAAACTTGAATTTATTTACTGTTTTGAAAAAAATACTAAAACCGATTTAAAATCCACCATAATATTATAAACATACACACAAAAGTTTTCACATCGTAGCCGCCGTTAGAGAAATAAATGATTTCAGATCATTGGTACCCACCACATCTATTATTGTTACCTTTACTCTAAAAAACTATTGATTCTCATTACTCCACCCCATCCTAATTAATTTCCAAACAACTCCATTCTCCTCTCACAAGTAAAATGGAAAACAACACAACAAATCAACGTCAGCCCCTGCTGCCACCTACCACCACCGATAACCACCATCGTCTACCAGTAGCATCGTCGAAAGGCGGCGGCGATGGTGGCTATGTTCATCTTCCTAGTAATGTCGATTCATTCGTTGCAGATGAAGAGGATGACATACCACCAATTAAAACACCAAAAGATTTTGTTAGAGAGTTTTGGATAGAGTTTAAGAAAACCATGTATTTGGCAGCACCTGCTACTTTCATGGGTATATGTCAATACTCCCTTGGTGCTATCACCCAAACTTTGGCTGGCCAACTTGGTACGCTCGACCTTGCTGCCGTGTCCGTCGAAAACTCCGTCATCGCCGGCTTCTCCTTTGGTGCACTGGTACGTACCACTACACTGTCCGATATATATATATATATACTCCCTTTGTTTCTAATATCATATCGGGTATAATTTTTTATTTTTGTGCAAGAATTAAAAATTTATTTTATTTGCGTCTGTGTTTTATTGACACAAATCTCAATAAAATTCCCTGTCACATGTAGAAGTATAATTAAGTGAAATGGGTACTCTATCATTTTTTGTTTTTCATTGTTCATGTACTACGTGATTCATTGTTTTTCATTTTATTTTATCAATTTACAAATTACAATAAGAAATCGTAAAGGTGGTTGTTTATCAACATTTGAATTTTGAATCACAACCTCAAACTTTAATTAAAGCTATGCCATAAAGTATTTTACAATGTGGTACACTAATTGACAATGTGAAAAGTAAAATTTAATCAACTGAAAATTGATTTATAAATTTAACATATACTTCATATATAACTCCAAATTACATGTAATGACTCTGGGCATGTCCGGGCCCAAATTTTATAAAGTAGTTACTTATGTGTTTCATTCGTTTCATCTCTCTTTATTACGTTTGTCAATGCATAAATTCAATCGTAATTATTATCAATAAGTAAAAAATTATAAAAGTCGATATTTTGAAATTGATACGACGTTGATATTTTGTATTTATTGAAAAAGATATTTTGTTAAATGCGTCTCATATAATTTTGAAATGAGGGATGTATCGTTATTGATAGGGCTCAAATGATATTTATTTCCTTGTTTAATGAAATAATGACTCATTAATTGATAAAGAGAGGTTTTTGACTCCTGATGGACGACTATTGATCACGTGTCCAATAGACTATATTGAGGGCCTGTTCTTTTCAGCTTATTTTCAGTTCAGTTTCTAATTTTCTTCTCTCACAAAACATTCATTTCAATTCACCTCCAATTAGTTCAGTTCAGCTCATTTTAGTAAATCAGAACCAACCCTGAGCTGGTCCTTGAAAATGTACATATGTAATGGAATGCTCATGTAAAACAATACTTCTTTTGACATTTATGATAAATAAATTGAAAGCATAAACAATTTTTTTTTTAATTTGTCAATAATTAAAAATCAAATAACATATTTCTCGTTTAACAAAATACGGAGTGTAGCAACGTCGTTGCTCATCAGTTAGCTAAGCTTTTTCCTAGCGGTGTATAACAAGTTTGGGTGGATCATTGTCCCCCGAATATTTTACCTTATGTACTCTCGGACACTTTGTCTATTAATTAATACACCGTCTACTTTACTTCAAAAAAAAAAAAAAACCCCGGAGTGTAGCATTACTTTTTTTTTTTCAAAAAAAGAATAAATATAATTGTGTTCTTTTTGGTACGTAGCAATGTAGCATCATGTTACTAATTACGGAATAATTACAGAAACATAAAACAAATGAAAAAACCAAATTAATGAAACAAAAAAAAAATGATTAAAAAAAGGCAAAGACTGTATATGCAATTATCATTTATGCCACCTACTTTGTAAAAAGTAAGAAAATCTTTCACCGATTAGGAGTACCACAAAAGAATGAATTTTGGTGGTACAATTAAAGAGTGACAGCAAAAGGATAAGGTAATTCCAATTAATTAATCAGTTATTTTAATCAATTAGTAAATAGTTATTCCAATAATTAATTATTGGCCAAAAATGATTTCACGTGTGTGCAACTGAGCACTGAGGTCTGAGGTGGTGAGGTAATTGTGTTGTCGTAAATATGAAGCTAATAAATGATTTGATTTGTATTTTCCCGAAATTAACTACTCCGTATAATACAAAAAATATTCAAATTGGTGACCTCATTGAGAGAGACCACCATCTACTCGTTAGATCGGGATGATTAACATTCAATGTGACATTCTAATCTATTCCGTATAACTTTGTCTTCAAATAAGACATTCCATTCCTTAAAGTTGAAATCTATGTTACCCCATATTCAAATTTCTGTTTTCGTGTCGACACTTAAATATGAGTAAACTACACACTTTATCATAGATTAAAACTAATAATAAAATCATAAATAGCCAAATATACTTAGACAGGTAGACACGTTCTTTACACATGTCTATGTCGAGCATGGATATTCAAGTCTGTAAAATAAAATTTGAGATTATTTTAAGTTGACATAAAAGTCGAGAATGGATATTCAAGCATGTAAAATATAATTTGAGATTATTTTGAATTGACATAAATTAAAAACAATTTTTAAGAAATGACATTAATTGAAATTCTTTTACAACAATTTTGAAGTTTTAGTTTATTCTTTAGAAATTAGACATGTACACATAATTACGGATTGACAAGTCAAATAAAATCATACACATAAGACATAACACAATTTTGTCAAATTTGAAGCTTGGAATGGGAAGTGCGTTAGAGACACTATGTGGACAAGCATTTGGAGCAGGGCAAATTGAGATGCTAGGAATCTACATGCAAAGGTCATGGGTCATCCTCAATTCTACAGCTCTCTTATTAAGCCTACTCTACATCTTTGCTGACCAAATTTTGAGGCTTATTGGGGAGACTTCTGCCATTTCCGAGGCAGCAGGTACGCCCCTGTAACAATTTTTACATACATAACTAAACTTGTTACGTCCTACCTAATTTTATGTAAATGTAAATACCTTGCAAACTTGTTACTGATCATAACTTATTCTTAGTAGATTTTTAATCAATTAATTTGACTACGGACTACTTTGATGTTTACTAATCAAATATTAAGTTTTTTTATAGGCAGATTAGCGTTATGGATGATCCCACAACTATTTGCATACGCGATGGTATTTCCTATAATAAAGTTCCTACAAGCACAACGTAAGGTGATGACCATGGCAGTGATTGCGGGGGTGTCATTGGTCCTACACGCGTTCTTCTCATGGTTGCTCATGCTCAAGCTTGGATGGGGCCTCTTTGGCGGAGCTATCGTGTTGAATGGTTCATGGTGGTTCATAGTGTTGGCTGAGCTAGTGTACATTTTCAGTGGGAGGTGTGGGCAGGCATGGAGTGGGTTCTCTTGGAAGGCTTTTCAAGATTTATGGGGCTTTGTTAGGCTATCTGTTGCCTCTGCAGTGATGTTATGGTAAGATTTTTTTATTTCATCTAGCTAGCTACGAGTAATTTGCATTAACTAATGTGAGACACCTACATGTAGTGATACTTGGGAAGTCTATTTTTCAACACTCCTCACATGTAAAGCCCCTTTTATCTTTGTCTCATGTGATTTTTGGGGCTAAAATGCTTCTTCACTCCCCCTCACATGAACCAACTCTTGGCCCAAACTCGTTTAGGCGTTTATCATGGTATCAAGTTTGGGTTGTGTTGTGATTTGAGCCAGTATTATGAACAACTCACATGTGAGGGGGAGTGTAGAGCACTTGAGCCCATGAGAATACCCACATGTGAGTGAAAGTGTTGTCTCACATTGAAAGAATATAAAAGTGAAGAGAAATATTGGGATTTGTATCCCACATTGAAGAAAAGAGAAAGTCGTGTCCACTTTATACGCTACTCCCCTTATTGCCATATGGTTTTGAGGTGGAACCTCCTTGGTCGTATAATGTGGACAGTTGTATCGAGTGTGGCCCAGATCCGTTTATCTTTAACACTGACTAAGTAGCCCTTATTACACTAACGAAATAACCCCTATAATCATTGTAAGGGGTATTATTTGTGAGCCATAAGGAGGTAGTATAATTTTTCTAAATTATTGATCTTGAAATATATATGTGTGCAGCTTAGAAACTTGGTATTTTATGGCTCTCATTCTTTTCGCCGGATATTTGAAGAATGCTGAAATTTCTGTGGATGCATTATCTGTCTGGTAAGCAAAACCTTGGCTATACAAATCTATTAATTTACAGTGCAGTACAAATTGAATAATAATGGTGATCTAATAACGAATTGTTTTCTTGTCTTTGAAACAAATTTCAGTGTTAACGTATTAGGATGGACAGTTATGGTCGCTTTGGGATTCAATGCAGCAGTAAGGTAATCCATTTACGTACATGATTTGAAACTGTTACGATAACTAATTAGACGTACATTAGTTGAGATTATAGTTTAAAAGTTATCGAGTTTAATTTGTATAATTATTGTGTAGTGTAAGGGTGTCAAATGAACTTGGAGCAGCACATCCAAGAGCAGCAAAATTCTCCGTCTTAGTGTCCGTATTAATTTCATTATTAGTGGGTTTAATTATGTCACTAGTATTGATTATCTACCGAAGCAATTATCCGGCAGTATTTACCAGCAGTAAAGAGGTACAAGACATTGTGTACAAACTCACCCCTCTTCTGGCTCTTAGCATCGCGGTCAACAATATTCAACCTGTTCTTTCAGGTACGTGCATACTTATAAATGTTTTACGAGTACTTTCTTTTTCAAACATACGTACTGAAAACATAATTAGAAAACACTGTGTGCTGGAAAGTCATTACTATACTTATAGAATCGATGAAATGATATACTTCGTATTACATCGCCCTTGCCTAATTAGATTTCAATTGTGTGGCCAAATCCACGTCGCCTTTTATGATTCATATCTTGATTACACCAAACTAATACTCCGTAGCTTAGCTTGTTTGGACCCTTATCTTTCATTTTTGTGGTTGTTGATTGTTTTTTTTAGCTTTCTTTTTTGGGACAATTCACAACATACACTTTTTTTTTTTTTTTAATTATTTTTTTATGAAATTGAAGTACTTTATTCAAAAGTAAAGTAGGAAACATATAATTGATCAATTAAAGAAATAACTTTTTTTTTGGTGAGGGTGTTCACAGGTGTGGCAATTGGAGCAGGTTGGCAAGCTTTTGTTTACATAAACGTGGGCTGTTACTACATATTGGGCATTCCCTTGGGCCTTAGTCTGGGATATGCTCTTGATTTTGGAGTCAAGGTAAACTTTAATCTTCTAGGACTGTATTTAAACGTGCTCTATTGCGTAAAATTATCAATCCCATAAACTAATACTTGTAATGCCCGAAAAAAATAAAGACATTGCATAAACAATACGATGAAGTACAACATAAGGTGTTAGTTAAGACGAATACTACAAGAGGAGGGGGGGGGGGGGTGAATTGTAGGTGAGTTTCTATTAACTAGAAGTAAAACCTCGATCCTACCTAAGGGATTTCCAAAACCAAGTTACTCCACTATAATAGGGCAATACCAAATTACAACCTATTATAAACAGACTTTAATCACAAGTTCCACAACGAACTTGATACATAGTAGGACCCTATCCTACCCAATCTAAGTCCCAAACTTAGATTCACTCGTACTCCCGAAGTACACTTACAACCTCACACTAGAAGCTAGCTCACTGTATGCAAAGTATGAATTACACACTCACCCAAGAACCCAACCAATACAAAATATAAAACACCTAAAATATGCTTGGCAAGCAATGCACGAAACCCGAAACTAATATGACAAGATTATAAGCTTGGCACACTTACACAAATTAAGCTATGAGATTTCTTCACGCATAAACTCACAAAAAACTTATGAAATGAGATCTCTACTATTTATACAAGATTTACTTGTATAGCAAGTAGGGTTTTTCAAAAGATAAATAAGTTAATTTAACTTAATCCCAAAACACGGTTTTATGTAAATCATTTAGAATAAAATCTTTTCGGAAAAATAAGATAAAGAAAATTTAACAAAAAGAATAATATCTTTTTTGTTAAACGGATTTTAAGAAATAAAATCAATTATAAAATCTTTACTTAAAATCTATCTTTTATCTTTTCCGTTTTAATTAGATTTACCAAGCAGCTTGTCACACTTCTAATAGGTTTCGTGCAAACCCTACTTAACATATTTAACAACCAATCTAGAAGATAAAATCTTAACTAAATAAGTTGTTGTGCCAATTTATTCTGCACTCGAGGATTGCTTGGGCTTCACGCATACCAGGACCAAGTTCCTGCTGTCTTCAAGTTTCTGTTAGGGAACGTTCCTGTTAAGGAACTGAAATAGTTCTTGTTAGAGAACTAAGTTCTTGTTAGGGAACTCTTCTTTTATCTTGATTAACCTTCTTAAAGACTTCTTCTTCACGTTCTTCTTAGTTAAGGCTACTCTTCCACCACCAAGGTCTACTTCACCTGTTCTTAGTAAAGCAATAAAAGAAACCTTTAGTTAAGATTGCTTGAGTTTAAGTCTATCATCATCAAAACTTCAAGCTTCAACATAAGGTTTGGTTACGGAGCATTCGTTTTGTATGTTGAATTTCATTTGCACTAATTTTATCTTATATATACACAGATATACCTAATTAGACCTAATTATAGCTGGTTAAACATAATTAAATTTAGCCTTGATTTTATTTTTAAGGTAAACATAACACAGTTTATTAAAAAGTCTCAGCAATTTCATAATCATCATCTTAGCCTTTTCATTTACCTTTAATTTAAACACAAGCCTATAAAGCAAATATGGCTTTTATTTTAAGATAGAGGGAGTTTAATCAAGTGCATATAATTGAAAAAAAGACGTACCCTTCATCGTCGAGGGTTGTGACAATATGAGTATATGAGTATGACTACTAGTTATGTGTTGTTTTAGGGCCTGTTCTCTTACGTTAAAATTCAATTCAGTTCAGTTCAGTTCAGTTCAGCTCAGTTCAGTTCAGTTCAGCTCAACTCCTAATTTCCTTCTCTTATAAAATATTCAGTTCAGTTCAGTTCAGTTCAGCTCAGTTCAGTTCAGTTCAGCTGAGTTCAGTCAATGAGAACAGGCCCTTAGTAGGTAAAGATTTAAATTGCTTGTATATTTGAATTCAAAATACATATACAACTTTATAATCAATAGATTTCTATCTAATTGCAGGGTATATGGTTTGGGATGTTATCTGGCACAACTGTGCAAACCATAATCCTAATTTTTATAGTCTACAAAACCAACTGGAATAAAGAGGTATTTTTTATTTTTATGAAAAGAAAATTATAATTACTCCGTAATTATTTATCATGTTGAATTTTTGGTTTAATTTGAAGATTAATTGCCTGGCTTTTTTTTTTTTTTTTTTGACACAGGCTTCCATCGCTGGAGAAAGAATTAAAAAATGGGGTGGACCTTGTACATAATTAATTAATTATAGTGACAATGTGACACCATATACAAAGATGTTGAGATATGGATTTTGGCTCTTTTTTTTCCCAACTTTTTACCCATCACAAATTTAAAAACAGTTGAGGTAGTTGAAAGGGATTACCAAATGTGCTAGCTAAGTATGCGATTAACGACAATTAACAACAACGAAGATGGAAAAACAAGCAATAAACGAGACAAGGAGAATTTACCGTGGGAAACCCGAGAACCAGGAGAAAAACCCACAAATCCACTATGTAGTAATAATTTGATGAAAACAATGTAGTTTACAAGCTTTCAATTACCATGAAAGCTCTTACCCCAAACTCACCCTCTCAAACACCGGTTTTGGACCAGACCGATTTTTTTATTAAAAATATGTGTGAAAATTTAAATAATTGTAAGAATTATCCTTAATAAGCTTAGAAAATTTTAACTTTATAAGCTTTTTTGCACTAAACATACAAAAAATGACGTTACAAATTACAATATAGTTTTTCCAATACTTTTTTTTGTGTTTTCCTAAACTTTATAAAAAATTTAGTATTCTTTTTTTAAAAAAAAAATCTTAAATCGGTCCAAAGCGGTTTGGTCCAGGTTTTGGACCGATTTTTTCGGTCCGGTCCGGGTTTGGTACTAACTTAATCGGTCCGGTCTTCGGTTCTTAAGATTCTAATTTTCGGTCTTCGGTCCAATTCGGGTCGGTCCGGTCCGGTCCGGTCTTGGATCGATGAACAACCCTAATCACCTCCAACTTGAATCATCTCAATATCACTTTTAGATCTTGAGATATATCCATTTAAAGTCAGCCCTTTGTCATCCACCATTGCTTAACACCAAGCAATAGCCCATAGCTTAAACTCTTAGCCTCCTTGAACCATTTTCCACACTTCTCAAACCCAACAATCTCCCACCTGGAGATCGGTTCAAGTGTGAGAACAAACACACTACATATATACTCTCATGGCTCCTTCATTGTGCTCCAACATGTCTACATAAGTCTTACAATCTCCCTACCCGGAAATCGACTTATCATCAAGAGATCACACCAACACAATGAGCCAACCATTGTCATCAACATCTTTGCTAATCAACATAGCAAAGATCCGTTTTCTCCACACCAAGAAAACAAACCCACTTCCTCTTAACCAAAGAAGTGACATCAAGGTCTTCACCAACCTTGACAAACTCATCACACAACCGAGGGACTTTTCCTTGTTCTCCAAGAACTTCACCATGCTCTAAACCGAACACACCCCCCAAAGCAACACACAAGCTAAAGGAATTCAATAATGCTCCCGGTACAATTAACTCACCATGCTCCCACCCGAATAAAACATCCTTTGCTCCACTTGCTTTCCCACACACAATGCCCATGTGTGCAACACATGTCCTCTTCACCAAGGAACACCACCTCATCTACACAAAGGAGACCAAACATTAAGATTAACATCAATCTTGATAAAAACACTTTCTCTCAACCAATAAAGCACCACTTCCTCTACACCAAGGAAGCAAATCGGAGTCTACACCAACTCCAACACACCACCTTCTACACACCAATAAGACAATGCAAACATCAAGATTTCAACCAAACCCGACAAAACACCCATTTCCTCTACACCAAGGAAATGACACCTCCTCTCAACAAGGAAGCAAACATCAAAGTCTACACCAACTTTGATAAATATCACGTTATCCAAGGGATTTTGCTAGTTCTCCGAGCACTCCAACCGCACTCTACACGATCTCACCCTCCGTGACAAACACAAGCCTTTTGGGCATTTTTCTTTTGTTGATGGAACACTCCTACCATGCTCCCACCTCAACAAGCACCCATACTTGCCTCTCACACATGCTAAACCCACATGTGCATTAACCACTCACAACCACCATGTGAGCCTTCATGATATACCTTCACTTGACACGTCTTTTCCGGTCTTCTTCTGTCATTGAAACATCGAACACCACAGCTTTTCTCCAATGACTATCCAACCAACAATTCCTACCGCAAAGATTCACTTAACCTCAAAACACCCATGTGAGACCCCTTCACTTGACATGCTTTTCCCGGCCATCTTCCACCATTGAAACACCAAAACCATGACTCTTCCTCAATTGCAATCCGACCAAGCCACGCCTCCGCAAAGAACACACCCCTCATGACTACTCATGTGTTTTCCAAGGTTACAAGGCACCACTCAATTGTCCCATGAACTTCAACCAAGTTCCCTTAACAATTTCTCCATGGTCCTCCTTCTCACAGAACATATAGCCATCAATGTTGAGCTTACTTCTGGACATCAAGACATCAAGATGGGGAAATCCTTGATGTCCTTCAACTCCAACATCAACACTTTATAGATTTAAATCCTCCTACTCCATCTTCCATTGTTAATCAAACTCAAAATTCAAGACTTTTCAATTCCATTAACAACCAATTGAAATCCACACCAAAGACTCAAATTTTGAACACCCACAACACCAAAATTGAAATTTAACACCAAAAATTCAATCTTTGGACTTTCCAATCACAAACAACAAGCATACCATACAATATAACCCTAAAAAAAGCCAAAACAACCTTGGCTCTGTAACAATTGAAAGGGATTACGAACTTGCTAGCTAGTTTGCGATTAACAACAATTAACAACAACGAAGACGGAAAAACAAGCAATAAATGAGACATGGAGAATTTACCGTGGGAAACCCGAGAACCGGGAGAAAAACCTACCAATCCACTATGGAGTAATTTGATGAAGAACTATGTAGTTTACTAGCTTTCAATCACCATGAAAGCTCCCACCCAAAATTCACCCTCTCAAACAATCAAACCCTAAGTGTTTGGGTTTACATGAGGCTTTCTCTCTCTACATCTTTCCCTCATCCTCTTATTTCTCCCTTACAATGACAATACAAGAGTATATATATTCCAATACAAGGAAAATAATCCAAGGGATAATAATATAAGTTACTAAAAAAGGAGAAATCAAGACCGTAAAGCCGAGGCTCAAGCGCGATAAAATAGAGCCCCGAGAAACCCAGTGGAGCGAGTGATCCAAAGGAGGAGCAGGCGCTCCAATGGACCGGGGCGGGCGCTCCAACAAACTGGAAGAATAGACAAAATGAGCCTTGAAGGAGCGGGCGCTTCTCTAGAGAGGAGCGGTCGCTCCGACTTCCCCTGCCAAACAACTTTTCGTAAAACAGCCATATCTTCCTCGTTTCTTGGCCAAATTTAGCTTATGACCAGTCATTGGAAAGATCTTGAGACGATCTATCACCTCCATTTTGAATAATCTCAATATCACTTCTAGATCTTGAGATATGTGCATTTGAAGTCAGCCCTTTGTCATCCACCATTTCTTAACACCAAGCAATAGCCCATAGCGTAAACTCCTAAGCTATGCACCCCCTTAGCCTCCTTGAACCGTTCTCCACACTTCTCAAACCCAACAGTAGTGTATTGTGTTGCAACAATATGTCTATCAACTAGATAAACTACCCGAACTAATACATGGTGATTGCAAAGCTACATCTATTTTATTAACCGAATAAACTATCCACAACTAATACATGATTAAAATACTCATTTTGAGTTGAAATTGCACTATCACTATCTTTATAAGCTAGTATTAATTGATTCTTCTTTGCGTCAAATAAAATCTTAGCCTGCTAATAACCCTTAATCTAAAGAAGGTCGGGCTATGTCAGATTGATGCACCTCGGTACGACAATAATGTGTAGGTTATTATCAGGTCAGGTCATTTGCAAGTTGGGTCATGTCCGAGTTCGGGTCTAGGACAAGAGATTTTGTTGGCCTCTTTACAACAAGAAAGCCAGCAATCCTTGTGAAAATTGTGACCACATGTCTTTAAAACTTGGATACTTTGCTCTTCGGGTATATGTGTATCCCATCCCTCCAAGCAAATCATACATTGGGTGCAACTCCTAGCTACTTTCCTAGCTTGCTCTTGTATCCTCAATCCCTGGCAAAGTCGCAAGTCATATAATCGAGATCGGAATCTGGGAAGATATTGGTCCTGATGTTGATCCACCCCGCATGCTGCATTTGTAGCCCGTCCTTGGTCACACGATATAACTCTAGATGATGATGGAAGAAGCCACATTTATTAGCAACAATATTCATCGTCGACATTATTGCGCTTCCAATCAACCAATCTTTAGTCATTAACCCCAAAGTAGCACAATATATATGTATTAGTATTAGGTACTCTTTGGTTCGGTTTTCTGACAACAAATTCTTGCTAATACAATAGGTAAATTCATAATTCCAATTTGGGTTCGTACCACCACACTTGTCTAAGCTATCTGAGTAATGTTATCAGCCGGAAGAGCCGGGATAATAAACGACAATACAGCGTAGGTACATATTCGCCGAGCAAGCCTCTGTGCTCGGATCCAAACGGGATATTTTAGGGCTTTGTTCGACTCTATGGTCAATTCTAAACACCATCGGTCTTTCATGCTACTATTTTTGTTAAGCGTTCAAAAATTTAGTATTTTTTTTTCTAATAATGATTCTATGTGTAAGTGTATATATAGGATTATAAAATTACTAAATGAAGCCCGTGCGATGCACGTTTTGTTTGAATTTTTTAAAATAATTTTTTATATATTTTTTTGTGCTAAATTTTTTTATATATTTAGATAAAATGTCTGATATCAAAAGATAATATTTTTTATTTAATTAATTTAAACTGGAAAATCTCATTAAGCAATTTTGCTTACGTGTCATTTAAATTATTTAATTCTAAAAGAAATTAATAATCTCGTATTTAATTGGCTACCACTAAAATTTATTATCCTACGTGGCGCGCTGAAAAAATTATACATACATATTTTTATATATACATATTTTTATAGATACATATATATAATGGCATTTCTGTAATTTTGAAGAGTTTATATTTTAAACATATAAAAAATTTTAGAACATAGGAAAAAATTTAGAACATAAGCAGAAAAAATTTAGAACATAAGCAAACAAAAATTTAGAACATAAGAAAAATAATTTGGAACATAAGTTGAAAAAATAATTTGATTGATTTTCATGTTTTACTATTAAGTTATTATGGTTTACTTTCGAAAGTTTTTTTATAGACATAACCTATGTAGGAATCGAACCTACATCCCCTATGCATGTGCATAGTGCTCTACCACTTGAGCTAATAGGTTTTACCAAGAATACCTATATCAATTTAATAGCATAGTCTAATCATTAATTTAACCATTACAATAACTATTTTCTTTGATAGAAAAACTATAAGATAAACAAGAGCATCTTATGATTTTGTTGAGTCCCTTAGGTTTTGATTGATAGTTTTGAATGATGACAAACAGCTAAGGGAAACAGGTCCTTGAAAGTGTTCGATACAGTTAGGGGAACCAGCTAACATAGAACACTGTTTTCCCAGACAAGTTATTACTTACATGAGTTTTCTTATTGAACTAACTTGTCTTTATACAGGGAACAGTTATATGATAAAAGTGTTATGTACTGGTAGGGAACCAGTATGTACTGTTTCCATGGTTGCTACGTGGTAAAGCAGTCACATACTCTTTATTGTGCATTAACCATGTTACATGTGCAGTAGTTGAGTTGATTCCAAGACTTGGAGCATAGAAGCCTTTCGAAGATATTTCGAAGAAAGATTGTTTGCTCATAATAGAAGTATTCAAGGAAGATTCAAGTCTTGAAGATTACATGAAGAAAAGACGATTTATGCTTTAATATGTTATCTAGGTTTTCATGTAATATGCTCCGTAGTATGCTTGCATGTTTGGGTTATATAAGTGCTTAAAAGTATATTGAAGTATGATATGAAATCTGGTACAAAGTTGGAACAGGTTTCATAACATGTTTCAATTCAGGGAACCAGGTTGGGGAACCAGGTTCACTGTATTCGAGCTGCCGTTTTGGAAAAAGATTTTACAAAAAGATTTTTTCGAAAAGATTATCTTGAAAATATTTTGTGCAGCTGGAAATAAGATGAAATATTCTTGGTTACCTAAAATCTAGGAGTATTTATCTTAATTGATTCTATCTTTGTGATTAAATCAAATAAGATAAAAACTTTCCTAAAATTACATTATATCTTATTCTCTAAGATTGTGTGATTTAAGGAAACTAGGTTTTAGGAATCTAAGCTTATATAAACTCATCTTATTTCACATATTTCGTGTGCCTCTCCAGAAATTAAAAGAGCAATTATTTGAGAGCATATACTTAAGCACTAATCCCATTCATCAAGTCATATACAAGAGCATCTAGTGTTTAATATTTTCTCTACATTAACTTTTGAGAGTTAGATCATTAGAGAGTTTTGATCTTGTAATTGAGTCTTTGGCAAAGAGGCTAAAGGCTGGGTGAGTGTTTGTGAGTTCAAACACGTTTAGAACTTACGAGGGTAAGTTGAGAGCATACTCGGAGTAGAGTGTGGGGTTTGCTGGTTCCCGGAGTAGGGAAACAGCAGAGTGTTCTTTGTCTTTGTTTTTCGGAGTAGATTAATAAAGAACTTAGGATAGGAGGACGTAGGCCTGAGTTGGCTGAACCTCGTTAAATTTGTTGTGTTCTTTATTGCTTTGTTTTATTTCGTTAAATTTGTTGTCTTCTTTATTGCTTATTTATAATCCGCTGCGTACGGGAACCAGCACAACTGGTTCCTCACACATAATCCGAAAAGAAGCAAAATTAGCCAACGATTACTTAACACTCAATTCACCCCCCCCCCCTCTTGAGTGCCCATTGAACCTTCAATTGGTATCAGAGCCTAAGCTTCTCGAAAGAGTAACATCTAGAGGAGTTAAGAATGAGTACTCAAGAATTAAGTGCAATCGGTTATGACAACAAGTCACCCAAGTTTAATGGAAATAATTATGCTTGGTGGAAGAACAGGATCCAGAATGTTATCATGGGTATTGATTATGAATGCTGGCTCGTAGTTAAAAATGGTCCTAATATCATTCTCAAGACAGATGTGGAGGGGAACCAGGTTCCCAAGAAGGATAGCGAATTGGTCATTGCTGATTACAAGTTGCTGGAAAAGAATGCTAAGGCAATGTCAATACTACAACAAGCAATAGGTGAGACCGAAACAAATCGTATCTCTGGCTGTAGTAGCGCTAAGGAGATATGGGACACCCTTGAACTTGCGTTTGAGGGAACCAGCGAGGTAAAACGGTCTAAAATTGATTTAATCATGTCTAAATATGAATTGTTTGCCATGAATAAAAATGAAAAAATCAATGACTGCTTTCGTAGGTTTATGACTATTGTAAATGATCTTAGATCTCTTGGTAAAAATTTATCTGACGAGGATCTTGTGAGAAAATTATTGCGTAGTTTAACAGATGCATGGACAGCCAAGGTAACAGCAGTATATGAAGCAAAGGATCTGTCTACCTTGTCTCTGGAACAGCTGATTGGTTCCCTTATGACTCATGAGATGCTGATTGACTCTAAGTCTGAGAAGGAACCAGCAAGAGGCATGGCGCTTAAGGGAACAGTAGAAGATGATGAAGATGAAATTAGCATGATTGCAAAAAGATTTGAGAGATCTCTTCGAGATCAAAGAAAGAATTTCAAAGGTAAGCATTTTAAAAACTATAAAAAATCTAACTCTAATTCTTCTTCTACAGGATGTTTCAAGTGTGGAGAAAAAGGACATCTTATTCGAGATTGTCCTAAGTGGAATGACAAACAGTCTAAATCCGGAGATAAACAAGCATACAAGAATGCCATGATAGCTTCCATGTGGGGAGACTCTGACTCAGGGTCAGATGAAGAAGAAGGATCACCCAACTCAGATGTTTGCCTAACTGCCTTTACAAACATCAAGGAAAACAGCACTGGTCCAGGAACCAGAGGGGGAACCAGTACATTCAACAAATGCTTTATGGCAAAGAAGGATGTACTACATGAACGCAAGGTAAGCTTAGAGCAAATTAGAGAAGATATGCATGAATATGATAGAGAAAATATGCTTGCTTGTATTGATTCCTTACTAGATGAATGCTATAAACTAAGTGAAACATACATAACTTGCAAAAGAGAATTAAAAGAAAAACGTGGTGAATGTAATATTGCTATTGCTAGTTGTGATCATCTAGAAGGAGTCTGTTATGAACTAAAAAATCAAGTAGCAGAACTAGAGGTTGAATTGGACAAGTGTAAAGTGGAACTAGAAAAGGAAAGATCGTTTGAACCAATTGATGGTGAAGAGGATCTGACCTCCTGGTTCCCTAGAGACTTATCAACCACTAGTGATACTCTTGATTTTTCAGTAGCTATAAGTAAAGCAAATTCGTGTACTAGAACTTCCTTGTTGAAGGCCTTTGAAACATTGGCTTACAACCTGGAAAACTCTCACAAGGAAATTGCTTCACTTAAAGCTGCACAGTTCACTGTTTCCCCTACAGGTACCAGTGTAGATGTCAGTAATACGATTGATAAGTATGAAAGTAATATTTGTGATTTGCATGCGGAAATCAATCAACTGAAAAAGGACAAGCAACCAGTGATTGTTGACATGTTTATTGACTCTATGGTTTCAAAACTTAATCTACAATTCGAAGCTTTAAAAAGTAACTTTGATTTCCTTAAAGAGAAAAACGAATTATTAACTAAAACACTTGAAACCAGAGAAAAAGAACTTAATGATAGTCATAGACATGTGGACAAATTATTGAATGCTCAAGAATCCTTAAATTACCTGACTTCATCAAGAGGAAACAGAGGAAAAGTCGGTCTTGGTTATACTAGACAGAGAACCAGGACTAACTGGTCTCCCAGAGAAACCACCTGGATCAAAGAATATCAACGAGGCAAGTATGTCATGACTAAAGAAATGCATGTGTGTTTTCATTGTGGTAAAAATGGACATAAGATACATGAATGTCCAGCTAAGAAAATTAGTGCTAATAAGAACAGCAAGGGTGTAAAATATGTGTGGAGAAGAAAGGATCAACAAGATGTTAATGTTGTTGAAAAGGGACCCAAGTATGTTTGGGTTCCTAAAACTAATGTTTGATTTGCTCTTGCAGGCTAGAGTGAAGGGAGACACCTATTGGTATTTGGACAGTGGTTGCTCAAGACACATGTCCGGGGATAAAGATCAATTCCTTTCACTAGTGGCCTTTGATGGAGGAAGTGTCACCTTTGGGGATAACAACAAGGGAACCATCACTGGTTTAGGTAAGGTTGGTAAGACACTTTCTAACGCAATAGATGATGTTTATTATGTTGAAGGCTTGCAACATAATCTCTTGAGTATTTCTCAATTATGTGACAAAGGTAATATAGTTGAGTTTCAAGCCAACCTATGTCACATAGTTAACTCACAAACAGGAGAACTTGTATGTGAGGGAACCAGGAAGCATGATGTTTACATTACCTTCTTAGATAAAATCCCTCAAGACAAGTCCATCTGTTTGAGAGCTGTTTCTGACAATAATCAATGGATTTGGCATAAGAGGTTTGGACATGCTAGCCTAACACTTCTAAACAAACTTAAAACACGTGACTTAGTTGTAGGCCTTCCTAACATTAAGTATGAAGCTGATAAAGTTTGTTCTGAATGTGTAAGGGGGAAACAGGTCAAAAATTCTTTTAAGTCTAAAACTGTTTTGAGTACCAGCAGACCCTTCGAACTTGTACACATTGATTTGTGTGGTCCCATGAGAGTACAAAGTCGAAGAGGTCATAGATATGTCTGTGTTATGGTTGATGATTATTCCAGGTACACTTGGGTAATGATGTTACACACAAAGGATGAAACGTTTGAAGAATGGGTAACATTGGTGAAACAAGTGGAGAACCAGCTCACCCACAAGCTGGTCTCGGTAAGATCAGACCATGGTACTGAATTTGAAAATGCTAACTTTATTGATTATTGTAGGGAACATGGAGTTAATCACAACTTCTCAGCCCCTAGAACACCTCAACAAAATGGTGTTGTAGAAAGGAAGAATAGAACTCTTGAGGAGATGGCGAGGACGATGCTCATTGAGAGTGGTCTCCCAAAGAGTTTTTGGGGAGAAGCTGTTGACACTGCTTGCTATATATTGAATAGAGGTCTCATTAGACCAAAGTTAAATAAGACTCCCTATGAACTTCTTAAAGGTCGAAAGCCCAACATCACATATTTTCGCATTTTTGGATGTAAATGTTATGTGCATAATAATGGGAAGGACCAGCTTGATAAATTTGATCCTAGAAGTGATGAGGGAATCTTCCTTGGATACTCTTCTCACAGCAAAGCATATAGAGTCTTTAATAAAAGGACTCTTCGTGTTGAGGAGAGTGTCCATGTCATTTTTGATGAATTTAACATGTCTTCTGAGATTGCGCAGGTACAACCTGATGAAGTGATTGGATTGATGGATTTCACGGGGAACCAGTATACTGGTCCCACGGATGAAGTGCAAGCAGATCTAGGCCTACCAAATACTCCACCAGATGATAATGATGAAGTACCTAGAGAAGAAAATGAAGATAATGAGGACTCTGAAGGGGAACCAAGTCCTGATGGTTCCTCAAATAATAGACAGGTAATGAGTTCAGGGGGAACAGAAGAAGGTACCACCCCTGAACCTGAGGTAAGTAATGATAGAGGAAACAGCATGAATGTGAATCCTCCTGGCTCCTCAGAAGAAGGAGAGATCCATGAACATGCTGGTTCCCAACTTAATGAGAAAGCACAAAACAGTCTTAATTTTAAAAGTTATAGATATCAATCTTCTCATCCCACTGATCAAATAATTAGTGATATAAATAAGGGGATTCAAACGAGAACAAATGTTTTTCAAAACTTTTGTGCTTTCTATTCTTTCCTGTCTAATGTAGAGCCTACTGACTATAAAATGGCATTGACTGATCCTGATTGGGTACTAGCTATGCAAGATGAGTTAAATCAGTTTCAGAGGAACCAGGTTTGGCACCTGGTTCCCCGTCCCAAGGAAAGATCAGTCATTGGCACTAGATGGGTCTTTAGAAACAAGTTAGATGACCTTGGTACTATAGTCAGAAACAAAGCAAGGCTAGTGGTGCAAGGGTACAATCAACAAGAAGGAATTGACTATGATGAGACGTTTGCACCAGTAGCTAGGCTAGAGGCTATTAGGATTTTAATTGCTTATGCTGCTCACATGAATTTTAAGCTGTTTCAGATGGATGTAAAGACTGCCTTCCTCAATGGATATTTAAAGGAAGAAGTATATGTGGAGCAGCCACCTGGTTTTGAAGATGCACTGTTCCCCCAACATGTGTACAAGTTGGACAAAGCATTGTATGGGTTGAAACAAGCTCCGAGGGCTTGGTATGAAAGATTGTCCAATTTCTTGATGGCAAATGATTACAAGAGGGGAACAGTAGACAAGACCCTGTTCATAAGAACCAGGGGGAAACACTTGATTGTAGTACAAATTTATGTTGATGATATTTTATTTGGTGCTACTAATCAGGTTTTATGTGATGAATTTGCTAATCTTATGCAGAGTGAATTTGAAATGAGCATGATGGGAGAACTAGGATTCTTCCTAGGGCTGCAGATTAAGCAAATGGATGATGGAATAATGATCCATCAACAAAAGTACTTAAAAGAGTTGCTGAAAAAATTCGGCATGGAGAACAGCAAAGCTTATGATACACCTGTTCCCCCATCTACAAAATTAGATGCTGATCTTAAGGGAAAAGATGTTGAAGCTTCTCTTTATAGAGGAATGATAGGTTCTCTACTTTACCTAACAGCTAGTAGACCTGACATTGTGTTTTCTGTTGGTTTGTGTGCTAGGTTTCAAAGCAATCCAAAGGAATCTCACTTGAAGGCTGTTAGAAGGATACTTAGGTATCTTGTAGGAACAGCAAATCTGGGATTGTGGTACCCCAAAGGCAGTACCATTGATCTTATTGGATACACAGATGCAGATTATGCTGGTTTCTTAGTTGATAGAAAGAGCACATCAGGTATGGCACACTTTCTTGGCTCTTGTCTAATTTCATGGGGTTCTAAAAAGCAAAATTCAGTGGCCCTATCCACAGCAGAGTCTGAATATATAGCTGCAGCTTCATGCTGTTCCCAGCTACTGTGGATAAGGAACCAGCTGAAAGATTTTGGTGTTATTTATAAAAATGTTCCTATTTTTTGTGATAACACTAGTGCAATCAATATTTCAAAGAATCCTGTGCAACACTCCAAGACAAAACACATTGAAATAAGACACCATTTTTTAAGAGACAATGTGGAAAAAGGATTGGTGGAGATGTTGTTTTGTAAAAGTGAAGATCAAATTGCTGATATCTTCACAAAGCCTTTGTGTAGAGAGTCTTTTTGTAGGTTAAGAGTCCTTTTAGGTCTAGTTAGATTTTAGGTATTGGCTTCAATTACTTCCTTCAATGATTGGTTAGAATGGTATTCTCTTGTATAGTGTGTGTACATACTTATGTTGATATCTTTCAAGTGTTGTGTAGATGGTTCAAAATCTCAAAAGGATTGAGAATCATTGTTGTAAGAAACAGGTGAAATCAGGCTGAATTGCCAGAAACAGCGTGACATGGTTCTATACAGGTACCAGCAAAGGGAAACAGCAGACCAGCTCTGATATGTCATCCGATAATATCTTTTATTTTCGGAAGATTACTATAAGATATTTCCTTTTGGAAGGAATTTATCTTATTTCAGTTATTTAATCCCATATAAAAGGCAAACATATCATATGCCTTATTTATAGTTGGTTGAGATAATTATGGTAAAAGATAATTACCAAATTTTTGATTTCAATTTAAAAATATCCTTTACAGTTGCTTTTTATTGGCTCAACTAACTCTTTTCTTTCCTTCTTCTCTCTTTGTGCTTCATTGTTAAAATATACACTAACCCTTTGTGCAGATCATCAATCATCATCACTCGAAATTCTCTTTCTCTCTCTCGTATGCTTTAAATTCATCATTGTTCATTTGGTTACTGTTCACTCAAGGAACCAGCTCAGTCTCAGGGGGAACATCAGAAGGAAGCATAAATGTCCTTAAGCCCGAAGTTGGAGGAAATTCAGAAAAGTCAAAGTGAAAAGGATGAAATAGAGGTTGTTGGTTATTATGAGGAGACACCCACTGCTAAGACCATGGTACGAAGTAGAGTAACTCAATTAAAGAAGTTCACTGAGAAGGTGCAGGAGGAACAGTCCATTGACGCTGTTCCAGGAACCAAGAGAAAAAGGGTACCAGCAAGAACCTCCTTGCTTGATTGATGTGATGCTAGTTTTGCACTCGTTATGCAACAAGGAGAACATTCTGAATCAGTACATATCTCTCATGATTTATAAAAAAAAAAAAAAAAAAAAAAAAAAAAAAAAAAAAAAGAGGAACCAGCAGGTCAGGAAGTGGTTTTGAAACAGATTGGGGAATCACAAGAATATGCTTAGTAATATAATGATTTTGGCAGAGCATGGTGACAAAGATGAAGAGGAATCAGATGATAATACAGAAGATGTTGCAAAGTTTGAGGAGGAGGAAGGGAACGAGAATGATGATGAGGAGTGATGCTGTTTCTGTTCTTGTTTCCTCACCCTCATGTTTATTCTTAAATAACTGATTTTGTTGGTCTGTCTACTTCTCTCCATTCCATGAACTTTCTTTTTGGATGGATTTGGGCTTCCTTGGTTGAACTTTGTTGGCTTGTATGAACTACTAACTCTGCTATGGTATGAACTGTTTGACTAATCTCTTTTTGCAGCATAATGCTTGAATGGTGGTTGATGCCATTGTATGGATAAGCACATTAACTTGTGCACATTGCTTTTACTTGTGGATACTTTTTAATGATGCCAAAAGGGGGAAGTAGTCTGAAGTTGAAGCCTAAGGTTTAGCTAGTTTAGATTGAGTCAGTTTGAGTCTTTTTATTTCGTATTTTCTATTTTCTGTTTAGGGAACCAGTTGGCCTAACTGACTTGTTCCAAAGAGTTTTGAGTCCTTGAAGTTTTTGACGGTTTTCCTTTTGAGCATGTTCACAGGTTCAGGAACTTCAAAAGTTTGTCATCATCAAAAAGGGGGAATTTGTTGAGTCCCTTAGGTTTTGATTGATAGTTTTGAATGATGACAAACAGCTAAGGGAAACAGGTCCTTGAAAGTGTTCGATACAGTTAGGGGAACCAGCTAACATAGAACACTGTTTTCCCAGACAAGTTATTACTTACATGAGTTTTCTTATTGAACTAACTTGTCTTTATACAGGGAACAGTTATATGATAAAAGTGTTATGTACTGGTAGGGAACCAGTATGTACTGTTTCCATGGTTGCTACGTGGTAAAGCAGTCACATACTCTTTATTGTGCATTAACCATGTTACATGTGCAGTAGTTGAGTTGATTCCAAGACTTGGAGCATAGAAGCCTTTCGAAGATATTTCGAAGAAAGATTGTTTGCTCATAATAGAAGTATTCAAGGAAGATTCAAGTCTTGAAGATTACATGAAGAAAAGACGATTTATGCTTTAATATGTTATCTAGGTTTTCATGTAATATGCTCCGTAGTATGCTTGCATGTTTGGGTTATATAAGTGCTTAAAAGTATATTGAAGTATGATATGAAATCTGGTACAAAGTTGGAACAGGTTTCATAACATGTTTCAATTCAGGGAACCAGGTTGGGGAACCAGGTTCACTGTATTCGAGCTGCCGTTTTGGAAAAAGATTTTACAAAAAGATTTTTTCGAAAAGATTATCTTGAAAATATTTTGTGCAGCTGGAAATAAGATGAAATATTCTTGGTTACCTAAAATCTAGGAGTATTTATCTTAATTGATTCTATCTTTGTGATTAAATCAAATAAGATAAAAACTTTCCTAAAATTACATTATATCTTATTCTCTAAGATTGTGTGATTTAAGGAAACTAGGTTTTAGGAATCTAAGCTTATATAAACTCATCTTATTTCACATATTTCGTGTGCCTCTCCAGAAATTAAAAGAGCAATTATTTGAGAGCATATACTTAAGCACTAATCCCATTCATCAAGTCATATACAAGAGCATCTAGTGTTTAATATTTTCTCTACATTAACTTTTGAGAGTTAGATCATTAGAGAGTTTTGATCTTGTAATTGAGTCTTTGGCAAAGAGGCTAAAGGCTGGGTGAGTGTTTGTGAGTTCAAACACGTTTAGAACTTACGAGGGTAAGTTGAGAGCATACTCGGAGTAGAGTGTGGGGTTTGCTGGTTCCCGGAGTAGGGAAACAGCAGAGTGTTCTTTGTCTTTGTTTTTCGGAGTAGATTAATAAAGAACTTAGGATAGGAGGACGTAGGCCTGAGTTGGCTGAACCTCGTTAAATTTGTTGTGTTCTTTATTGCTTTGTTTTATTTCGTTAAATTTGTTGTCTTCTTTATTGCTTATTTATAATCCGCTGCGTACGGGAACCAGCACAACTGGTTCCTCACACATAATCCGAAAAGAAGCAAAATTAGCCAACGATTACTTAACACTCAATTCACCCCCCCCCTCTTGAGTGCCCATTGAACCTTCAGATTTACATCTATGCATCAAATGATTTCATATTAATTGCACCCTTTTGAGTTTTTAATGCATCGTATGATCTACTAGATAAACAAGAAATACAACATATTTCTTGATTCGTAAGAAAAGAAGCAGAGGAAATTCCTATTTCGATATTTTTTTCTAATGTTTTGAATTCTTCTTGCTATGTTTTAAATTTTATCTACCTATGTTTTAATTTTTTTTTGCCTATGTTCTAAAATTTTTGGCCTATGTTCTAAAATATTATGCTTATGTTCTAATATATTTTTTCCTACATTCTAAAATTTTCTCTTACTTCGTATGTTCTTAATGTATGTTCTAAATTTTTTGACTATGTTCTAAATTTTTTTGGCTATGCTCTAGATTTTTCTCCTGTGTTCTAATTTTTTTTCCCTATGTTCTAAACTTCATTTTCTATGTTCTAAATTTTTTTTCCTATGTTCTAAACTTTTTTTTTTGCCTATGTTCTAAATTTTTTTTGTTCATATTCTAAATTTTTTTCTTATATATGTTCAAAACTTTTATCCTATGTTCTAAACTTTTATATATATGTTCTAAATTTTTCCCTATGTTGTAGAATTTTCCTACCTATGTTCTAAACTTTTTTTTTCTATGTTAAATTTTTTTTTCCTAAGTTCTAAATTTTTTTTACTTATGTTCTAATTTTTTTCTATTTTTCCTATGTTCTAAATCTATATTTTTCTAAATTTATAATAAGATTAGTTTTGCTCACTTTTGGTGCACTACTAATTTTGCAATAATTGAGCAAAATTTGCGGCTTAATCAACGAACCAAGCTTTCCTAGCAGCATATAAAACATCATTATGTCTAACACTCATACAAATTCATAAGTTTTGTCAGCTTATTTGATGGGTAAGGCATAGTAACATAGTGACTACAACTTATACCAGAAGTATCAGAAGTAAACTGATTATATAAACTTGCAAGTTCAATCATAAATGGCAGTCTGATAGAAGGAAAGTGATACATCCTCTAATCAACTTTTCTAGAAACCATATTTCTTCCGTTCATAGAACAAATTTTGGCACTTCCTAGATTGACAATTTTCGGACACCCACCTCTATCCTTCTCTTGTTGAGTACATTCCTTGCAGTTTTAGGCATCTAAAATGCCGACACCTCCAAAGATCACACATGTACCCTGACAATTTTTTTTCTCGTGTTTTTAAATTTTTTCTTATGTTTGAAACATATGTTATATGTTTTTCCTATGTTTTAAATTTTCCTAGGTTCTAACTTCTTCCCTACGTAAAATTTTTGCATATGTATTCTAACTTTAGAGCATAACTAGAAATGTTGAAAAAAAAAAACATTACTAAATGTTTTATTTCCTTCTCTTGAAACAATACGAAGTACAATAAACCATCAACATGAAATGATATTAGTATACGAGATAACAAGTATACTTTTGGAACATAATAGATAGACTTTTAGAACATACCATTCATACTTAAAATTCAAACATTAAAAATTATAATTTTTAGAACATAACAAACCTAATATGTAGAAATTTAGAACATCATAGACTAACTTTAGAACATAAAACGATATTGTTTAGAACATAATTTTAGATGAAAATTTTAGAGCATATTATGAATCGATTATAAATTTCTAGGACATTGATATAGTTTAGATCAAAAAAAAAAAGTTTAAAACACAATTATCAGAATTTATACGGTATACCATATGAAATTATAGTAGTTGTCAGATTGGTTAGAGTAACATTTGGATTTTTTCCAATTCGACCTTGCATGTAGCTACAGTTTTGAAATACCAAAAAAATTAGCAATATTCAACCGAAAATAGACATATTAATACCTTAAATTATTCAAAAATTAATAGAATGAATATTACTTACCTTTGCATTTTGAAACTTATTTTCATAAAATTATATATGCTGTTCTTCGCCAATTTCCAATCCGCTTTAAATCAATTGTTGCAATATCTAGGGTTTTTTTATTGCCAAAATTTGTAGTTAAATTGTTCAATTTGACTTTGTTAATGCAAGTTTATGAACAATATTTTGAATCACGCCAAAAATGAAGAAAAACACAAATTTTTTGGGTTCAATTGAAGCAGTTTCAGTATTTTGAGGAAAGTGAATATGTGGTTTTAGAGAGAGAAAGTGGTGAGAAGTTTGGGTATCATTGAGGAGAGAGAAAATTAAAAGGTTGGTGATTATATAAAGCAAGAAGGTTTTGATATTTACAGGAATGACATTAATATCTATGCGCTCTAATCTCAACCGTTTATCTCAATCAAATCCTACGGATTAGATTGGTTCTTACAACTAAGGTTCTTACATACGGAGAGGTTCTTACCGGATCCCTCCCCGGTATAAAATTAGAATATAAGATATAGATAGGTTAAGAAAGCAATACAATATTATTAGAGATAGACAGTACAATTGAATTAAATTCCGTTGAGGATTTTATGAATTATGATATATACCAAATTAAAATCTATCTCTTAAAACATCAACAACGATAGAACCTTTTCCCAAATGGCGACATCACATCCAAAGCTTTAGGTAAGTCTCTTGATGAGGGGTCGTCTTTATATATTTTATACCACTCCGATCCCTTTTTTTTAGGTTTTATACAACGAATTCAGACTTACATCATAGGCTTTATAGCCATAAGATATTAATGGACATGAGATCACATAATAATATAAATATAATCCTTTTTTTCTTTTTTGAGTTTTCGTGGTCTTTAAGACGCATATTCAAATGTATATATCTCCATTTTTATATGCATAAAAGTTATAAAAGTATTGTTCCGGATGAGCTCCGATTCCATTAATCCTTGAGGGTTGGTAAAGGTTTACCGCCCAATTCAGCTCCTGCACAGTCAACACAAATTAGCTAACCAAAGAGATAAAGATATATATATATATATATATAGAAAGAGAGAGAGATCCTACCTTATAATGAAAATATGCTTGGGTATTTATAGGAAAGTAACCAAGCTGATGCCACCTATTAACATAGGTGGCAGATCGACCTTGTAGGCAGCAGGTGCCTACGTGTCCTGAAGCAGCTCTCCACTTGGCCAGAAAAAGGTCAACATGGATTTTATGCCGGTATGCTAATCAAGACAAAATGTTTATGTGCGGCTAACTATTGACGGTGTCGGTACTATCCTCTACAATCTCAGATTTGCCCTCAAAGTGAGCTTAGTATCGATAGTACTTTGCTCAATTGAAAAATATGAGATTAAAAAATCTCCGATTTGCCCCCAAAGTAAGCTAAGTACCGATAGTACTTTGCTCAATTGAAAAAACATGAGATTAAAAAATCTCTGTTTTGCCCCTAAAGTGAGCTATGTACCGATAATACTTTGCTCAATTGAAAAAACACGAGATTAAAAAAATCTCCGATTTGCCTCCAAAGTGAGCTAAGTACCGATAGTACTTTGCTCAACTGAAAAAATACCGTGATTACAGACAGGCATTTGTGCGGGAAAAGTTAAAAAGTAGTGGGACATGTGTCAACCATCTAATAGGAGTTCGTTCAAAAGGCCTTTTTTCTCAACCGTTGGATTGCATGCACGAACTGTCAAATCAATCGACATTATTCATTGAGGTATAAATACCTCAAAAATGAGCAATTTTCACCATTTGCAAATCAATTTTTAAAAAATTTCACTACAACTTCCCAAAAACTCTGCTTGTGGCGATTTCCGTTCTATGTCGAAGAATTTTGCAAACTGGAGTTGAAGGAATGATTCTTGGATTTCGTTGATTTCGGATTCATTTCTCTAAGATATCAAAGTAAAACGCCTAGTCTTCAAGAGGTAAAAAAACCCTAACCTTTTGATTTTTCTCTTCTTCTTTTATTTTATTTTTGTTAAGAAATTGTCAGTTGGTGTTTGTCGTTTGCCGTGGGCTTATGTTATGTTTTGTTCATGAAGTGTATGCCTGAATTATTGAAAAACTCGACTGTGGGTAAGGCCAGCGAGGCTGACCCGTTTGCACCCTTGTGTTCCGCTTTTGAGAAAAGGTCCTTCTCTCGTATTTTAGAAGACGTTGACATTGTTGACCTTGATTCTATAGCATTTGCGACCAAGTAAACTAAAAAATAACCGTTTATGAGTACGGTTCAAATATCGGCATATAGGTCGAAAAACAACTGCAATGCCGAGAACAAAATGTACTAGCTGCCAGCCGAAAGAGGCCGAAGCCTCCGAGCGGCGGCCCAGCAAAGAGCCGGTAGTAGAAGAAACATACGATATCAGGGATGAGGATATCCGATCCGTTGAGAGATATCTCGAGGAATTTGAGAAAGAAGAAGAGACTAGTGTCGGCAACGCCCCAGAAGAAGATGGGAGTGCTGACGACGAAGATGAAGGTGATGACGAAGAGGAGACTGAAAGCCTTAGAGTTATAAGATTTAATCATACACTACTACAAAATTGGCCAAAGAGACCTCAAATAAGAGACCATTTAATTAAATATGTGGTCTCTTTGTTTCAAGAGACCCAATATTTTAAATAAATGGTCTCTTGGGTGCAATCTTAGGGAAATAAAAATGAAGGAGAGATTCTTTTTCTGTAATAAATTGTCTCTCTTATTTTATTTATTCAATTTTAAGAAAGGAGAGACCATTTCTTTTATATAAATGGTCTCTTTTTTAGTATTTATTGAATTTAAAAAAAAAGAGACCATTTCTCTTGAATAAATGATCTCTCTATTTTTATTTTTTTAATTAATTTAAGAAAGGAGAGACCACTTCTGATAAATAAATGGTCTTTTTTTTATTAATAAAAAAACATAAACCCTAAATTGATGAGCCCGCCACCCCCTTCATTTCAGTATCTCCCTTCTCTCTCTTCTTCTTCCCATGTCCCACCATTTCCCTCATCATTTCTCTTTCCTCATTTTAAATATGCTAGTTTTATTCTTGTCACTCCATTCATCTCTCCTAAAAAATTCTCCAGCTCAGTCAATTTCTCAATTTCTGATTTAATCTTGTAAGCTAGATCCCTAATTCCCTTTCCCCATCATGCTTTCCTTGTTCAAATCGCCAACCCTAACTTTAAAGCCCGTTAAGTTGGCGAACAAAACTAAGTTGATTAATAGGTGAAATTCGAGTTCTCGACATCCCGTCCGTCCTTGTCGAGTTGTTGACGGCGTCGGACGATAGCAGCCTAGCGTTTGTGATTCTCGGACGGAAGCATTCCAGTTAAGGTATTGTAAAATTTTGATTCTTTACTTATGTTAGATTAGTGAATTAGTTGGTTATTAAAAAAAACACAATTGTTATGTTAGTTTTGTTTATACTTGTAATTACCGATTTAATCACATATATGATAGTTATCTCAATTGTTGTCTGATAGTTAGATTAAAATGGCTTATGAGTAAGTTTGGTTTTATTCAATAGATTAAGATTAGAATATTTTGAACTCATGGCTGAATTCAATTCTATAAGTTGGGTTTTTCTCTAATTAATGGTAGATAATTAGGTGTCTGATGTTTCAACTATGAATGTAGAAAGGAGTTTTGTTGTTGTATTTTAATGCTTAATTGTAAGATAACTAAGTAGCTATATCAGATTATATATATAAATATATTGAAATATTGTTGTTTTATATATTTATATATATAATCTGATATTTCAATATATTTATACATATATATATTCCGATTTGCCTCCAATATTGTTGTTGTATTTTTTTTTTTTTTGAAAACAACGAGCTCCATTAATTAATTAAGAGACAAAGAGTCCATGAGTACATACGAGGCTACATCTTGGGGACAATGATTTTCCCAAGTTTGTTCACGCCCAAATGGAACAAGTTTAGCTAGATTATGGGCAACAGTATTACCATCGCGCTTAACATGAGACCAATCAACAGACACAAAATCCGAACGGAGAGCAAAAATATCTCCAAGTATCCCATCAACTTCAACTAACAGCGAATTCTTTGAGAGCTTCTCGATGGCTGATTTGCAATCCGACTCAAGCAATACATCAGTAAAACCATATCTCTTCCCAATTCTCAACGCAAAGAGCAAGGCCTTAGTTTCAGCAACTTCAGGTGTCCAATATGCTCGGCATCTCCTCGTAGTAGCTACTAGGACTTGCCCCTCATGGTTTCTGGCAACGACACCGAGCCCAACCCAACCCTCCTCAGCGAGGCACGCATCAGCATTGATTTTTATAATGTTGGCAGGTGGAGCACACCATTTGCTCGGGCTGGGAGTGGGGAGCAAACCCGCAGCACCATATATTCGGGTAGCATAATTCCCCTGCTCTTCCACAAGCCTAGCAACACGCCCAATAGTTACAGCATTCGGTGTAATTTTGTTTTGAAACACTTTACAATTTATGTCACCCCAAATGCACCATGCCAAGAACATACCTCGTTGGACAACTTTCGGGTCTAGGTTCTTCCAGCTGATCACGAGATCACACATTGTATCAAAATCGCCCCAATTTGCCATCTCTGAGCAGGAGCAGTCCTCCCATAGGCTTTGCACACGACAACAACCCACAAAGGCGTGACTAATTGACTCATTTCCCTGAGTGCACCAAGGGCAGCAGGCATCAGGGGCAAGATGGCGGTAGTACAGCAGACTTTTCACTGGAAGGGTATTTGAACAAAGCCTCCAGAAAAAGTGCCGAACTTTGGGGGTCACATTTGCCTTCCAAATCTCGATCCAAGCTTGATGAAATAGAGACAAGTCACACCCTTTCCCAAGGAGATACGCTGACTTCACAGAGTACTCACCTGTTTTTGAAAAAGCCCATATAAGTTCATCATCTTGGTCGCGTTCAGAGAGGGGAATTGACAATATGCAAAGCTTATCTTTGTCATTAAACGGGTCATCGATAAGCTCGAACCTCCACTCCTTGTTCTCATGGTCTATAAGATCACTAAATGTCGAGATAGTTGAAGACTCTTCACTCGAGATGAAACGTCCATCAGTATCAGCTATCCATGGGTCAGACCATACATTTATGCTGCTACCATTCCCCACATTCCATAAGACACCCTCTTTAATAATAGCTTTTGAAGCCCAAATACTCCGCCACGAATAGCTCCCTGCAACGCCGAGATAAGACTCTAGAAAATCAGAATGAGGATAGTATTTGGCTTTAAAGACACGGCCTAATAGCGATGAGGGGGCCTTAACAAGCCTCCAAGTTTGTCGACCTAGAAGAGCATCATTAAAGACACTTAGATCACGAAATCCCATTCCACCAAGGCATTTAAGGGTACACATAGAATCCCAATTTTTCCAGTGAATCTTCCTATTCCCATCTTTAGAACCCCACCAAAACCGAGCCATAGCCGAGTGGATTCGTTGAATAATCAAGGAGGGGAATTTGTATACCCCCATCAAATAAGTTGGGATTGCTTGAATGACGGCTTTCATGAGGATTTCCTTGCCCGCCCTCGAGAGGAGCTTCTCTTTCCACCCTTGAACCTTCTTCCAAATTCTGTCCAGCACTGCCTTAAAAATTGCTTTCTCCGAACGACCAATAATAGTCGGGATACCAAGGTATTTTTCATGTCTGTCTACCTGTCCCATATGTAAGATCTCCAATAACCCAACTCTTCGCTCAATAGGGACCCCTTTACTGAAAGAAACTTCCGACTTCTCATAATTAATTTTCTGTCCGGATGCTTTTTCATACTGGTTGAGTAAATCAACTACAACTTTGCATTCCTGTCGGTTAGCTCTGGCAAAAAGGAGACTATCATCAGCAAATAAAAGGTGAGAGACCTCGGGCCCATTCCTGCTAGCTTTAGCCCCATGAAGGCCACCTTCCCGAACTTTATTCAGTAACATACTAGAGAACACATCAGTTACCAGAATAAATAAATAAGGGGAGAGAGGGTCCCCTTGTCTAAGTCCCCTAGTAGGGGAAATCGAACCACACACTCCACCATTGTTAACGAAAGAGTAAGAAACCGAAGTCACACAATCCATAACCAAATTTACCCATCTACCATCAAAGCCCATCGTCAGAAGCAGCTTTTTCAGAAAGCCCCACTCCACTCTATCATATGCCTTGCTCATTTCAAGTTTCATAGCAATTGTACCCTTCTTACTTTTACTCCTATTTTTCATAGTGTGAAAGATTTCCAGAGCAATGAGAGCGTTATCAGTAATTATACGGCCCGGGACAAAAGCACTCTGATTTTCAGAAATAATTCCAGGGAGAATATTCTTAAGTCTCATCACAATGCACTTAGACACGAGTTTATAGAGCACATTACATAAAGCAATAGGGCAATACTCAGCAGTAATAATAGGGGCCTCAACTTTCGGGATCAAGACAATATTAGTATTATTTACAGATTTCAGGGAGGAAAAACCATGTAAAATATTACTAACAAAGGAAGTCACCTCATTACCAATTATATGCCAGAAACGCTGATAGAAAACTGCGTGCATACCATTGGGATCAGGGGCTTTACATGGGCTCATTTGCTTCAAATCTGCTAGAATATCTTCCTTTGTAAAAGGCCTGGTAAGCTCCGAATTAACAGCAGGAGTGATACAAGGGTGAATATTGTCGAGGGCTCCCTGAATATCGGACTCGGAAGGGGATGAAGAAGAAAATAATCTCTCAAAATGTTTAGAGATAATCCCTTCAATCTTGTCCTCGTCCGAGGACCAAACTCCCTGATCATCAAAAATACCTTAATGAAATTCTTCTTTTTTCTCTGGGAAGCTTTATGATGGAAGTACTTGGTATTTTTGTCACCGTCCCTGACTTCAGAAACTCTGCTACGAATGTACCAATAGGCCTCCAATTTGTCATTTAACTCATCTAACTTTTTTTCGAGGGTTGCACAGTCACGGATACTCTCATCAGAAGATTGTTGAAGTTGAGCTGTGTTCAAGGCCTTTTCAACCTCGCCAATCTGCTTGTCAAGTTTGTGGAATTTGACTTCACTCCAAGAAGAGAGGCCCCGAGCAACAGCTGCTATTCGATCAGTGGTGGCACCACCCTCTGAGCTTGCCCACGCTTCCTTCACCGCACACTCGCAAGACTCATCCAGAAGCCAGCTCGTCTCAAACCGAAAAGGCTTTGATTTTTTCTTTTTCTTTTTTCTCCCCACCTCCTGCCTAAGCAACAATGCTGTGTGATCCGATTTATATCGAACCAAATGCTCAACCTCAGCCTTTTGAAACCTGCTCAACCATGCCCTTAATGCCAAGAAACGATCAAGTCGTTCCCGTACTCTAGTTGACATGGAATTACCTCTTTCCCAAGTATACCACTTTCCAATGTACCCCAAATCCCGGATTTCACAATCGTTGACTGTGTCGCGGAATTTTTCTATCTCCCTTCTATTCCTATCCGCTCCACCCTCGATCTCTCCATACGAAAGAATCTCGTTGAAGTCACCACCAAAAAGGATAGGATGTGGTGATTCAGTGTATAAGCGACGGATTTCACAATCGTTGACGGATTAGTTTCTCTTGTTTTTCCTCCTCGGAAACAACAAGACATTTACGTTTAGAGTGACCCATTACACCACAAGCAAAACAGAAGAAAGGTAAGCGTTCGTATGCAAAATTAACACGGAGATCAGCACCCCTACGGTCTTTCATTTTCTGAAACCGCCGCAGAGGTTTAGTTATGTCTAACATTATTTTGACTCTTCAAAATCAACCCACACCCAAGACATCATCCTCTAATTCCAGGATCTCACCCATTCCCTCCACTAGTTTCTTAACATGAGCATTAGACCTACAATTGAATGGGAGGTTTTTTATTCGAACCCAAAAAGGAGATTGATTGAGTATTACCTCGTCTGGCTGTTCGTTCCCGTCAATTTCCTTCAAAACAACAAGCATATTGTCAAAGCACCACGGTCTCCCTTTCAATACTTTCTCCAAATCCTTCCAATGAAAAAATTGGAAAGCGTACAAATTAGGTCCAAGAACCCTAATCGCCACACCTTTCGAGGGAGCCCAAGAATTCGTTATGGTTTTCTTAAACGCCTCAACATTATAGGATCGTCGCATAAGCAGTTTACCGATCAACATTAGTGGGAAATTTTTCTCCTCATCGCTAGGGTTTATATCACCGAAATCAATAGTAGTATTTTCCTCTTCTGAAATTCGAAGATTGGAACACATAGAGGCGATTTCATCCTCCATTATTCAAAGTCGAGTCAAGCGAGATTGATCTGTAGAATCACCGGAGTCCGGTAGAGCTCTATCCGCGGATAGAGGAAGCACTTTTTTCCGAGCGAGAGAGCCCTTTCTTTCGAGGGAGTTTTAAAACTTTTTGTTGTATTTAAAATAGATGTTCTTAGTTTTTCAAAAACAGAAACCATCTATTTCAAATAAGTGGTCTCAGTTTTTCAAAACTAAGACCATCTATTTGAAATAGGTGGTCTTAGTTTTTTCATAAACTGAGACCATATATTCTAAATAAGTGGTCTCTCTTTTTACAACAAGAGACCACTTTTGATGAAGTAGTCTCTTAGGCCAAAGAGACCTGTGAGCTAGAGACCACCTCTAAGGTAGTCTATTTGGCCATTTTGATATGGTCTCTTTGGCTAATTTTGTAGTAGTGATGGGAATAATACCGCTAGCGGCGTAATAGAGGAAGAGAATTTTGATGAGTGGTATGATTCGGAAGTAGATGATCCAAAGTACCGAGAGCCTCTAAGATTGAAAGAGGATTTCAAAGTTGTGGACACTGTTATTGATCCAAAGTGGCATCAAACCGCTATCGACAAGAAGTATTGTCGTATTGGGCAGCATTTTTTCAACTTGACATCAGATATGATCTCAAGTTTCCTGAAGAAGAGCAGACAACTCTCAATTGTCCGGACGGCGGCCATATAGTCGTGTACGCCAAGCATTTCGAGTTTGGACTGAGGTTTCCATTACATCCTTTTGTAGAGAAAATTCTCAAGGCCTGGAACGTATGCGTTACACAACTAACTCCTACAGCTGTTCGCAACATTAAATCTCTTATCCGGGTGATGATTTTCATGTATTTTCCTCTTACTCTTAACTTGTTTTGCAAGTTGCATTGGATTGAAAAAAGACAGCCAATCACCTGGATTGTGGTCACTATTCACAGCTCCCGGCAAGTACAGTGTGGCCGAAATTGACAAGCTGTAAAAAATGGATGATTCGGTTTTATTTTCTAAGTGTTCCCGATGACTATAGGGTTCGCAGGGTCTTTTACCCTCCCCATAGTATGTTTGACACAATAAAAAGTAGGAGGTTAGGTAGACTGCAAGAATATGCATTTAACTTCTTTAACTTTACATATGTAAGTGTCGATAAGAAAAACAAGGATGTGCCGGGGGTGTGGCTACACAACTATAATTATATTCTGGGCAACACCCATTTGTCTCACGTCAGTCTATGCTGGACTGACGAATTTGGTATGCCCCTTTTTATGCCGACTTTTGTTCTCCTGTCTTTCCTTTCTCCTTTTATTATCATTACGTACACATTTTATTTTAATTTTTAATTAATATAAATTTTCTTATATATATACATATGCATGTTCTGCTATTTCAAAATAGATGTTTGTCGCATTATTGTTCATGTCGTTTTCATTTGTACGTTTCCATCACTTTTATCGGCATTTCCGTTCTTCACTTGAAAACTTACGATTCTTCTTAACTGCAGGTATCAACGAACTAGATTTCGAGAAGCTAGGGTTGTTTCTCAATGGCCGGATTAAACATCAGTGTCCACCAAACCCTAAAAGCAGCTACGATACCCTGCCGGTGTATTGTACCAGGGCTTTGAAAGGAAAGAAAAGGAAGATACAAGACATGACTTTTAACGAGCAGCGCAGGGTCAAACCCAGAGTTCTCCCCGCCAAAAGGGGCGGTAACAATGTTTTCAAAAGGGCAAGTGAACCCTTTCGCCGAGACCTTTTAAAGAAGCAAAAGAAAGATGAGGCCGAGCAGACTAAACAAGTGGGGGCGCTTTCGATAGACAGCTCTCACGTTGTCAACTTGGAGGATGGTACCGAACGTCCTAATATTACTAATAAATGAACATCCTTTTACTCGACCCGGCTACTGCTGGTGCCGACAAGGTCGTTGTTGCTGAGAAGGTGGTGACCGTTGATAATACCACTTAGAAGGATAGGCAGGTTCTAACCTCACGGCGGTCTAGCGCTACCAGCAAGAATGCTTTTAACCCGGTGCTGACCGACGATTATATTGAGATCCTTCACGTAAAGATTCCTGATGAGGTTGCTGAGTAGTTCTTGTTTCCTAGCGGCTTTGATGGTGAGCCATGGCGCCCCCGTATTAATGTTAATCGGGGAGAGTCTGTTATCTGTGATGACCCCAATACTAGTAGGAATACTGGTTTGAGGGTGCTTAAGGATCTTGCTACACCAGCAGATAGGCTTGTCGGTCGTCTAGCGGCCCCCTATGGTCAACCAATGAATGATATGCTCCGGGTAAGATGCCTATTTAGTTCACTTCCTCTCTTGTTTCTTCTTAATTTTTTTTGTTTGCTAAACTAGTTTTCTTTTATTCTTACACTACTACAAAAATAGCCAAAGAGACCCTCCAAATATGCCTTAGAGACCCCACTTGGACGGGTCTCTAGCTTAGAGGTTTGTTTGATTAAGAGACCCCATCTAGGGAGGAGGTCTGTTTTTAAGAAAGAAGAGACCCGTTATTAAAGAAATAATGGGGTATGTTACCCTAGTAATTTTTAGTATTAATTTACATGGGAAGAGACGCGCTATTAAATAAATATGGTCTCACTATCGTGTTTATAAGAAACCCCATATTAAAGATATGGGGTCTCTTTGATCAATGTTTTAAACAAAAAAAAGTTGACGGATTATTATTTTTGTTTTGAAATTTGAAATCGACAAAAATGTAAATAAATCAAATCAACAAAAGAATGTGAAAAGGCATAAAAAAATTATCAAAAAAATATTATGAACTTAATGAAATTGTTACAGTTACAATTATAAAGTAATTTTAAATATTCAAATACGAACTAATACGCTACAGGAGGAATGGAATGAAATAGGTTGGTTTGATGTCCTCAAAGCTCCGTTAAAAAAAAAGTCCTCAAAGCTGGAACAAAATCAATGAAATCAACATTCATTATCATCTGCAAGTTCAATTGACACTTTATTAGTAACAAAATTTTATTAAGATTAATCTAAATTACATTTATCAAAACAACAAATCAGTAAAGTAACAAAAAAACAAATTAGTAGCTTATCCGACATCTCTAAGCCCCTCTAGATCGAAAGATCTAACTTATCAATGTTAATCATAGCTAACCTTAGAAATTCCTAACAAGAAGCATATATAGCTAACCTTAGAAATTCCCAACAAGTGATGTGCAGCACCTTAACCTTGCAAGTTGCAACAACAAACCAATAGAGTACTCCGTACTTAAAATCTGTACTTCATAGAAAGTTCAGATCTATAACTATAAGTAATTAAAAATAAAATTTCTAAAGTAAAAAAAAAAAAAAAAAAAAAAAAAAAACCTTTGATATCTTCGTATTCTACAGTGTACATGAATTTTAAAAAATAAAAATAAAAATAAATCATTCCCTTAAATCCTAATTACAAAGTAAAGCAAATTCATCCAGCAAATTAAAGTTGTAAAATAAAATTGTAACACATACCTTTATCAGATTTAGATTTTAGTAACCGTTTCTAGTCTTCTTGCTGTTGAATCGACCACCACAATTGACCCGCCTTCACTTATATACAACATTACCACCACTAACCACGATTTTTGCCAAAAATTCTTCACAAATAGTCAAATCACAAATTTAATGGCGAATTGGAGAGCCAAGAGAGGATAGAGCGAGTGAGATGGAGAAAGATTAAGGTTCGGCGGAAATAATGAGGAAGGATAGAGAAAAGATCTAGAATGAGAGAAATGAATCAAGGGTTAGTAAATAAAGTTAAAAAAACAAGGTAAGAGGCCGTTCAAGTCCAACAACAGGTTTGTTATATTTTTCTTTTTTTATTCTTTAATCTAAGTATGTGGCCCCACTACACATTAGAGATCCGTTGGGTTTGACAATGGATGTCTTACTTCTTTTACTGTCACAGTAGTGGTGGGGCCTAATACACGTTAGAGACTTGCATTTATAATATTAGATCTCTTACATAAAGCAGACCTGTTGGGTTGATATGACAAGTCTTTTATTTGCGATTCCTTTTCCAAATTTTTTAGTTGTGTTACTTTTGTCAATTCTGTCGTCGAGGTTGTGCACATGTACAAGTATTACCAACGTTGTACTGACAAGGCCGAGACGAAGTTCAAGAAGTGCGATGACGAGCGCAAGGCTGCCATTAATGAGCGTGAGAAGCTCAAGGTTGACATGAAAGTTATAGAAAGGCAAGTTGCTGACCATTTAGAGCTGAAAGCAAAACTTGTCAATCAGGAGAAGCTGATGAAGAAGATTGCTGACCTTGAGAAAAATTTAAAGACAAAAAAGGAGGCCAAGTCGAAGCTTGAAAAGAAACTAGAGGAGGCACAGCATGACAAGCCCGGTATAAAACGTCGGGCAGTGAATCAATTCCTGCGGTCTGATCTTTATCGGAACAAACTGGTGGACCGTTATACTGGTGGCTGGGTGTAGGGAATATTTCAAGCATTACCCCTAACTTGAACTCCACTGTGATCATACACTTAAGCATGGTGGTGTCCAAAGGGAAAGAAGATAGAGCAAAACAGTCGCCAACAAGTTTAAGGAACTTGTAAGCCGTTCACGAGGTGAAGGTTACACCCCTTAACGATCCAGGAGATTGTTAACTCCAATAGGTCGGGAACCATGACTAGTAGTTCGGGGATAAAGATACAAATCCAACCTAAAAGAGATTGAACCTGCCCTAATAATAGGCCTCTACTTTATTCAGATCGTATTCATGTGCGCTTTCTGACTAACATGCAATCATTAGGATTAACCTTAAACTTGTTTAATCTATGTTGGTTGAATATTAATGCACAAATAAATCTATTATTGGCGATCACTTGAATTATAATCAAATTAACCCTAAACAAGATTATTAATTATCTTATTTTTTGTTTTGTCAAACAAGTATTTCTGCTGTGGGTTTCAGCTGATCTGACCCTTTGTCCTTTTTAGGGTGATGGCTGTCGTTTTTTTGTCTGCACTTTTAACAATTTTCTCAATTGTGAACACTTTTAACTTTCATTATCTATTTGATATTTTATATTATATTGTTCTAAAGTAGCTGATATCTCCTTTTCCCTTTATGCCTGTGTATGCATAGCCGTTTACTTATATTTAAAAGATTTCCAAAATGTAATATCCAGTCCTTTAATTTTGTAGGGCGGATTTTTCACCATATACCACTGAGTTAAAGCTTAATTCACCATATACCATAGAAAACTTTCTAATACACCATATAACCTTCAGTTTTATGAAAATTTCCCAACTTGCCCTTTCCGTTAACTCAGTTAGTCATTAACGTTAATTGTGCCACATGGCAGCTTATAATTGGTTCTTATTAATATTCTTTATTTAATTAACTAACTTTAGAGAAATTATTTAAAAATTTTTTTTAAAAAAACACCACCAACTTAGCCACCGCCGCCTCCAGCCTACCCCTGACCCTACCCCGAGCTGGCCGGTGATCGTCCCCCCTCCCCGCCGGTGAAATTCCCGACCCCCAGTCACCTTTCCCTCCGGAATTCCCAGCCACCACCTGCGAGTATCCCTATCCCTCTTGAATTCCCAAGCACCACCTACGAATTCCCCTTTCCCTCCCGAAATCTCCAGCCACCACCTTCGCGCGGCAGCCTAAATCCACTCCCACACGTCGCCGCCGCCCAACTTGCCGAAAACCACCACCCCGAAACCCTAAAACACCAAAATCGAAACCCTAGATTTTGGTTTTAGGATTTCGACATATGTGGTGGTTTAGTTTGGGGTGGAAATGGCACCAATAGGGGCGAAATTGATTCGTCGGCGCGGGGGAAAGGGGTTTGGGCACTGACCGATGGTTAGCGAAGGGTTCTTCGAGGGAGATGGGTTGTTTCGTGACCGGTGGTTCGATTGTTCTTCTAGGATTTCGCCGGTGGTTCAAGAGAAAGGGAGTACGGCGGCCTGACGGGGGTATTCTCGTCGAATTTCAGGTCAGTGCGGGGGTTGTGGTCGGAATTCGGCGCCAGCGCAAGGGTTATGGTCGAGTTTTTCGCCGACCGGTGGTGGCTGGCTGGGTGGAGGGACGTGGGTGGCTGGAGGGACGGTGGTTGCTGGCTGGAGGGGCGTGGGTGGCTGGGTTTTTTTCTTTTTCTTTTTTTAATTTTTTTTAATTAAAATTATATAATTATTTTAAAATTAAGTAATTTAAAAGGGAACCAATCATATGTTATCACGTGGCCTTATTAGCCTTAATGACTAACGGTGTTAACGTCCGTTAGTCATTAATGGAATGTTGTGACATTTTAGTTAAACTGAAGGTTATACGGTGTATTAGAAAGTTTTCTATGGTATATGGTGAATTAAGCTTTAACTCAGTGGTATTTGGTGAAAATTCCGTTAGCAGGGTTGATACCGGCCTTTTAGGGAGACATTCAGGCCATTATTTATGTATTACTTACTGTAGACACCCATTTGTGTCTCCCCAAAACCAAACCCGGTGATGAGTACCTTTCACGTCGAATCATAATCGAATGAAACGAAAGTGTGGAAAGGTCTAGTGTTGCGGAAAGTTTTTATTTATTTTCTCTTCTCTCTGTTTTTGAAAACTTTATTTTAAGAAAACAGCCAATCCAGTTTGGTTGGTCCATGATATGGGTCCAATAATGGTGTAGATGGATGGGGCTTGCAAAGACCTTTCCAACGATATATTATAAGCCCATTTTCGATGAATATTAAGGAAGTTATGGCCAATTTACTAAATTGGGCCCGGTTTGAGCTTTATGTACGGCCCAATGATCTAGGGGAGGGCCTAATATGATTTATCATTCCTAATGCAATTAGGAATGGTTTTGGTCTTCTAGAATCTTCTAGAAAGTTCTTTTCATTCCTAATTCAATTAGCATTGATAAGTTGACTTTGTTGACTTTTCAGAGTTTTAATCAAAATCAAATAGCATTTTCGAAGAAATTATATTATTTTATCTTTCACTACGGAAAATTTATCAGATTTTTGAAAACGCGTTGAAATCCAGTTTGGCGTCCAACCCCAGGCATTGGCCCCTGGAACCAGGCTTGGCGCCAGGCGCTAGCCATTGGCGCCTGACGCTAGCCTCTGGTGCCTGGCGCCAGCTAGCCAGGTGGCGCCAACCTTGTTTTGCGTGCGTCAGACTCTGTTTTGTTAAATTATCTTTTTTGGCTGATTTTCTCTATAAATATTGTATTTAAAACTCCGTTTTCATTCATCGACAATCATTCATCATCTACATCTATCATTCACGAATTCTCATCAACAATTAGTTTTAATTAGCTTTCATCAACAAACATTAATTCCTTAGCATTCTTTAATTTCTTCAATTTTTTCTCACTTTTTCATACAAAATTCCGCATTCACAAGATCTAGAAACACCTAGCCATATTCGAAGTTGCCTTCGCCCTAGACGTGAAACGTTTTAATTTCTGAGGGTTTGGTCCCAAATCTCTCTTTCAATTATTTAATTTAATTGCTTTGATTATTATTTTCCTTGAAGTTACTAACGTGTGTATTTTGTTATTATAAAGAGGTACGAAGCGTCAAAGTAAGTACTTTAATGGTTTAATTGATATTATGATGTAGAAATCATGCTCAGATTGTTATTTTGATTCCTAGTATCATGTCTAGGGTAACTTTAATATTAAGTATGATTAAAAGTACGATGTTTCCTATGTTCTTCCTAATATTTATGATTGTTAGTATCATGTTAGGGTTAAAAAATTGACTTTATTTCTTAGTGACATGCTAGGGTTTGTTATTAATCTTGTTAGTATCATGCCTAGGATCTTGCTTTTAATTGTGCTTTAATATTAACATGAACATGATAATTATTATAATAATTATGAATATTGATATTATTATTATTTTGATGATTATAGTTATTATTCATGATATTGATTATTTATTATGTTGCTTGATACATATTATATTCTTTATTTCTTGATCTCCTTTTATACATGTTTAAAGGGAATTTGTATTTGTAATCACGCTTAATAAGATAATTAATAATCTTGTTAGGTTAACTGTGATTATAATTCAAGTGATCGCCAATAATAGATTTGTTTGTGCATTAATATTCAACCAACATAGATTAAACAGGTTTAGGGTTAATCCTATTGATTGTATGTTAGTCAGAAAACGCACATGAATACGATCAGAATAAAGTAGAGGCCTATTATTAGGGCAGGTTCAATCTCTTTTAGGTTGGATTTGTACCATCATCCCCGAACCCTTATTTGGTTCTAGACCTTATGGAGTTGACGATCTCTTGGATCGTTAAGGGGTGTAACCTTCACCTCGTGAACGGTTTACAAGTTCCTTAAAAAACTTGTTGGTGACTCTTTTGCTCTATCTTCTACCCTTTTGGACGCCACCGTACTTTAGTATATGATCACATTGGGGTTCAAGCTAGTGGGATTAAAGCTTGAAAATATTCCCTACAGTTTTTGGCGACTCCACTGGGGAATATTTCTATTTTAATTCCTGAATTTGTTTCGGCAATGATTTAGAATGAGTGGATGAGACTCGAAAAGTTCTAAGTATTTCATGTGCGTAATTTTGATTAACATTATTGTTATATGCATAAAAAGGATCTCATTGGAAAGACCATCCGTAATGAGTAAAAAACATAGGATTTTACACGTAGGAAATTTGTGGAATGTCTTTCACAACTAGGACTGAAATAACACCGCGCGAAACTGGAAGATTTTATCGAGCACAGAAAGCTGCTGAGGCATGTGGGAAGTAGCGTCAGGGGCCAGAGCTTGGCGCCAACATTTTGGTCGTAGCGCCAGACGCCAGTATTGGCGCCAGGCGCTACAGTTAAAAGCTGGCGCCAGTCTCTGATTGCTGGCGCCAATTTCCCCTAATACCGAGCCAGAAATATGCGTTCTAATTTCGACCGGTTTTTCGTATTGTTTGCTCGATCCTACTTCCTAATTGAATTTTTCCTCACTTTTCTGAAACCCATATGTGTTCTACATATGGACATAACCCTCTGGGAATTCATGCTCCATCTACCCGATTGAACGCTCCGTGCAACAAAGGGTACATCCGAGATGTTGAATTCACCAAACCACGGAAGCGAGTTTTTTCTAAAACTCGCGGTGTCCCATCCACTCGCGCCAACCCTTCACGGTTAGGCTTCCGCGCGGTGCATCCGGACAATTAACCATGGACCCTCTTTGACTAAACATATCCCGAACTTTAGAGAACTAGAGTCATGGTTAGGTTGCGAACGCATTGCATCATATTGTGCCTACTTGACTAATTGTGCATTATTTGTTGTGCATATATGTTCTATGTTTCTCTTAACCGTTTGTTGATTTGTGTTGAGAATAAATCAATTAATGACTTAAAGAACTTTGCCTAATTAATTAATTAATTAATTGATTATTTAATTTGAGTTAATAAAGTCTAATTTTTCAATCGGAATTGACTTAGTACGACTTTAGGCATACCCCAGTTGACTAATAATACCGAAAACAGTCCTAGACCGAAGCTCCACTATTGGCGCCAAGGTCTGAGCTGTAGCGCCACACTATGGTGTGTAGCGCCTGGCGATAGCTATGTTGTCTGGCGCCAAGCTCCACAGTGTGACGCCAGTCCTGTCGCTTGGCCGACAGTTCGGATTATTGGTCGAGTCATCACCTAGGGTCTATTTGACCAGTTTGCTAATTAATTCGGTTAATTTTCGCTGTCAATAACACCTTGTCAAGTCATTAATCGAGTCTTGGTCACATAGTCTAGCCACATGGTCATGAAATGAGTCTTAATATGTCACCTACACTCACTAGTCTTAGCACACACTTTGAGTATATGTCACCATGACCATGTCTTAGGTCCATGCATGAGTCGGTCTTTCCGTCATTTGAGTTGGGGGGGTACATTCTATTCCTAATTCTTCATATCCCTCCATCTAAATCTTCTTTCACATTTTATTCCAATTTTTCTTCATTTCCTCCATCCATTGCATGTTGAATAAAGTTTGAGTCAATAATTAACAATAAGTATCCCCAAATTCCTTTTCCACAGTACTTGGTCGAGGAGAGAAAGGCGATTAATCAAGGACAACCTCTTTATTCAAGTCTCGTTTTTTGATAAACCGATTCACCAAAGGAAGAAGGCTAAGAAGATAATGGCAACTCAAAAAGAAGTCAATGATCTTAAGAACCAATTGGCTACTGTGACTAAGACACTGAAACTTCTCGCACTTAGGGTCGATGACCTTGTGAAGCAACAACAGATGAACCTCATGCAAGAGAGTCTAAGCAAGATATCTAGTGACTATAAATTCCAGGGCATGAGTTCACAAGGGGTCTCGCTGGACAAGGAACTTCTTCCACATAAGTTCAACGCCACTAACATCCTAAAATTCAAGGCAACATATAACCCTTACTTTCATTTAAGAGATTTCGAAACAATAATGAACATTAAGGGTATCGATAAGAAGGTTTTTCCCTCTCTGTTCCCACTATCTCTTGAAACTGTTTGCCAACAATGGTTTTTCTCCCTTGACAAGGAAAAAACCTCTACCTGGGAATCAATAGTGAACGCTTTCGTTGATAGGTACAAGTGCAATATCCAAGTTGAAACCGCCCATTGACAACTTGAGATGCTAAGACAAAAAGAGAATGAAGGCCTTACTTCTTTCTTTAATAATTGGAGGGAAACTTCCGCCAAGATGATTGAGGTCCCCACTGAAAAAGAATCCGTGAGGATGTTTATCAAGAATCTCCAAGAAAAGTATTCAAAGCACTTAAAATATCAACACAACTTGAATACTTTCAAGGCCGTCTATGACATAGGTATCGAGATCGAAGATGACCTGGCAAAGCAAAAAGCTACTAACAATAGCAACCACGGTGGCTGGAAAGGAAAGAAGAGCGACAATCCATCTTCTTCCGAAAACGCCCACTCTAGTAATAATGTTAGTACCTTTGACCATAATGATGTCTTAGCCATGGAAAATCAAGGATCTAAAAGGAAACCCATGCGAGAGTTCACATCCATTGGAATGACCTACGATGCTGCTTTCGATCGTCTCTATGATCGAGGATTAATCAAACCTATTGGCCCTACCGAGGATCCAACACCAGAAAATCGATCTTCGAGATGGAATCCAAATTCCTATTGCAAGTACCATCGAGGAAACGGTCATACCACTGATGAATGCTACAGGTTTCAAAATCTCATTCAAGACCTCATAGAAGCAAACAAGGTCCCATTGCTTCTAGCTAGCGAGAAGACTGGGTGATGATGAAGCAAATGACACAAGACAAGAGGCGAGCTGCAATGACAAGATTTCATGGCCTCTTTTTCTATTTCTTTTTTCATTTTTTTTCCTTTCCCCAATAAGTCTAGCATAGGCACCTTTTCCTTTCCTTAGATTAATTTTGTAGATTTTTTATTTTCTTTTAATAGAATGAGCATTTATTTTCTTGCATATGATCATTGCATTAATATTGCATTAAAAAAAATGTTGAATTAAGCACAAGGTATACCAATTATTTAAGGCAACCCTTGTAGCCACATCATGTCTCATTTCACCCTTAAATTATACATCCTTTCTTCATAAACCACTTTGAGCCTCGTCTAACGATAGACCTTTCTTTTTTTCAACCCACATCTATCTAACCTTGGGATAGGATGGTGTGCAGCTTATGCAATTTTCAAAGAACAAAGCTTGAGTGATTTGACTAATTCAAAAGATAGAAAAAGCAAAAAATAAATAAAAGTGTACGAAAGGGCAAGTGTTCCAATGTCTTTGATATGAAAATATCTTCGATAAGAACACGTCTCAGATTGCGTCTCTTATCGAGTGCTCGGTACCGTGCCTGAAACATGAATGCCAAGTGAGTTATATATCGCATGATCGGGATTGCCCACACTAATTAAAATAAAATAATGCTAAAGCAAAAGAAAGAGCTAAAAAAAAAGTAGAAAACCTCAATCATGAAAATACAAATATTCAAAAGCAAGGTTGAACACCTTGGGGTCTTATCTAGGGTCTTGAGCCTTTATCCCCTTCTTCTTTAAAACTTTAGCCTAACCACGTTACAACCCTTAAAAAAAACCTTTTTGAGGTATACACACTTGTGCGAGGTTTGGCTAGAGCTACGTTCGGCCTGATTCCTAACGGATACGTAGGCAACCTCACATCGAGGTGCGGCCGTAATAAAAATGCATTCATATTCACATTCACACACTTACACCATGATCATATCAAGGGATCCCTTGTGCTCATCCCTATTCATTTAGAGCTAGACTTGGGGGCTTGATCCCGACATCATTAGCTTACCTAGCCTAAGAGTCACCACCATTTGACACTTTTCAATAATATATTTTTCCACACACTTAGCTCTTGCGACCTAACTTTAGTGTCACTATCACACACATCACGCATACATGACCAAATATATTTCCCTTAGGAACCCTTTGTCATGAAATCTTAACGCTGAAGCATGCTTCGTCAAAATCACTCATAATTGTCATTGCATCACGAAGTATGAAGTGCTTAGCCTCCGTGCCTAAGTTACCCAAATACTTTCATCATGGAGTCAACAGTTGAGATAGCCTAGGATGAATTAATCCTTGAACCTTGAGAGATAGTATCAAACAACATTTGACTAAGCTCATTCAACATGCATCTTCAAACTTTTGATTTTCTTTTTCACGTCTTTCTTTTTCGGGAGAAAGTCGGTACCCTCCACAAAATTGACGGAAATTTTTTGCTTTTTTGCATTTTTTCGAGTCGCACGATCACATTACAATGCACACACGAGTCATGTACACATTGAGTCATGTCGTGCCATATCACTTTGATTTGAGTCTAACACATGTGCCATTACACTTCGAGTCGAGTCAACCTCGAGTCAGTCAAACATATCGAGTCAAGTTTATACCTTGAGTCGTGTCAAGTCGATGAGTCAAGCAACATTAAACCTTAGGTCAACCCTAAGATAATTAAATAAATTGGCAAAGTTCTATAGTCAAAATAATACAGGTGCAGAAGAACAGGGAAGACCCTACTCCAGCGCCTGGCGCCAGAAATATCTCAGCAACGACAGAGCTCGAAGCTTCTCAGAAAGGTGATTTCGACCTAATACAGCAATTTCGGGTTCCTTGGTACGCCAGTTAGCCCCTATAAGCAATTTGACATGATTAGTAGTCGGCTCAATTACAATCGTAGTAAGTGATTGACCTGACAAAAAATCGTCTCACTTAGCTTAAGCGCCTAAAACACTGGCTCATTACAATCGGTTCAAAAGCAAGCACTTAAATGACAATATTTCCAAAAATGGATTGTCGTGCATCTTCTTCAACGACAATTTTTCCATGATTAGATTTTGTCATCTCTGGAAAAGTTTCCAAGCGTGGATTGTCGTGCTCCTTCTTTGTTTGGCAAGTTTTTCCAAGTTCGGATTGTCATACATTCATAGATCGCTGGCAAGTTTTCTGAGATTGGATTGTCATACACCCAGTTCCCTATGGCAAAATTTCCCAAAGGATTGTTGTAGGTTTCTATTCATCATAAATATCGGCAAAAGTTCCTCAACGTGGATTGTCATTCATTTCAGTAAGTGGCAAATTTTCCCGAAGTGGATTGTCGGTCGACTCTTTTTTGCAAATGTTCCAAGACGCGGATTGTCAATAGTGGCAATATTTTCCCAAAAGGATTGTCGCATAGCGTTGGCAAATTTCCAAGGTGGATTGCTTTCAAGAGTTATATTCTAAGATGTAGATTGTCGATCGTAGCAAAGTTCTTTACGAAGCATTGGAAACTTTTCCAAAAATTGGATTTTGGCAAATTTTCCGAGGTACATATTACGCTTCATCGTGACAACATTTCCAAGGATGGATTGTTACGTGGCATTGACAACTTTCCCTAAATCGGATTGTCATACATCATACAAGAGTTGTGTTGGAAACTATTCCCAAAGAAAAGAGGATTGTCATCACAGCAAAAGCACCGACATACTGGTTCAAAGCAATAGAAGTGTCAGACATACAGGCATAGCGGAAGCAAAGTTCAGGCGAACTTTTAAAGATCGACAGGCGTGGATCTTCGGTAATTTCCTTTGGAAAATTATCGCATCAAATGAAGGTGACTTCAAGAGAAGATATCTTCGACAACATTCCCTAGCTTGCGGAGAGTTGTCACAAACAACTGGAGGTAATTTCCGGCGAAGTTATCTTCGATGGTATTCCCTAGGATGTGGAATATTATCAATGCGGATGAGGATTGTTTCAAGAGAAATAATCTTCGATGGTATTCCCTAGGATGTGAAATATTATCAATGTGGAATAGGATCGTTTCAAGCGAAGCAATCTTCTAATTTGGAAGCAGTATCAGGCGTAGCGGTTTTCAAGCGGGATGGAATTCTCTAGCTTACAGGAGGTCATCAAAATAATCGGTTACTTTCAGAGACGTGTGCTCGACGGTGGAAGATACGCGTTTCTTAACTCTTTTATCTGTTTAACTAACGCTAGTTTTGCAGGTATCGGCGTTACAATATTGATTTAGGATCGCAGAACGTTCTGAATCATTCTCCGTCCCTATCGATAATTTGACTTTCGTTTTCGAAACTTGCGTTTCTCCAAACTCAGTCAAAGTGGGGGCTTCTGTAGACACCCATTTGTGTCTCCCCAAAACCAAACCCGGTGATGAGTACCTTTCACGTTGAATCATAATCGAATGAAACGAAAGTGTAGAAAGGTCTAGTGTTGTGGAAAGTTTTTATTTATTTTCTCTTCTCTCTATTTTTGAAAACTTTATTTTAAGAAAACAGCCAATCCAGTTTGGTTGGTCCATGATATGGGTCCAATAATGGTGTAGATGGATGGGGCTTGCAAAGACCTTTCCAACGATATATTATAAGCCCATTTTCGATGAATATTAAGGAAGTTATGGCCAATTTACTGAATTGGGCCCGATTTGAGCTTTATGTACGGCCCAATGATCTAGGGGAGGGCCTAATATGATTTATCATTCCTAATGCAATTAGGAATGGTTTTGGTCTTCTAGAATCTTCTAGAAAGTTCTTTTCATTCCTAATTCAATTAGCATTGATAAGTTGACTTTGTTGACTTTTCAGAGTTTTAATCAAAATCAAATAGCATTTTCGAAGAAATTATATTATTTTATCTTTCACTACGGAAAATTTATCAGATTTTTGAAAACGCGTTGAAATCCAGTTTGGCGTCCAACCCCAGGCATTGGCCCCTGGAACCAGGCTTGGCGCCAGGCGCTAGCCATTGGCGCCTGACGCTAGCCACTGGTGCCTGGCGCCAGCTAGCCAGGTGGCGCCAACCTTGTTTTGCGTGCGTCAGACTCTGTTTTGTTAAATTATCTTTTTTGGCTGATTTTCTCTATAAATATTGTATTTAAAACTCCGTTTTCATTCATCGACAATCATTCATCATCTAAATCTATCATTCACGAATTCTCATCAACAATTAGTTTTAATTAGCTTTCATCAACAAACATTAATTCCTTAGCATTCTTTAATTTCTTCAATTTTTTCTCACTTTTTCATACAAAATTCCGCATTCACAAGATCTAGAAACACCTAGCCATATTCAAAGTTGCCTTCGCCCTAGACGTGAAACGTTTTAATTTTTGAGGGTTTGGTCCCAAATCTCTCTTTCAATTATTTAATTTAATTGCTTTGATTATTATTTTCCTTGAAGTTACTAACGTGTGTATTTTGTTATTAGAAAGAGGTACGAAGCGTCAAAGTAAGTACTTTAATGGTTTAATTGATATTATGATGTAGAAATCATGCTTAGATTGTTATTTTGATTCCTAGTATCATGTCTAGGGTAACTTTAATATTAAGTATGATTAAAAGTACGATGCTTCCTATGTTCTTCCTAATATTTATGATTGTTAGTATCATGTTAGGGTTAAAAATTTGACTTTATTTCTTAGTGACATGCTAGGGTTTGTTATTAATCTTGTTAGTATCATGTCTAGGATCTTGCTTTTAATTGTGCTTTAATATTAACATGAACATGATAATTATTATAATAATTATGAATATTGATATTATTATTATTTTGATGATTATAGTTATTATTCATGATATTGATTATTTATTATGTTGCTTGATACATATTATATTCTTTATTTCTTGATCTCCTTTTATACATGTTTAAAGGGAATTTGTATTTGTAATCACGCTTAATAAGATAATTAATAATCTTGTTAGGTTAACTGTGATTATAATTCAAGTGATCGCCAATAATAGATTTGTTTGTGCATTAATATACAACCAACATAGATTAAACAGGTTTAGGGTTAATCCTATTGATTGTATGTTAGTCAGAAAACGCACATGAATACGATCAGAATAAAGTAGAGGCCTATTATTAGGGCAGGTTCAATCTCTTTTAGGTTGGATTTGTACCATCATCCCCGAACCCTTATTTGGTTCTAGACCTTATGGAGTTGACGATCTCTTGGATCGTTAAGGGGTGTAACCTTCACCTCGTGAACGGTTTACAAGTTCCTTAAAAAACTTGTTGGTGACTCTTTTGCTCTATCTTCTACCCTTTTAGACGCCACCGTACTTTAGTGTATTCTCTACACTTACGCCCCCTAGTTTAGCAAGGAATTTTAGTATTAATCGACGTTGTTCTCAATATCATTCATATCAAGATTGAGTATGCAACCTTTGTCATGCCGAGTTAAGATAGTGGATCAGACCGTCGTTTCAACTCGCCTTTAGGCCCTTTTTTATCCAACCTCCCTCCTTACTTGAATGAGTGAGACAGGTAGCTAGGTTGTTATCAAGTCATATTGAAAGTAGGGGGTGGTTCTGTATTTCTGATTATTCATTGATACTTTATTAACGGTCTTAGCCGAACTGGAAAATGTATTACAAAGTATGACACTACAACAACAAATATTAATAAATTGTGTACAACATATGACCACATGTGATTCCGATACTAAACAAACATTTTAAGCATAATACTTCTTCAGAACGCTAGCTAGCATTCCAAACATTTTTCAACGGCACCCCCTCCAATGTCATAAGTCTATATGACCCTTGTCGGAGAGTTTTGTATATTTGGTATGACTTTTCCTACTTTGTAGTGAGCTTGCCATTTGCATTTCATTTACCGGTTGCGGTAGTTCTCTGCAGAACCAAGTCTCCGTCCTCTAGAGGCCGATAGTTAACACGTTTGTTGCATGTATGCTTGACTCATACGATTCTTGTATGCCGTAGACTTAATGACAGCTTTCAACCTTATCTCAGGTAAGAAGTCCAATTGTTGCCTAACCAATAGGTTATTTTTCTCCTCACAATAGTGCTGAATACGGAATGTAGGAAGGCCGACTTCAGTAGGGATGACTGCTTCTGAACCAAAAGCAAGGTAAAAAGGCGATTCCCCTGTAGTTTCTTTTGTTGTCGTCCTGTTTGCCCATGATATCTCATGGTAAAATTGGCCCATAAGCCTTTGGCATCCTCTACCTTCTTCTTTAACGCGCTTAAAATCTTCTTGTTAGCGGCTTCAACTTGTCCATTAAATTGCGGGTGGCACACTGCTGCATATGCAAATTTTACTTTGTATACGCTTAAGAAGTTTTTGACTGGGCTGCAGCCGAAATGGGAACCATGATCAAATACCATTGCTACCGGCAATCCAAAATGAGTGAATATGTTTTTCCAAATGAATTTCTTCACTTTGTTCGCCGTTATCTTCGCTATAGGCTCTGCTTCTATCCATTTAGTGAAGTAATATATCCCCACTATTACGAATTTTCGTCCTCCTGTAGCCGATGTGAAAGGTCCAACAATGTCTATTCCACATTGTGTAAAAAGAATTGGGTAAAGAATAGCTGTCAAATCGTTTGGTGGCTGGTTTATTGCCGGCCTAAAATTCTGGCCCTTGTCGCACTTTTTGGCATAATCCATGGTATTTGCATTCATTGTCGCCCAATAATATCCTCTTTTCATTGCCTCCAAGGACATTGACCGTCCACCCATATAATTTAATTTCCACAATCACCCTCATGATTTTCCTCCACTAGCCTGGCAGACTTATAGGCCGTTATGCACCTTTGTAACGGTAACGAGAAACCTCGTTTGTATAGCATACCTCGGAACATGATAAATTACCAGATGCTATCTTTCTTGACCTTTTGTGCTTCAACCTTGTCTGTGGGGAGAACATTATGCACCTTATAGGCCACTATGTTATCAAATAATATAATTCTTGGCCTCCATTAACACAATTGGCCTCTTTCGGAGCTTCCTCATCAATGCTCTTATGTTTCAAAATTTCAACCATTATTATTATAGTGCGTTCCAGATCGTTGAAGCTTGAACTAGCTAACTTCGCTAATGCGTCTTCTTGTGCATTCTGAGCACTTCAAAATGTTCTAATTTTTCCATTATGGCCTTTAACTTGGCTAATACACAATCATTGTTTGTTCTCGAGCCTCGTATTTGCCGCTAAACTGACTTGCCACTAACTGCGAGTCCGTTGACAACTCGATTCTCTTTGCCTCGGCAGCTGTGCACAATTGCACTCCCGCCAGGGATGCTTCATACTCGGCCTCATTGTTCGAGGCCTTGAACTTGAACTTGATGGCGTATTCAAATACGTCTTCTTGCGGGGAGACCATGATGATATCGGCCCCTAAATCTGTTGATGCTGCAGAGCCGTCAACAGAGACTTTCCATATTCCGACATCTTCTTCTTCTTTAGTATAGGATGTTTCAACGATAAAATCGGACAAGGCTTGAGCTTTTATTGACACTCTCGGCTTGTAGATGATTACATACTCTGATAACTCTATTGTAGGAATGGCAAAAATTGATTTGACCCAAAAACCCGACCCGAACCCGACACGAAAAAGCGGGTTAAGGTTGAGCTTCTCAACCCGAAAACTTAAATGGGTTGACAAGAACCCGAACCCGAAATTAAATGGGTTAGGTTAAGGTTGAAAATCTCAACCTAAAAACGACCTACCTAACCCGAAAAAAAATTCAGGTCAAAATCAGGTCGGGCCACCCCGAACCCGACCTGATAACCCGAGCTAGTTTAAGTTAAAAAAAAAACGTAAAAAGGCTTATAATTACCCCTAGCCCAGCCCAATTCCTAAAGAGGCTTCTAATGATAAAACCCTAAAATATGATTGTTCCCTTCATTGTTGAATCAGAGTTCTTAACCATTGTTGAATTCGACTACTTCACTATCTTTTCACTCTCATACGGTATTGGACAATTTTTTTCATGCTTTTTGTTCATAATTTATGAATTTATGCGAATTATTTTGTTATTTTGTTCGTATACGAATATTTCTTGCTAATTTATGGATTTATGCGAAATTTCATGCTAGTTTATGTAATTATGTGAATTTATCTTGCTAATTTGTGTTGTTTTTTGTTGTTTAATTTATTTACAAGTATACGAATAGATCTTGCTAATTTATGGATTTATGCGAATTATTCATGCTAGTTTATGTAAATATGTGAATTTTTGTGTTGATTTTTGTTGTTTATTTACAAGTATACGAATTGATGTTGCTAATTTATGGATTTTTGTTGTTCATGATACATAGTATCTATTTTTGCTAGTTTATGTATTTTTGTTGTTTATTTTTGCTAATAAATTAATAATGTGCCAATTTGTGACTGTTGAGTGTTGACAGGAAGTAATTATGTCCACCACTCTATGGATCCTCAATTAAAAATGCTTTGTGGAGTATGGAGATGGAGAACAAGAATGATACGCCACATACATCATCACCCGACTTTGAAAAACTTGAAAGCCCTATTGAATCCTCTAATGTTATTTGAGAACTTGAATATTTGAACTTGTTTGGTTTGTAGTTTGTTAGTACACTCTTGGTAATTAGGTACCGTACTTAGATTATGTTGTTTTATTTTGGACTATTTGTTAGGTTTGAATGTTTGAAGCACTGAATGTTTGTGATTTGAAACTTTGAAATTTTTGGCTGTTCACTTGTATAGGTCAGTTTTAGGTCATATTTAGGTTAATTTCAGGTTGAAATAACCTTATTTAAACCCAAACAAAAAATCAGATCAAATAAGGTCATTTTCAGGTTGACCCGAACCCGAAATAATCAGGTTCAGGTTGAGGTTTTCAACCCGAAATGTTAAATGGATCAGGTTCAAGTCGGGGGGTAGCTAACCCGAAATCATCTGACCCGAACACGAACCCGACCTGATCTGATTGCCAGCCCTACTCTATCGCCCATTTGAGCAAGCGCCCTGAAGTTTCCATCTTTTGTAGAAATTTCTGTAACGCCTGATTTTTAGGATTTCAATAGTATGTGCATCAAAGTAAGGCCCGCGCAGCTATGACCACTACATATGCAATTTTTTCTACCAGAGGATATCGTCTTTCTGCAGCGTTCAAGACATGACTCTAGGGGTGAAAGTGATATGGACAAAAACCGAAAACCGAACCAAACCAAACCGAATTAGAAATTCGGTTTGGTTTTTTTCGGTTTTCGGTTTGGATCGGTTTCAAAAAATTGAAACCGAAATATTTCGGTTTTGATTCGGTTTGGGGCTTTCAAAAACCGAAAACCGAAATCCAAACCGAAGTTTTAAAGCCCAAAGATTCTCAGCCCATATATCCGAATATCCCCTACATATATAAAGCAAAACCCTAATTTTTTACTTCCCTTCTTTCACTCTTCTCAGTTAGTCAGTTCTCATTTCTGCGGCCTTCCACTATTCCTCATCAAAACCCTTATCCTCCATTCCTCTCTCAACACCTCACTCACTCCGGCCACCTCCTCACTAACTCCGACAACTACCTTCCTCAGTACGCTTCTCACAACCACCTTCATCAGTTCGACAGTTCGTGTTTGTGCTCCCTCGATCTAGTCACGATTTCTAAAAGCAGCTTGTGTTCCGGTGTTTGTCATCACCACGATACCACCTTCCTCAGTCCGGTCACCACCTCCATCACTCCTTCAGTCACGATTTGTAATTGTCACCTTATTCCACCGCTATTCGTGTTCGTCGCCGCTTGTGTTCATCGTCGCTCATCAATCACCACCACCATGCATTTTCTGGGTTATCCTTGATTTTTTTAATTATCCTTTATATAATCTATAGTTGTAGATGTTAGTCTTGTAATCAATACAATTTATAAAATTATTATAGTTGTGTTAGTGTATTACTTCTTTTTATTATTATTATTTTTTTAGATCTATTCATTGTAAATTTGACTGTTTTTTTAAAAAAAATATTTTTCTTCAACAATCTGGAAACATCCCCTTAAAAGTTCGATTTTCGGTTTGGAACCGAATTAGGTTTTTAAATTTCGGTTTGGATTGGATCGGTTTCAAATCTAGTTCGGTTTGGATTCGGTTTGAAAATTTGAAAACCGAATTAATTCGGTTTGGATTCGGTTTGGTTCAAAATCCAAACCGAATACCGAACTTTCACCCCTACATGACTCACAAAAAAATGGGCATTTGTACTTTCTTCCGTAATACTAACAACACGACCGCTACCGTTTTTGGGGATGCCAAGATATACAATTGTAGGCTCGTTGGTGGGAGTAGTTTTGAGTTACAAGATGGTGATTTTTGGGATAAGTGGTGGTGACCGGCTTTGGGTTTGGGGCGGTTTCAGCATAGTGGAGGCGGTTTCAAACTGGTTGTGTTGGTTTTTGGATTAAAAATAGACTGACATTTTAGGGGTGTTTTGAGGTGGTTCAACGCCAAGAAACGATGCTTCTATCGTAGTCGTCGACTACGGTTGACTACGGATGACTATGGTCGACTACGGTAAGATATTAAATCTGAACCGTTAATTTTGATTATTGTTTAATCTTAGACGTTTATCATTATAAATTTTTAAAAAATGAAAAATCTAATTTACACCTCATAAAATATCATGACACGTCATGACCTATCATCAGAGTTCTGTTTGTTTTAATTTTTTCATGGGTAAAATGTTTTTCTTCAAAATTACAACATTATAAACATTCATCCATATAAATTATAATACTATCAACATTCTCCCAAATTATATTTTTAAAAAAACATTTAAATAGCTTCATCTCCATTTTTAATAGCTTCATCCCATTTTGATAGATTCAACCATTTACAAGAGCGCACTTCATCCAAAATAAAACCATAAACTACCAAAGTTTATATGAAATTAATAAGATTAATGTATAATCATCACATTTATGGTTTTTTTTTTTTTTTTTTTTTTTTTTTTTTTTCTGATTTAGGAGTTTGTAATCAATTTAATGATCAGTATAACCATTCGTTTGATTATGGATTTTTTTTTTAATTTCAAATTAATTGTTTCTAGCTTCAACCTTCAATGGTCACTTCATCTTCAACCTTTAACCTCCATTTTTCTTCCAATATTATTCAATAAATTACCAAAGATATGAAATCAATGAAGTATGCTTCAATCTAAACTAATTTCGGATATTGTAATTTTTTTAATTAGTCCTTTAATTTAATTAATCATATCGTTCATGTAACCTTTCATTATTCAATGTTGTAACTCTATTGTCATTGTTGAAGGTGGGAGTGATTTTAGGTTGAATATGAATAATAAGTTTTTTTTTTTTTTAAAAAAAAAAAAAAAAAAAAAAAAAAAAAAAAACTGAACGAAGTGCACTAATTTTATGCGTTTATTCATTCTATTCAAAAAAAAAAAAGGTTTGTTTATTTATCTATTTGAAAAATGAAATTGGAGAGAGTGTTATTATTTAGGGAGTTATATATGATAATATCTTTTCTTAAATTTATTTATTTTGAAATAGTGGAACATAAAATTCAGTGAATAATTACCATGAATAAAGGTTGAATTTGCGACAAAATTTATCTCCAATTATCTTAGACACTAAAATAGATTGTTAAATATTATGGAGTAAAAAATAACGATAGAATATGATTGGTTGTCTTTTCCATCCATTCAGAATATATACAACACAACTTATTTATATATATATATATATATATATATATATATATATATATATATATATATATATATATATATATATATCCTAATTCTATGCTATAAATGAGGATACTTAAGATATTTATTGACTATCCTATGCTAAATAATAGGTAACTAAAAGTGCCATGTACAAAGACTTATTAATAGCTAGGTACAAAGTAACAAATAATTTATAATGACTTTACAAAATATATAGTATATATTACTCGTAACATAGATATTTATTGAGAAAAAATAAAATGCCTTTTATGATTTCTCTAGACATATAAGATTTTTTTATTATTATTATTATTTATGAGGATGAAAATCCAATACAAAGGCAAAAAAGAACCAAGCAGCAAAAGAAAACTAAAACAAAAGGCAATAAAATCAAACCCACGCAAGTACTCTTAAGTCCTAACACTACCAACACAATAAATAAGAGTCATATAAGATATAACAACATAGATAATATGGAGTACTACATACATAAAAATACCAGCTTAATATTAGATATAAAGATAACTTTTAAAAAACAATCTTGCTTTGTTGTACGGTATGAAAATATCAATGTATGGTTCCTACACCCAGGTGTACCATGCACACGGTACACCTGAATTTTGAATTTCAAATTAATTTTAAAATTTTAATTTCATTTTCAAAATCTTATTATCCAAAATACTATAATGTTCTTTATATATATATATATATTTTATTCTCTAAAATTATTTCACCTAATTTATATATAAATATATATATTTTATTCTCTAAAATTATTTCACCTAAAAATATTTAAAATATTGATTATAAATTTCAAAATTTAAATTTATAAATTTCATTTTCAAAATTTTAGTTTTCAAATATTTTTTTAATTTCATTCATATTTTTCACCTTTAATATATATAGTTACAATATTCATTTTAGGGTTGATATATATAATTTTTTTGTGATGTCCTATATGTGATTTAATAATGTTCTCAATTAGAAAACATAATGTACTTTATAGTTGTTTGTAATGTACAATAATTTTTGTAAAACTATATCTTTTTCCTTATGTCCATAATTATATTATATAATGATTTTTATTAGATTTTTTGATAGTTTATTTTAAATGTCCATGTTCTTTGATTGCGTAATTGCAATGTACTTTTATCGTCACATAATGTTCATTGCTTATTGTGAAATATTCTTTGAATTTTGTCTTTGAATCGTAGTATATATATATATATGTTCATTACATAATATTATCATGTTCTATAATAATATCACGGATGTTCTTTAGATCTTAAAAACAATCATCAGTAGAGAAGATCTCAAAAGAATATCGTCATCAACCTTCACGATCCTCTCAAAAGAATATCGTCATCAACCTTCACGATCCTGATTTTAAAATAAATGTACGCAGTTAGTGATAATTAATATTAAAAATATATATAGAATTAATAAATGATATATTATTTAAAAAATATTATAATAATTCAAAGAACATGCAGAATAAATCAAAGAACATTGAAGCAAAGAATATAAAGGATAAAAATAAAGAACATTCATATAAATGTTCAATAACTATAATCAGGGCCGTAGCAAGGGGAGGGCAGCTAGGGCGGCTGCCCTGGGCCCCTTGTTAAAAAGTCTAGTTTCAATACAATACAAGGCCCCAAATAAATATAATTTGTACTAAATAATATTACGTTTATATACATTTAACAAAAAAAAAAAAAGAAAGAAAGCAAGAAGTGTGTACTGTACAACACTACAATAGTATTGTAGAATTCCAAAATATCAAATGACATTTTTGGTAAACATATTTCTTCCCTAATTTTTTACCCAAATTATTCACTTTCCCAAGTGAATTTGATTAAGAAAAAAAAATTCATTAATTTTAATTGTATCCCCATTTTTGGTAATTTTATTTTTTAAAATGTATCTCATTACAATCTTCGGTTAGTTAAATTCCTTCTCTTTCGTGATTCAATTGAAGATGAAAACTATATAAACGGTCATTTTACTCTTAAATTTTCAACGGGATTAATCTAATTATATATAATTCTCTTTGCATACCCTACTTTTTTTTTGAACGGTGCATACACGACTTTATTCATCAAGATCTCTTCTTTATATTAAATTATATTTTTCTTTGTATTAAAAAAATCTAATGGATTGGTTGGATACTTGGTTTGAATGGTTCGGCTGGTGTAATTACTTCAACGAGAGTTACGGGAATGTAATTTCAATGTTTTATGAAATTTGATGTTTTTAAAGATTATTGATCATAAAAAAATATTTTTGCATACCCAATTTTTTGAAATTTCATATAGTATATGTGAATTAAGGCCCCGATTTATGTTTTTGCCCCAGGCCACCGAAATCTCAAAAACGGGTCTGACTATAATAACAAACATAAGTACAATTTATAAAGAACATCATCTTCAACATTTGACAATATAAAGAACATCATCTACAACCTTTGACAAAATAAAATAACATCATCTTAAACCTTTGTCATATGCATCTCAAATTCATAAATATCAAAATTGAAAAAAAAAGGATATTTTACAATAATCGTGCAAAATAATAACAAAATATGATCAACCTAATAAGCAAAATCCTGAAATTTAAATCATAACATTAAATCAAATTACCTTCTCCGATCCATCGATTACAATGTTCTCATAATTCGCTCTGTATTTTTCTCTCTACAAAATTCTTTATAAACTTTATTCTCTCTTAATTCGAAATTGAAATATGGTGAAATTTAATTTTGAAAGTTATGTAAAAATGGAGAATATCACGTTGAATCTCATGAATTGTGGAAGAGATTGATTTTATTTTTTTTTTAAAAATAACAGATTGATAGCTTGCAAATGAGATGTTAAAAACTCATCATTTAACAATAGGTGTACCATGAGCATGGTACACCCTAGTGTACTATGCAAGTTTCATGAAAATATCATGCTTCCAAAAAAGATATGATATATTATTGTTTCTGACGAAGATATATAAAAATTGGTAAACTAGCTACTTGTATAATGTTATCCATTGTAAATTTGTAATCGTAGGCTACATGGGATGACTGATTCTTGGCTTTAATTATGAAATGTTGAACATTTTGGTTTTTGGGTTTTATCTCAATTATTTTATACTTCTTTCTTTTTTTTTTTTTTTTTTTAAACCAATTACTCCGTATTTTATACTTGAATAAACCATTTTGAGTTCCATCATAAAATTGATTTTCCTCTTTTCAATGAATCAAACAAAGGAGATGTCAAATATGATTAAAGTATTGAGGGTGATAGTTAAGACATGAGAACAAATCTCGTATACATAATTGCCCTATTATACCTTTTTTTTTTGAACAAAAGACCCTTTTAAAATAAATTTACTTTACAAGTTTTTGACCAGGTTTCCAATGTAAACTAAGTCAATCAAAAAGAAAATAAAAGGAAAATGTATATATATTTTGGGTGGCAAGATTTGATATTATATCTCTAAGAAAAATTAATAAAATTAAGGGCCTGTTCACATTTACTGAACTGAGCTGAACTGAACTGAATTTATTGGAGCTGAACTGAACTGAACTGAATTGAACTGATTGGAGCTGAATTGAACTGAAATTAAGTAAATGTGAGCAGGCCCTTACCATCTTAGCTAAGTTTAATCATGTTATCAAAATGCAAAAAATAAATAACAAATTCAATTTATCGCATTAATGGTACATAGCAATACGTTTCTTTAGTAATACATGGCGGTATACGACATTCACGGTAGAATTTTCGATGTTAAAAAAATATTTATAGTTAAAATGTATGACGGTCAAAATTATAAGTAAAAGAAAATTAAATAAAATCAATCAATGTCTTTAAACTTTGTGTTAATTAAAGGAAAATGTTTCCAAAAAAAATTAAAAAATAAAAAATAAAAATTATTTTCATCGTACTGATTCTCTATTATATTTCTAATTTAGATTTACTAATTTTAACTAAAATTAGTGCACTTATTTTTGTTGAACTGAATTATTTTTACTAAAGTAAACTCATGCCCTCTTCACTTCACCTTATTTTTGCTGAATTGAAATTGTTTTTATTGATTTGAAATTATTTTTGCTAAATTTAAATTATTTTTACTCATTCTCTACATATTTATTTCTTAATTCTTTATCATTACTTAATTTTTACTAAATTGAAATTATTTTAACTAACTTTTAACTAAAATTATCTTTGGTGAACTTTAATTATTTTTACTAAATATTAAACCACCTCGTTTTTGGTACACCCAAATATAAATTAGGTATACCCAAAGGGGAAACATTTTATATACCATGATCTATGTCTTAATCAATTTTTACATTCATTAATCGTACTGATTAACTAATAAAATTTGAATTTTGGGTATGCCTAAAATTCAATTGGAGATATCTAAAAGAAAATTTAAGCTGTAAGGGTCATAAGTTTTTTCTATGTCAGAGTAATCCGCTACAAACAATAGGACTAATAATCGAAATTTCTAGGATTCTTGCGTGTATTCATTTCGATAACTATCCTACGATCAAAGGCAAACTAAACTTTATCTATTTATTTTGGGAATAACTAGTAGTCGTTTTGAGATCACCTAATTTTGTTCTTTGTTATGTACTATGTACATTCAAGTGTATGTTTTCGCATATCCCTAAATTAATTTAAGATAACAGGTTTCTCAATCTAAATAAGGATTGTTATGTAATAGGTAATATTTTGTCCTAGCAACTATTTTCAGCATTTTTAATCGGCCTTTTATTTTAATAAAAACTGTGATTAAGTTAATGAGACAACTTTGTAATTGCAATAAATCTAGTAAAGAGTACGTGCTGAAAACGAATGTAATTATCCGAAATAACTTTATACTTCTGTATTTTGTTTTTTTAAATAAAAAAAAGAGAGAGAAATTGAACCACTTTGTTTTAGGTATGCCCAAATATAACTTAGGTATACCCAAATTAGGAAACATTGTATATATATACCGTGGTCGATCTATGTTCTAATCAACTTAGGTATACCCAAATTGGGAATTATATAATTATATGCTAATTAACAAATAAAAATCAACTTTTGGGTACGCACATAATTAAATTAGGGTTATCTAAAAGTGAAATTTATGTATGTATGCTATGTAGGGGTTGAGAGGTTTTTTTCTACGAAGGGTAATCTTCTGTCGGGTTTCTACGAAGGGTAATCCTTCGTGGGGAATAATAAGGACTAATAATCTAATTTGTTAGGATTCTTGTGTCTATGAATTCCGATAATCATTGATCCTTCGATTAAAGGTAAACTGATATTTAACATATAATTTGGGACTAACTAATAGTCAATCAATCATGCTCCTTAACTAAAAAAATAAAAATAAACAAATTTTGGATATGTCCAAAATTAAATTTTGGGAATGTCCAAATTTTAATGGAGGATATCTAAAAGCAAAATTTATGTATGTATGCTCTATAGGATTATGGTTATAAATTTTGAGTAACTTCTGTTTAATACAAGTATGTATTTAATTTTCATTAGAAAATTTTAAGATAATTATTTGTTACTATTATATTGGTACTTTTATTAGTCTTGTAATGATTCCACTATGGATGAACTTTTAAACTAAAGATCATATATTCATATCAAAAACAAAAAATAATAGCTATAGAGGTAGATAAGTAGTGCGTATTTTTCCACTAGTTCAATGCGCGGTTTTACAATAATACTTTACTATTTGTTTATTAGAAAATGTACAAACAAATCATAAAAAAGTACAATAAACATTGTGATATACCATAAGATTAATCTCAATGTCTAAATTACATTACAATTAACGTGATGTCGAAAAATTAATAAGATTTTAGTATTCGTAATATGAAAGCTACTCTTTTCTTAATAAAAAAAGTACTAACTATTCATATTATTTTGGTTCAGAACCCAAAAAAAAAAAAAAAAAAAAACTTTTGATGATATCATAAAGAGTACTCGTTGTTTTTTTTTTTTTTTTTTTTTTTTTTTGAGGCCATAGTACTCGTATTTTATAATTTTACCTAACATTTTATTCAATACCACTATATTTTTTTGATTTTATTTAAATTATTATTGTTGGATATCACTCCCCAAAATATAAGGCAAAAACTGCTCCTTTAGATATAGTAACAAACTTATATCAATAAAAAAAAAAAGTAACAAAATATTTTGGCGGGAATTTTTTTTATACGGTGATGACACGTGTACTTAGGGGATAACTACGGGGATTACTTTAGTATATAAGTATAGATTATATTTGCCTAAAAATTAATCATACTAAATCTAATAATTATCTCAACAAGATTTATTTTTTCTTTTGCAACCTAATACTTTATAGTGTATCTCTATATTGCATAATTGTGTGCTTAGACAAAACATGTGTGTATTACATAACAAAAAATATAATTGAGTAGTTCCAAACAATTACTATGTAATCCCAAAATAAAAATAAAAAAAAAATATTTATTTACCTTTAATGCTAAAAATAAATCCGAGGATAATTTCATTCATGAAGCATAATATTTTCTATTTGTCACCCTTAAATTTTCACAAAACTATCCTTACATAGAATTCAACTCGCATAGTATAATTAGATTCTTATTTAGAAATCCCTAGTTTTAATTTAAGAGTACCCAAAATATATAATATATTAATAATGTCTTTTTTTTTTTCTTTTTTTTTTTCTTAGACTTACTCCTTTCATCGCAATTTTTTTCTCATTGCCAATATTTGTGTTAAACTTAAAAACCTTGACCATAAAGGTTAAACATATTCCATAAGTTCACAAAACAATAGGCTGATGTTACTTTTGGGACTACCTAAATTATAGTTGGGTTTCCTAAAAAAAAAAAAAAAGTTGGGTGTCACAAAAATTGACTTAATTTGCATATTATAATTAGGTTATTTTATGTGAAGGATATTTTTTATCAAAAGATAAGATGATCAAAATTATTGGGATAAGGAAATCACATAAAATCATTTATAATCTTCCACTTTGTTTTAATAAAAAGGTAATTATCTTATACCTCTTTCTTTGGGTATAGACACTAATTTTGTTAACATATATTAGTCTTTTAAAGGGACATGTGCACTTGCGTCAGTTTAAGATGTTAAAAAATTATGGAGTACATGTTCTTCAATTTGATACAGTATAACCTTAGATGATTATACATATACCTTAGGGCCTGTTCACATTTACTGAACTAAGCTGAGTTGAACTAAACTGATTGGAGCTTAACTGAACTTAACTGAATTGAAATGAATATTTTATAAGAGAAGGAAATTAATAGCTGAACTGAACTAGACTGATTGAAGCTGAACTGAATTGAAATTAAGCTGAAGTGAACAAGCCCTTAGATAAAGTTTAAACATAATCCTTGTCAATTTTTTTTTGGGTACATAATCCACTAAACAAAAGATCTATATGTTTCTATAGGACCACCTAAATTATAAATGAGTGTCACCAAAAAAAAAAAAAAATAATAATTTTCACCTTATAATAATAATTTTAAGCGAATGATAATTTGTCAAAAGATAATTAAGGAAGATAAAATTATAGTGGTAAGTAAATCAAATAAGAATTTATATTAAAGATAAATTTTTTGTACCTCTTAGGGCCTGTTCTGATTTACTAATTAAACTGAGTTGAACTGAACTGAACTACTCATAATTGGAGCTGAACTGAACTGAATAGAGCTGAAAATTTCCTTCGTAGGGCCTGTTCATATTTGCTGAACTGAGCTGAACTGAACTGATTGAAGCTGAACTAAAATGAACTGATTGGAGCTGAACTGAGTTGAAATGAATATTTTATGAGAGAAGGAAATTGGGAGCTGAACTAAACTGCACTGAACTAAACTAAACTAAACTGAACTGATTAGAACTGAACTGACTGAACTGAAATTAAGTAAATATTAACAGGCCCGTAGTTCAGTTCAGCTCCTAATTTCCTTCTCTCATAAGATATTCATTTAAGCTTTATTCAATTCGGCTCCAATCAGTTCAATTAAGTTCAGTTCAGCTCCAATCATTTCAGTTCAGTTCAGTTCCAATCAGTTCACCTCAACTTATTAAATGTGAACTGGTCCCTTCATATATAATTTTGCAAAGAGTCATGTATACTTGATTACATCCCCTCAAGGTGTCATATGTTCAAAATATGTACGTGTTTATCTGAAATAAATTTAGTTAAATATTTATATCTTTTGGATAATGACTAATTATACATAATTCAACTAAACAAAAGAACAATGTTAAATATTGGGACCACCTAGATTATCATTGTGTGTCACCAATTAGTGACCTTATTTACACATTATAATAGTCGAGGTTCACTTTTAGTGCAAAACTTGTAAATTCACATTATTCACATTCTTACACTTAATTATCAATTATCTTTTGATTCTCAAACACATAATTAGGTTGATTAATTTTATTGGATATATTCCTACATTTCTTAGCTTTATTCCTACATTTCTACATCTCAAACACATAACAGTCTATTCAAAAAAAAAAAAAAAAAAAAAAAAAACACATAATAGTCAGGGTTCAATATTTTTCCTTGTCAAGTGCCCTACTAGCTACTTCCCTAATTAAAAATTACCGTGGTTTTAAAATTAACTAGATGTAAGCCCGTGCAATGCACGGTTTTTAAATATTTCATTTTGGGAAAAATTTTGTATACACCCGGTTTTCAGTAATTTACTGTATATCGGGTACACTTTTGTCAGATTTAGTGTCACTTTTGTCAAATTTAGTGTCACTTTTGTCAAATTTATCAATAAAGCATAATAACTCTTATATATGTCACAATAACTTTTGTGCGTTTTAGTGTAACTTTTGCACATTTTATTGTCACTTTATAACGGATGTTCAGTAATTTACTGAACATCCGTTTTATTTAAAAGTTTGTATTCATTTTGTATATTTTTTTTTTGTAATTTCTTAATTTTTTTTTGTTTTTATTTTCTATTCTATTATTTTAACATTAATTTAAGGTAAAATATTTTGTTAAGTTTTAAATTATTCTTATTTAAATTTAACGTATATAGAACTTGAATTTATAAATTGAAATAAATATTATCTCATTCATCGGATAGTTAGATAAAATCATTAAATCAAAATATATTTTTTAATTTTTAATTATTTGTTAAAATAATATAAATCCTAATGTAAAAGATAATATAAAAGATAATTTTTATTTTTTTTAATAATTTAAATCTTAAATTACTATTTTTTTGTTTTCAATTCTCAAATTTCATTTGTTAATTTTTTCTTAAATGGCGAATGAAAATTAAAATTCTAAATAAATATATAAATCTAATTTTTCATTGGTCGAAATATTACTTTTGCTTATGTGGCGTGCGATGCACAAATTTTTATATACATTTTTTTATATAAATATTTTTGTGGTGATCTCTTAATTTTTTTTTCTTGCATTATAAGTTTTAAAATTTTGTATGAAAGTATTATATCATCAGATATTTACATAAAACCATTAACATCAAATGATAATTTATATTTTTTAAATATCAAAATATAATTTTTAGTTATTTAAATGATATAAATCCTAATATATAAAGATAATTTTTTGTTTTGTAACAAATAAAAATGATAAAATTTAGTGTTCTTAAATAATTAAAATCCTAATAAATTACTATTCGTCGTTTTTACCTACGTGGCAAAAATTTAAAATTTCATTCGTCACTTTTGTTTAGGTGGCGAGTGATTTTTTTAATTCTAAAATAAAATAGAAATATAATTTTTAATTGGTCGAAAATATACCTTTTCTTATGTGGCGCTCTCAACGCTCTCCAAAAATGCCTACTTTATTTATATATATTAGATTTTAATGCACGTATGCCTATTATATTTTGTTTCCCTTGAAAGGAGGAATGTAATTACAATATATTATACATACACAAAGAGCCAAGAATGGAAAAATATCCTACCTAAAAAGATATTGTACAAAGATAGAAAAGAATATTTTCATATAATAAACTAAATAAAATCTTAAAGATAAGGACTCAATAGCATATACGAGAAAATAAGTAAAAATAAATCATGGTGAAATAATATCAGTTAGCCAATGACATTATTTTGTAATAAACCTGGTATGAATTAAGAAAATTTTATATTTATATATTAACAAATTTAAAAAATAATATAGGGAAATATTTTATCATATATTCAATTCCCTCTCCAAATCACGCCTACTCCTTTCACAAAACAAAAAAAAAAAATTCCAAATAATCACGCCTAGTCTGTTTAAAAAAAATAAAAATTAAAAAAAATAAATTCCAAATAATCACGCCTAGTCTGTTAAAAAATAAAATAAAATAAAAAATAAAAAAAACCCTCCTCAAATAACGCCAGTTTATAAAAAAAAAATATAGCTAAAATTATGGAAACACTTCTTTCAATTTTAGTTATATATCTTGATTTATGTTTCTAAAAAGAAATATCTTGTTCTATTTTTTTTATTTTTATCTATCTTCAACCTAAAATCATGTCATAGCTTGAACGTTCATCAATGGTGGATGATATTCATGATTTCATACGACTAATAAAAGTTAAACACAAAGTAATACGATTAATCCATAAATTAATTCCTAAATCATTAAATAAATAATATAAAATCAGAAAATTAATTTTATTATAATTTATGAAATCAAACTAAATATAAGAATTTAATTAATTTGAACCAGAAGAATGAATGTTGTAGATTGATCTGAAGGTTTTAGATGATATAAGTTGAAGATGAATATTTTTTATTTGGAACATATTTTTATTCAATTTTATAAAAGAAAAAAAAAACAAATGTTTGAACAAATAAATTTAACCAAACAAGAGTTAATGACTTGATGACTAGACTTGATGATTGTTTTTTTAAGGTGTCGATTTGAACGCCTAGGATTAGTCAATTTACAAATAAACCGTTGAGATTTAATCTCTTATTATAGTCGACCATAGTCGTCCGTAGTTGTCCGTAGTCGACGACTACGCTAGAATTTTTAGCCAAGAAATTAGGTCAATGGTGGAGACCTCATATTTTAGATAACAGGTCTCAGATTCTATGAAATTAGTTAGGCCACGTCATCAAATGAAGAGACAACTTAAACTAGAGACACAGGACTGCCTCTAAAGGTGTCTCTTGAGCCCATTTTATATTAGTGGTCATAGTTTTACACTTGTTTTTTTCATGTAGCTATAATTTACTTTCTCAACGACCACAAATGGTCCAAGTAATTAATTTCTCTTTTGTCAACTTCAGTACTACAAAAAAATACTATAAAAATCATGTCAAAATGTATGCTTGTAAATTTCTAGTTATGTCGACATGATTCATGTCATACTATACTATCTTTTCCCAATAATGTTGGACCCAAATCTTGTAATACTGTATTACACTCCATCAAAAAAAAAAAAAAAAAAAAAACTGTATTACAGACTATACATTGACAATCTATCTTTTACGTTTGGAATTATGCGCGATTATTAAGAAATTGTATAAAGTTGAGGCATGTTGGAATATTTCAATGAAAAATCAATGTTGAGCATGTGGGGTGAAGAAATTAGAGGAGAAAGGAGAGTGAAAGTAATAATAAGTGTTGAAAAACTATTAAAATAGTACAAAAAGTACAATATCACATGGAAAATTAAGGACTTTTGAATATAAAAATTGTAAAACAAGGGTAATTTTGTCCAAAATTTATGACTAAAATAGGAAAGATACTAAATATAAAGAATAAAAAGGAAAACTCTAAATAAAAACGTAAAAAACATTTAGGAACGGAGGGAGTAATATTCATGCACATACACCATGCAATGTTACGCTTATTTGTAAGGACCCAAAACAAAAATAAAAAAAACTGTATTTTCAATACAATTCTCTATAAATAGCAGCCTTCTATTTCAATTCCTCATCAACCCACAAAGCTCAACAAAAGAAAACAATATAACCCTAGCAAAAGTGATTCACCAAAATAGAGAAATGGCTTCATTTCTCCTCCCAGTTGCTGCAGTTACTCTTGTTCTTTTCGTTCTGTCCCCCGTTTCTAGTGTCGCCGCCCCTATCCTAGACACGGACGGCGACCTAGTCAAAAACGGGGGAAGCTACTACATCATCCCACGCTTAATAGGCGTTGGTGGCCTAGCCTTGACAAAAGGTAACTCGTCGTCACCATGCCCTCTTTTTATCACCCAAAAACTCTACTCTAACGGCTTACCCGTATTAATGTCTTCCCCTTTGAAAATTGGGTTTCTTATGACCTCTATGCCAATTGAATTTTACTTTAATCGTGAGTATGCCACTTGCAACAAAGAGTTACGTTGGTGGGTAGCCGAAGAAGACGAAAACAATAACTCGTACGTTGTTGTTGGTGCTGATGGTAAATTTAAGGACACTTATGCATTCAAAATTGAAGAAGCTAAAACTGGTAAGTATGTGTACAATATAAAGTTTTGTCACACAATCGAGTCCAATTTTTTTAGAGTTTCGGAAATGAAGTGTAACGATGTTTCATATGTTAACGAGCTTTTGGCAGTCGTCCCTGATTCTCCTTATCCTGTTACTTTCGTGAAAGCTGATCCTAAGTTAGCTTCTTATGTTTAATTAAGTTGATTTGGCACTTGTGTAAGATGTAACTGTGTGTCAGTGTAAGTGTACGTGGTATTATTTGGCTATATATATATATATATATATTATATAGTCCACGCATAAATAAATTCCTCCTCTAGTTTATGATTTATTCATCAACCGAGTTGAGTTATGTAATTTTACTCTCTCTTTTAATTATGTATTACTTCGTATTACTCTTTTTCTTTTCGTATTTACTTATGTTATGACGATTAATATAATTTTTGGGTTAGGAGATGAGGATCCAAATCTAAACCCAAATTCTAATCAGATAATCTATACTATACGTACATGGAACAACTTGCAAAGGGTACCATAGTACCAAACCCATTCGCAAAATAAGCACGCACGCTCGACAAAACGTTGCTTGTAACATATTTACTTAAGTGATGAGCATGCACCACAGTCACACTTTACTACATATTGAGATGAAAAATATAAGTGTAATTGCAAAATTATGTTGAGCAATATCAAATTCCAAGGATGGAAAATCACGAATGAATTCTTCTTAAATTTCTAGTATGGTTGTTGCATAATCCAATTGTAAACAACATATTGTTAGCGCATATTAATAAAAAATAATTAAGCTTGAATAATAATTGTAATTAAGTACAAATATGTAGCTGGCCACACTGCCACACATTTTTTAAAAATTCTTTTCTTTCTCTTCTGTCTCCTCTTTTCTTCCTCTCCAAGCCCAGAACCTGCATCTCATTTTCTCAGAGAACACGAATTTCGCAACCATCATCGATAGTCGTCTTCGTGGTTTGTTTGTCGGAGAAGGTGGTTTCGCTGGGTGGGTAGTAGTGGTTTGGTGACTCCGTAAATCGGAAAACAAGTTCAAGGTTTTTAAGGCCAAATTCAGCCATGAAAACTCTAGATCCAGAGTTTTCATGGTCGAATTTTGGCCTTTATAGCCATACTTGAAGTGAAATTCGAAGCCATTGTTAACTTTTTAAGGTATTTGTTCGATTAATTTTTTTTTCTTTTTAATGGTATGGTTGGATTAGGGTTTGTTTGTGGGTTAGGGGCTAGTGGCAGGCGTTTGGGGCTGGGGTTAGTAGTGTGAATGCGGGAGTTGGTGGTGTTGTGGGTTCAGTCAGTACAACAATTGAAGGTTAGATGATGGTCGTGTTGTGGTCGCCATTGTTACGACTTTCGAAGATGGTTGATTGTTGGAATTGGTGGTTAGGTGGCTACTTTAGAGGTGGAATTGGTGATTAGGTCAGGTTAATAGGTCCGATCAGAGGTTATTAAATTAGGTTCGGTCAGAGGTTACTCGGTTAGGGGTTACTTGGTTTGGTCATAGGTTACTCGGTCAGGAGTTACTAGGTGGGTCATGGGTTACTAGGTGGTCAATGTTTACCAGGTTGGAGGGGTTAATTGGTTAGGGGTTACTAATTTAACAACTGGGGCTGACACCGGAGTTTGTTGCCGAAAGTTGAAATGTGTAGTGCTACACTAAGTTTTTAAATTTATGGGTAGTTTTTTTTTTTTTTAAATTTTTTTTTACCGAGTAGTTGTTTACAAATACCCCTATTAAGCGTGTAGTTTTTGATAATTTTTTCTAGTAATATTCATTTTATGTTTTTGTTTATATATTTTGAAATTATAAATTTGGTCATCTAACAATACCTTTATGCTTGAAATAGAGCAAAAATTAGAACTTAGATATTTTGCTTGAGACATGAACCAATAATTTTTTTTTTTTTTTTAACCAAACGATAGCGGCCATATTATTAATTAATCAAGGAGAATCCATATTGGCCAAAGCAACAATGTTTTGGGGTAACGAACCTAAACATACAAGCATATTCCTTTTTTTTTTTTTTTTTAACACCGTACACCATATTCCTAAATCGAATAAAAATTCTCAAGACTCTTTTTTTATGGAATTCCTATTTAATTGTTATTAAGTTAGTTTAGTCCAATTCAATTTAGTTCCATTTAATCTAATAGGGTATGTATAACGATAGTTTTATTGCTATTGTAAAAAAAAAAATATATATATTGTACATTAAAATTTACCCTTTTATCCTTTCAATCACATGTCCAAACTTAGTTGTTGGTTCTGTCTAAAGTTTAGCTCCAAACAAAGAGGCACTTATAGAAAATGTCCTGGCTTAAAATAACGAACGCATCCTTACCCTCTAACTCTAACTTTTCCCATCAAACTTAAAAAATAACATACAAATGGCTAATCTTATCATCCAATTTTCAGCAACAATCTTCCTTATCACTTTCCTTTTCATCGGAGCTGCAAAGACAGCCGCCAACGACCTCGACATCGAAGGGAACCCACTCGAAGTAGGCTCTTCCGATCCTACTACATCCGCACTGCACTTTCAGAACTCCGTATTGGGGGTGGCCTAATCGCGGTATCCAAACCAAACCAACCCGAATGCCCTCAATACGTAGCCCAACTAGCCGAAGGCTTTTACGACGAAACCCCAGTAACGTTCCTACCATCCGACCCATCACAAAAACACATCCATGTTGAAATAATAAAATAGAGATGAGAGAAGGAAAAGAATAATAAAAGTTGTATTCAATCCATTTTAAAATTGTACTACATTGCAACATATATATAGTGCAAAATATAACTAAAAATAAGGAACATAATCCCATGATCATTGATCATGCTAACATTAATCCCCACTAAACTAACCCACTACTGTTATGATTCCACTAACATTAGGAGTTAACTAACCACTAACAATTTGAAGCAAATATTCCAACAATCCACATTTCCTCTGACCTTAACGTAATCTTCATTGTCCGTCTAGTAGTACGATCGATGTGTTTGCAGCTAAGAAAGATATCGTATGCGGCGCTATTGATGATACTGACGTCACAGATGACAACAGCATGGTGTGGTTGTGTGGTTAGGTCTAGTTTCAAGAGATCCAAATTTCTTCCACGTTCTAAGTTTCATTAAAGCTTAAGTGTCGCGTCGTCTTTCTTGCTCCAAACTACATTGCTACGAATGTAATCAATCATATAAATAATAAGAATGTTGTACGATGAACAATACGTATGATTGATGTCTTATTAATAGCAAGAATTTATCTTGGAAATTTCTCTTCATTTGAGCACTTAATCGTCAAATTTTTTTTTTTTTTAGGGGCAATCATCATCATCATCTTTTGCAGAAGTGGAGAAGGTTATATTACCTTACAGCTTATTATTATGGCATAAACTACTACTAACAAGGAGATAATCAACCAAGATATATCACAAAATATTCTCATAATAATCCTAACAACTAATCCCTCCGTCCCCGAATGATAGTCACTTTTGCCATAATAATCCTAATATTAGGAAATTTTAGATTTTAACACCTCACAAAAACGCAAAAATTGATTTTAACACCTCCATAAAAAAAATGGATTTTAACACCAGATAAATTTCTACAAATTTGGTATTACCACCACTTAACTGATTCTGTTTAGGAATCCGTTAAGTGGGTCGATAAGCCACGTGTCATGTTATTATTGGCCAAAAAAAGAAAAAAAATTAAAAAAAAATAAATAAAAACCTAAAACTACCCAGTCACCACCACAGCACCACCCCCGCGCCACCGCCGCCTTCCCCCCAACTCACCACAGCCATCCCCAAAACCACCACCCATGTCTCACCACCACCCCCAACCCACCTGAACCCCCCCTCCCTTTCCCGCAACCATAACGCCCCCAAAACCACCAAACCCAAAACTCTCGTCCCCTCCATGCTAGCAATCTTCCTCCTAGTCGTGAGAATCTATCTACCCTCGCGAAGCAGATTCCTCCCCTGTTCTCTATCGAGATCTACTGCTTTGCCGAGGTAATGGATACCGCTCCTGGCATTCGCTTTAACCTAGTTGAATGGTTTGGTTAAAAATGCAAACCCTTGGGAGCACCAACCCTACTGAGGTTTCTAGCAACCCCTCGACCTTTTGGGTTAAGCGCCCGCCTCCTCTTCTCTTGTAGGGGCCGGTCATCTGTCGTATCGGATGCCTGCTCGGCAAGTCTTAACAGCGCATACGCTATAGCAATAGGAGCGGTATGTGCGAGCAGTCAGCCCAGCCTCTCCGCTGCTAAAGATTCCGAAGCTCAAAATTTGAAAAAAAAAACCTCCAATTTTCATTGATCTCACAACAAGCAACAACCTGAGGGGCATGTGCTAATCCAATAATTTTTCTAAAAAATTTAAATTTTGAAAATTCTGTTTACGATATTATATAGAGACTCTTTAGTATCAATAATGTCTTTGATATTGTTATATATTAACTAAAGAACCCTGTCCAACTAATTCATATATGATTCAAAATTAAATACATAATTAAAATACTTGTACAAAAGAATTTATATTTAATATCTATTCATACTGTCTCATAATACACTACCTTTGTTTCTCTTTAGTTGACACGTATTCCTTTTTAGAAAGTTTTTTTTTTAGTTGACACTTTTCCTTTTGGGGTAAATTTTTTACCTTGCATTTACAAGCTACCCCACTTGCTTTTTCATTCTCTCTCACTCTCTCTCCCCTCCTTAATATATGTGTCTAAATCGAACGCGTCAACTAAATAGAAACGGAGGAAGTAATTAATAGTACAAAAATATGATGTATGAATGCTTGTAATACAAATAAGTGCGTGCACTTCACATCTCTTTACAAAAAATGGACTATACATTATCACCAGGCCACTTCTATTCAAAATATACAGTTGTTTCAGTTCACACTAGTATCAACAATCTTCAAGCTTGGACAATCAAGACCGTTACAAAGTTTAATCTGTTCACAAATAAAAGAAAAGGCATTGCATGTAAGAGCCCTCAATAACATACTTCATAATTAACATCTTAAGCATACCTTGATGTTGCAAAGTTGAGCCAAATGAATCTACTAATTTAACTAAATTGTTCACACCTTCTCTTTATTTTATAATTCACAAGTTGCAAAGTTAATACCAATTGAAACCTAGACCTTTCATATCTACACAACCATTTCTCAGTCAAGATATGATTAGTAAATTGTCAAGTGCACTAGATTAATAAAACCCCCTCCACAACATCACTAAGAATAAGCATAAACCTAATCTAAAGGAAACTAAATAAACAGAGCATAACCTTCAAGATTGACAATCAAGTTCTCAAAACCAAAATGTAATGATGAATGTTTAAATTCCTTATGACATCTAACAAATGATGAGTGAATCAGACACGAGAATTACCCAAATACTATCAAGGATCATTCAATTAAATTATCTTGTATCCTTTTTATTAATTTACTATATTACCCTTGTAGAATATCTTTATATTATCTTGTATAGCTCCTCCTTTTTATGAAGGCTATTTATGGAAAATGAAAATTCCCAACCAAAAGTAGGTGTTCACTTCAAAGAGTAACACAGATGTATTCCGCCCAAATGACATACTACTTCCCTAATTGAGCCTCCTGATTATACTACAAAGACCACATACAAGCTAATTACCTTTATTTTTGTACATGCTTTATTGTTATCATTATACCATAAAGACCACGTACAAGCTAATTACCTTTATTTCTATACATGCTTTATTGTTATCAATTATTATACACATAATCACATATTGTACTTGTAACATTGGCTTTATGCCCGTATTATACTGGATTATTAGTAGACTTATTGCCATTCGCGGTTTTTACCCATCTTCATTGGATTTTTCGCGTCACCATATCGTGTCGCCCCTCTCTCTTTATTTTCCGTCAATTATATTCCACATTCAATGTTCCTTATTTTAATTTAGTTGGTCCGTAGCCTGTATCCCACATCAAATCTAACGAAATTTAGTATAAACAAAACTCAAGTGTTCCAATTCTCAAGTGTTCCAGTTTTACAACGAAAATCTGATTATATACATGTTCCACGTAGAATTTTCTTAAGTATATTACTTTAGGAAAATTTTGATTTTTACTACCTCTAAAAAAACGACTTATTTGCTTTTACCACCTACATAAAAAAAGGTTTTATTTTACCACCAACAAAATTTCCAAAAATTGGATTTCACCACCAACTATCAGATTCCGTCCACGAATCCGTTACTAGGGCCCACCTTTTTGATGTTTCCTCTTCATCTCCCCCGATCTTCCATGTCAACTAGCCGGCAGCGGAATCACCTCACCTTGGTTGGTTGGAATTTCGAGTGGGGCTAGGGACGACCGAAATTTGGTGTTGGCTAAGGAAGAGGTCAAAGTTAGGTGGTGGTTAGGGTTTAGAAGAGTGGGGAATTTGGTGGTGGCTAGGGTTTTAGAAATGATCGAAATTCTCCAGGAGGCGGCTTTATGGGTGGTTTCGTTGTGTGGTGCGGTGGCTAGTGCGTTGTAGGTGCGGTGGCTGTGCGGTGATTGTGTGTGTTGCGCAATGGTTGTTGCTGTGCGGTGGGCGGCAGCTGCTGTGTGGCGAGTTGGTGATGGGGTTGGTAGCCGGTCCGGTGGTGGGGATGGTAATCGGTCCGGTGGTGGGGCTGGTAGTCGATCCAGTGGTGGCTGGGTTTTTTTTTTAAAAAAAAATATTTTAAAATCTACCCAATAATATGGTGACACGTGTATATGGTAGGTCACACTAACGAATTTATGGAAAGAATCCGTTAGTTGGAAGTAATAGGTGGTAAAAGCCAATTTTCATTTTTTTATGTGGTGGTAAAATAATTTTTATTTTATTTTTATTTTATTTTATGTTGGTGGTAAGAGCAAATAAGTCTTTTTTAGAGGTGTTAAAAATCAAAATTGCCTTACTTTAAACATAAAGGGTATGTTCGGCAAAATATAGCTGTGAAGGTAGCTGTAGCTGTGGAGATAGCTGTGAGTTGTGTATGTAGCTGTTAGCTGTGAAGCTAAATAATTTAGATATGAGGGTTCGGTAAAGTAGCGGTTGACTAGCTGTTACATATAAAAATCAACATTTTATTTTTAAAACTATAAATTAAATTTTCAACAGCTACCTCAAAAGCTACCTTTAATTTCAAAAGCTAATCTTTCTAACTTTTCATAAAAGATACCTCCACCACTAAAAGCTACTCTAACCACTACTTTGCCAAACACTTACATTTTTTTTCAAGTAGTGATTTGACTTGTTCAAACCACTAAAAGCTACCAAAAACCATCTCTAATTCTCCACCCTTTACTCACGCACTCCCAGTTCCCACCATACACCTTAACCCACCACCGTTCACCCAAAACCACCCCAACCAATCGCCTCTCACCCGAAACCACCTCAACCCATCGCCTCTCACCCGAAACACTACGTGAAAAAACGAATTTGGCACCGGTTCAAACCTGGCCTAAGGCACCGGTTTGAACCGGTGCCAATGTGGGGGGTGCCAAAAGGGGTTTAAAAAGGCACCGGTTTAAACCGTTGCCAAAACTTGAAATTGGCACCGGTTAACCGGTGCCAAAAAGTAACAAAAAATTTTATGATTCATTTTTTGGCACCGGTTAACCGGTGCCAAAAGTGCCAACATATTATTATTATTTTTTTTTACTTAAAAATTAAATCTGTATTTTATTCTCTAAAATTATTTAAAATATTGTTTATAAATTTCACCTAAAAATATTTAAAATATTGTTTATAAATTTCAAAATTTAAATTTATAAATTTCATTTTCAAAATTTTAGTTTTCAAATATTTTTTTTATTTCATTCATATTTTTCACCTTTAATATATATAGTTACAATATTCATTTTAGGGTTGATATATATAATTTTTTTGTGATGTCCTATATGTGATTTAATAATGTTCTCAATTAGAAAACATAATGTACTTTATAGTTGTTTGTAATGTACAATAATTTTTGTAAAACTATATCTTTTTCCTTATGTCCATAATTATATTATATAATGATTTTTATTAGATTTTTTGATAGTTTATTTTAAATGTCCATTTTCTTTGATTGCGTAATTGCAATGTACTTTTATCGTCACATAATGTTCATTGCTTATTGTGAAATATTCTTTGAATTTTGTCTTTGAATCGTAGTATATATATATATATATATGTTCATTACATAATATTATCATGTTCTATAATAATATCACGGATGTTCTTTAGATCTTAAAAACAATCATCAATAGAGAAGATCTCAAAAGAATATCGTCATCAACCTTCACGATCCTCTCAAAAGAATATCGTCATCAACCTTCACGATCCTGATTTTAAAATAAATGTACGCAGTTAGTGATAATTAATATTAAAAAAATATATAGAATTAATAAATGATATATTATTTAAAAAATATTATAATAATTCAAAGAACATGCAGAATAAATCAAAGAACATTGAAGCAAAGAATATAAAGGATAAAAATAAAGAACATTCATATAAATGTTCAATAACTATAATCAGGGCCGTAGCAAGGGGAGGGCAGCTAGGGCGGCTGCCCTGGGCCCCTTGTTAAAAAGTCTAGTTTCAATACAATACAAGGCCCCAAATAAATATAATTTGTACTAAATAATATTACGTTTATATACATTTAACAAAAAAAAAAAAAAGAAAGAAAGCAAGAAGTGTGTACTGTACAACACTACAATAGTATTGTAGAATTCCAAAATATCAAATGACATTTTTGGTAAACATATTTCTTCCCTAATTTTTTACCCAAATCATTCACTTTCCCAAGTGAATTTGATTAAGAAAAAAAAAATTCATTAATTTTAATTGTATCCCCATTTTTGGTAATTTTATTTTTCAAAATGTATCTCATTACAATCTTCGGTTAGTTAAATTCCTTCTCTTTCGTGATTCAATTGAAGATGAAAACTATATAAACGGTCATTTTACTCTTAAATTTTCATCGGGATTAATCTAATTATATATAATTCTCTTTGCATACCCTACTTTTTTTTTTGAACGGTGCATACACGACTTTATTCATCAAGATCTCTTCTTTATATTAAATTATATTTTTCTTTGTATTAAAAAAATCTAATGGATTGGTTGGATACTTGGTTTGAATGGTTCGGCTGGTGTAATTACTTCAACGAGAGTTACGGGAATGTAATTTCAATGTTTTATGAAATTTGATGTTTTTAAAGATTATTGATCATAAAAAAATATTTTTGCATACCCAATTTTTTGAAATTTCATATAGTATATGTGAATTAAGGCCCCGATTTATGTTTTTGCCCCAGGCCACCGAAATCTCAAAAACGGGTCTGACTATAATAACAAACATAAGTACAATTTATAAAGAACATCATCTTCAACATTTGACAAAATATAAAGAACATCATCTACAACCTTTGACAAAATAAAATAACATCATCTTCAACCTTTGTCATATGCATCTCAAATTCATAAATATCAAAATTGAAAAAAAAAGGATATTTTACAATAATCGTGCAAAATAATAACAAAATATGATCAACCTAATAAGCAAAATCATGAAATTTAAATCATAACATAAAATCAAATTACCTTCTCCGATCCATCGATTACAATGTTCTCATAATTCGCTCTGTATTTTTCTCTCTACAAAATTCTTTATAAACTTTATTCTCTCTTAATTCGAAATTGAAATATGGTGAAATTTAATTTTGAAAGTTATGTAAAAATGGAGAATATCACGTTGAATCTCATGAATTGTGGAAGAGATTGATTTTTTTTTTTTTTTTTAAAAATAATAGATTGATAGCTTGCAAATGAGATGTTAAAAACTCATCATTTAACAATAGGTGTACCATGAGCCCTAGTGTACTATGCAAGTTTCATGAAAATATCATGTTTCAAAAAAAGATATGATATATTTTTGTTTCTGACGAAGATATATAAAAATTGGTAAACTAGCTACTTGTATAATGTTATCCATTGTAAATTTGTAATCGTAGGCTACATGGGATGACTGATTCTTGGCTTTAATTATGAAATGTTGAACATTTTGGTTTTTGGGTTTTATCTCAATTATTTTATACTTCTTTTTTTTTTTTTTTTTAAAACCAATTACTCCATATTTTATACTTGAATAAACCATTTTGAGTTCCATCATAAAATTGATTTTCCTCTTTTCAATGAATCAAACAAAGGAGATGTCAAATATGATTAAAGTATTGAGGGTGATAGTTAAGACATGAGAACAAATCTCGTATACATAATTGCCCTATTATACCTTTTTTTTTTTGAACAAAAGACCCTTTTAAAATAAATTTACTTTACAAGTTTTTGACCAGGTTTCCAATGTAAACTAAGTCAATCAAAAAGAAAATAAAAGGAAAATGTATATATATTTTGGGTGGCAAGATTTGATATTATATCTCTAAGAAAAATTAATAAAATTAAGGGTCTGTTCACATTTACTGAACTGAGCTGAACTTAACTGAATTTATTGGAGCTGAACTGAACTGAACTGAATTTAACTGATTGGAGCTGAACTGAACTGAAATTAAGTAAATGTGAGCAGGCTCTTACCATCTTAGCTAAGTTTAATCATGTTTTCAAAATGCAAAAAATAAATAACAAATTCAATTTATCGCATTAATGGTACATACAATACGTTTCTTTAGTAATACATGGCGGTATACGACATTCACGGTAGAATTTTCGATGTTAAAAAAAATATTTATAGTTAAAATGTATGACGGTCAAAATTATAAGTAAAAGAAAATTAAATAAAATCAATCAATGTCTTTAAACTTTGTGTTAATTAAAGGAAAATGTTTCCAAAAAAAAATTAAAAAATAAAAAATAAAAAATAAAAATTATTTTCATCGTACTGATTCTCTATTATATTTCTAATTTAGATTTACTAATTTTAACTAAAATTAGTGCACTTATTTTTGTTGAACTGAATTATTTTTACTAAAGTAAACTCATGCCCTCTTCACTTCACCTTATTTTTGCTGAATTGAAATTGTTTTTATTGATTTGAAATTATTTTTGCTAAATTTAAATTATTTTTACTCATTCTCTACATATTTATTTCTTAATTCTTTATCATTACTTAATTTTTACTAAATTGAAATTATTTTAACTAACTTTTAACTAAAATTATCTTTGGTGAACTTTAATTATTTTTACTAAATATTAAACCACCTCGTTTTTGGTACACCCAAATATAAATTAGGTATACCCAAAGGGGAAACATTTTATATACCATGATCTATGTCTTAATCAATTTTTACATTCATTAATCGTACTGATTAACTAATAAAATTTGAATTTTGGGTATGCCTAAAATTCAATTGGAGATATCTAAAAGAAAATTTAAGCTGTAAGGGTCATAAGTTTTTTCTATGTCAGAGTAATCCGCTACAAACAATAGGACTAATAATCAAAATTTCTAGGATTCTTGCGTGTATTCATTTCGATAACTATCCTACGATCAAAGGCAAACTAAACTTTATCTATTTATTTTGGGAATAACTAGTAGTCGTTTTGAGATCACCTAATTTTGTTCTTTGTTATGTACTATGTACATTCAAGTGTATGTTTTCGCATATCCCTAAATTAATTTAAGATGACAGGTTTCTCAATCTAAACAAGGATTGTTATGTAATAGGTAATATTTTGTCCTAGCAACTATTTTCAGCATTTATAATCGGCCTTTTATTTTAATAAAAAACTGTGATTAAGTTAATGAGACAACTTTCTAATTGCAATAAATCTAGTCAAGAGTACGTGCTGAAAACGAATGTAATTATCCGAAATAACTTTATACTTCTGTATTTTGTTTTTTTAAAATAAAAAAAAGAGAGAGAAATTGAACCACTTTGTTTTAGGTATGCCCAAATATAACTTAGGTATACCCAAATTAGGAAACATTTTATATATATACCGTGGTCGATCTATGTTCTAATCAACTTAGGTATACCCAAATTGGGAATTATATAATTATATGCTAATTAACAAATAAAAATCAACTTTTGGGTACGCACATAATTAAATTAGGGTTATCTAAAAGTGAAATTTATGTATGTATGCTATGTAGGGGTTGAGAGGTGTTTTTCTACGAAGGGTAATCTTCTGTCGGGTTTCTATGAAGGGTAATCCTTCGTGGGGAATAATAAGGACTAATAATCTAATTTGTTAGGATTCTTGTGTCTATGAATTCCGATAATCATTGATCCTTCGATTAAAGGTAAACTGATATTTAACATATAATTTGGGACTAACTAATAGTCAATCAATCATGCTCCTTAACTAAAAAAATAAAAATAAACAAATTTTGGATATGTCCAAAATTAAATTTTGGGAATGTCCAAATTTTAATGGAGGATATCTAAAAGCAAAATTTATGTATGTATGCTCTATAGGATTATGGTTATAAATTTTGAGTAACTTCTGTTTAATACAAGTATGTATTTAATTTTCATTAGAAAATTTTAAGATAATTATTTGTTACTATTATATTGGTACTTTTATTAGTCTTGTAATGATTCCACTATGGATGAACTTTTAAACTAAAGATCATATATTCATATCAAAAACAAAAAATAATAACTATAGAGGTAGATAAGTAGTGCGTATTTTTCCACTAGTTCAATGCGCGGTTTTACAATAATACTTTACTATTTGTTTATTAGAAAATGTACAAACAAATCATAAAAAAGTACAATAAACATTGTGATATACCATAAGATTAATCTCAATGTCTAAATTACATTACAATTAACGTGATGTCGAAAAATTAATAAGATTTTAGTATTCGTAATATGAAAGCTACTCTTTTCTTAATAAAAAAAAGTACTAACTATTCATATTATTTTGGTTCAGAACCCAAAAAAAAAAAAAAAAAACTTTTGATGATATCATAAAGAGTACTCGTTTTTTTTTTTTTTTTTTTTTTTTGTTTTTTTTTTTTTTTTGAGGCCATAGTACTCGTATTTTATAATTTTACCTAACATTTTATTCAATACCACTATATTTTTTTGATTTTATTTAAATTATTATTGTTGGATATCACTCCCCAAAATATAAGGCAAAAACTTCTCCTTTAGATATAGTAACAAACTTATATCAATAAAAAAAAAGTAACAAAATATTTTGGCGGGAATTTTTTTTATACGGTGATGACACGTGTACTTAGGAGATAACTACGGGGATTACTTTAGTATATAAGTATAGATTATATTTGCCTAAAAATTAATCATACTAAATCTAATAATTATCTCAACAAGATTTATTTTTTCTTTTGCAACCTAATACTTTATAGTGTATCTCTATATTGCATAATTGTGTGCTTAGACAAAACATGTGTGTATTACATAACAAAAAATATAATTGAGTAGTTCCAAACAATTACTATATAATCCCAAAATAAAAATAAAAAAAAATATATTTATTTACCTTTAATGCTAAAAATAAATCCGAGGATAATTTCATTCATGAAGCATAATATTTTCTATTTGTCACCCTTAAATTTTCACAAAACTATCCTTACATAGAATTCAACTCGCATAGTATAATTAGATTTTTATTTAGAAATCCCTAGTTTTAATTTAAGAGTACCCAAAATATATAATATATTAATAATGTCTTTTTTTTCTTTTATTTTTTCTTAGACTTACTCCTTTCATCGCAATTTTTTTCTCATTGCCAATATTTGTGTTAAACTTAAAAACCTTGACCATAAAGGTTAAACATATTCCATAAGTTCACAAAACAATAGGCTGATGTTACTTTTGGGACTACCTAAATTATAGTTGGGTTTCCTAAAAAAAAAAAAAGTTGGGTGTCACAAAAATTGACTTAATTTGCATATTATAATAAGGTTATTTTATGTGAAGGATATTTTTTATCAAAAGATAAGATGATCAAAATTATTGGGATAAGGAAATCACATAAAATCATTTATAATCTTCCACTTTGTTTTAATAAAAAGGTAATTATCTTATACCTCTTTCTTTGGGTATAGACACTAATTTTGTTAACATATATTAGACTTTTAAAGGGAAATGTGCACTTGCGTCAGTTTAAGATGTAAAAAAATTATGGAGTACATGTTCTTCAATTTGATACAGTATAACCTTAGATGATTATACATATACCTTAGGGCCTGTTCACATTTACTGAACTAAGCTGAGTTGAACTAAGTTGAGTTGAACTAAACTGATTGGAGCTTAACTGAACTTAACTGAATTGAAATGAATATTTTATAAGAGAAGGAAATTAATAGCTGAACTGAACTAGACTGATTGAAGCTGAACTGAATTGAAATTAAGCTGAAGTGAACAAGCCCTTAGATAAAGTTTAAACATAATCCTTGTCAATTTTTTTTTGGGTACATAATCCACTAAACAAAAGATCTATATGTTTCTATAGGACCACCTAAATTATAAATGAGTGTCACCAAAAAAAAAAAAAAAAAATTTTCACCTTATAATAATTATTTTAAGCGAATGATAATTTGTCAAAAGATAATTAAGGAAGATAAAATTATAGTGGTAAGTAAATCAAATAAGAATTTATATTAAAGATAAATTTTTTGTACCTCTTAGGGCCTGTTCTGATTTACTAATTAAACTGAGTTGAACTGAACTGAACTACTCATAATTGGAGCTGAACTGAACTGAATAGAGCTGAAAATTTCCTTCGTAGGGCCTGTTCATATTTGCTGAACTGAGCTGAATTGAACTGATTGAAGCTGAACTAAAATGAACTGATTGGAGCTGAACTGAGTTGAAATGAATATTTTATGAGAGAAGGAAATTGGGAGCTGAACTAAACTGCACTGAACTAAACTGATTGGAGTTGAACTGAACTAAACTAAACTAAACTGAACTGATTAGAACTGAACTGACTGAACTGAAATTAAGTAAATATTAACAGGCCCGTAGTTCAGTTCAGCTCCTAATTTCCTTCTCTCATAAGATATTCATTTAAACTCTATGCAGTTCGGCTCCAATCAGTTCAATTAAGTTCAGTTCAGCTCAAATCAGTTCAGTTCAGTTCAGTTCCAATCAGTTCACCTCAACTTATTAAATGTGAACTGGTCCCTTCATATATAATTTTGCAAAGAGTCATGTATACTTGATTACATTCCCTCAAGGTGTCATATATTCAAAATATGTACGTGTTTATCTGAAATAAATTTAGTTAAATATTTATATCTTTTGAATAAAGACTAATTATACATAATTCAACTAAACAAAAGAACAATGTAAAATATTGGGACCACCTAGATTATCATTGTGTGTCACCAATTAGTGACCTTATTTACACATTATAATAGTCGAGGTTCACTTTTAGTGCAAAACTTGTAAATTCACATTATTCACATTCTTACACTTAATTATCAATTATCTTTTGATTCTCAAACACATAATTAGGTTGATTAATTTTATTGGATATATTCCTACATTTCTTAGCTTTATTCCTACATTTCTACATCTCAAACACATAACAGTCTATTCAAAAAAAAAAAAAAAACACATAATAGTCAGGGTTCAATATTTTTCCTTGCCAAGTGCCCTACTAGCTACTTCCCTAAATAAAAATTACCGTGGTTTTAAAATTAACTAGATGTAAGCCCGTGCAATGCACGTTTTTTAAATATTTCATTTTGGGAAAACTTTTGTATACACCCGGTTTTCAGTAATTTACTGTATATCGGGTACACTTTTGTCAGATTTAGTGTCACTTTTGTCAAATTTAGTGTCACTTTTGTCAAATTTATCAATAAAGCATAATAACTCTTATATATGTCACAATAACTTTTGTGCGTTTTAGTGTAACTTTTGCACATTTTATTGTCACTTTATAACGGATGTTCAGTAATTTACTGAACATCCGTTTTATTTAAAAGTTTGTATTCATTTTGTATATTTTTTTTTTGTAATTTCTTAATTTTTTTTGTTTTTATTTTCTATTCTATTATTTTAACATTAATTTAAGGTAAAATATTTTGTTAAGTTTTAAATTATTCTTATTTAAAATTAACGTATATAGAACTTGAATTTATAAATTGAAATAAATATTATCTCATTCATCGGATAGTTAGATAAAATCATTAAATCAAAATATATTTTTTAATTTTTAATTATTTGTTAAAATAATATAAATCCTAATGTAAAAGATAATATAAAAGATAATTTTTTTTTTTTTTAATAATTTAAATCTTAAATTACTATTTTTTTTGTTTTCAATTCTCAAATTTCATTTGTTAATTTTTTTCTTAAATGGCGAATGAAAATTAAAATTCTAAATTAATATATAAATCTAATTTTTCATTGGTCGAAATATTACTTTTGCTTATGTGGCGTGCGATGCACAAATTTTTATATACATTTTTTTATATAAATATTTTTGTGGTTCTTAAATAATTAAAATCCTAATAAATTACTATTCGTCGTTTTTACCTACGTGGAAAAAATTTAAAATTTCATTCGTCACTTTTGTTTAGGTGGTGAGTGATTTTTTTAATTCTAAAATAAAAAAGAAATATAATTTTTAATTGGTCGAAAATATACCTTTTCTTATGTGGCGCTCTCAACGCTCTCCAAAAATGCCTACTTTATTTATATATATTAGATTTTAATGCACGTATGCCTATTATATTTTGTTTCCCTTGAAAGGAGGAATGTAATTACAATATATTATACATACACAAAGAGCCAAGAATGGAAAAATATCCTACCTAAAAAGATATTGTACAAAGATAGAAAAGAATATTTTCATAGAATAAACTAAATAAAATCTTAAAGATAAGGAGTCAATAGCATATACGAGAAAATAAGTAAAAATAAATCATGGTGAAATAATATCAGTTAGCCAATGACATTATTTTGTAATAAACCTTGTATGAATTAAGAAAATTTTATATTTATATATTAACAAATTTAAAAAATAATATAGGGAAATATTTTATCATATATTCAATTCCCTCTCCAAATCACGCCTACTCCTTTCACAAAACAAAACAAAAAAAAAATCCAAATAATCACGGCTAGTCTGTTTAAAAAAAATAAAAATTAAAAAAAATAAATTCCAAATAATCACGCCTAGTCTGTTAAAAAATAAAATAAAATAAAAAAATAAAAAAAACCCTCCTCAAATAACGCCAGTTTATAAAAAAAAATATAGCTAAAATTATGGAAACACTTCTTTCAATTTTAGTTATATATCTTGATTTATGTTTCTAAAAAGAAATATCTTGTTCTATTTTTTTTATTTTTATCTATCTTCAACCTAAAATCATGTCATAGCTTGAACGTTCATCAATGGTGGATGATATTCATGATTTCATACGACTAATAAAAGTTAAACACAAAGTAATACGATTAATCCATAAATTAATTCCTAAATCATTAAATAAATAATATAAAATCAGAAAATTAATTTTATTATAATTTATGAAATCAAACTAAATATAAGAATTTAATTAATTTGAACCAGAAGAATGAATGTTGTAGATTGATCTGAAGGTTTTAGATGATATAAGTTGAAGATGAATATTTTTTATTTGGAACATATTTTTATTCAATTTTATAAAAGAAAAAAAAAACAAATGTTTGAACAAATAAATTTAACCAAACAAGACTTAATGACTTGATGACTAGACTTGATGATTGTTTTTTTGAGGTGTCGATTTGAACGCCTAGGATTAGTCAATTTACAAATAAACCGTTGAGATTTAATCTCTTATTATAGTCGACCATAGTCGTCCGTAGTTGTCCGTAGTCGACGACTACGCTAGAATTTTTAGCCAAGAAATTAGGTCAATGGTGGAGACCTCATATTTTAGATAACAGGTCTCAGATTCTATGAAATTAGTTAGGCCACGTCATCAAATGAAGAGACAACTTAAACTAGAGACACAAGACTGCCTCTAAAGGTGTCTCTTGAGCCAATTTTATATTAGTGGTCATAGTTTTACACTTGTTTTTTTCATGTAGCTATAATTTACTTTCTCAACGACCACAAATGGTCCAAGTAATTAATTTCTCTTTTGTCAACTTCAGTACTACAAAAAAATACTATAAAAATCATGTCAAAATGTATGCTTGTAAATTTCTAGTTATGTCGACATGATTCATGTCATACTATACTATCTTTTCCCAATAATGTTGGACCCAAATCTTGTAATACTGTATTACACTCCATCAAAAAAAAAAAAAAAAAAAAAAAAAAAAAAAAACTGTATTACAGACTATACATTGACAATCTATCTTTTACGTTTGGAATTATGCGCGGTTATTAAGAAATTGTATAAAGTTGAGGCATGTTGGAATATTTCAATGAAAAATCAATGTTGAGCATGTGGGGTGAAGAAATTAGAGGAGAAAGGAGAGTGAAAGTAATAATAAGTGTTGAAAAACTATTAAAATAGTACAAAAAGTACAATATCACATGGAAAATTAAGGACTTTTGAATATAAAAATTGTAAAACAAGGGTAATTTTGTCCAAAATTTATGATTAAAATAGGAAAGATACTAAATATAAAGAATAAAAAGGAAAACTCTAAATAAAAACGTAAAAAACATTTAGGAACGGAGGGAGTAATATTCATGCACATACACCATGCAATGTTACGCTATTGTAAGGACCCAAAACAAAAATAAAAAAAACTGTATTTTCAATACAATTCTCTATAAATAGCAGCCTTCTATTTCAATTCCTCATCAACCCACAAAGCTCAACAAAAGAAAACAATATAACCCTAGCAAAAGTGATTCACCAAAATAGAGAAATGGCTTCATTTCTCCTCCCAGTTGCTGCAGTTACTCTTGTTCTTTTCGTTCTGTCCCCCGTTTCTAGTGTCGCCGCCCCTATCCTAGACACGGACGGCGACCTAGTCAAAAACGGGGGAAGCTACTACATCATCCCACGCTTAATAGGCGTTGGTGGCCTAGCCTTGACAAAAGGTAACTCGTCGTCACCATGCCCTCTTTTTATCACCCAAAAACTCTACTCTAACGGCTTACCCGTATTAATGTCTTCCCCTTTGAAAATTGGGTTTCTTATGACCTCTATGCCAATTGAATTTTACTTTAATCGTGAGTATGCCACTTGCAACAAAGAGTTACGTTGGTGGGTAGCCGAAGAAGACGAAAACAATAACTCGTACGTTGTTGTTGGTGCTGATGGTAAATTTAAGGACACTTATGCATTCAAAATTGAAGAAGCTAAAACTGGTAAGTATGTGTACAATATAAAGTTTTGTCACACAATCGAGTCCAATTTTTTTAGAGTTTCGGAAATGAAGTGTAACGATGTTTCATATGTTAACGAGCTTTTGGCAGTCGTCCCTGATTCTCCTTATCCTGTTACTTTCGTGAAAGCTGATCCTAAGTTAGCTTCTTATGTTTAATTAAGTTGATTTGGCACTTGTGTAAGATGTAACTGTGTGTCAGTGTAAGTGTACGTGGTATTATTTGGCTATATATATATATATATATATATATATATATATTATATAGTCCACGCATAAATAAATTCCTCCTCTAGTTTATGATTTATTCATCAACCGAGTTGAGTTATGTAATTTTACTCTCTCTTTTAATTATGTATTACTTCGTATTACTCTTTTTCTTTTCGTATTTACTTATGTTATGACGATTAATATAATTTTTGGGTTAGGAGATGAGGATCCAAATCTAAACCCAAATTCTAATCAGATAATCTATACTATACGTACATGGAACAACTTGCAAAGGGTATCATAGTACCAAACCCATTCGCAAAATAAGCACGCACGCTCGACAAAACGTTGCTTGTAACATATTTACTTAAGTGATGAGCATGCACCACAGTCACACTTTACTACATATTGAGATGAAAAATATAAGTGTAATTGCAAAATTATGTTGAGCAATATCAAATTCCAAGGATGGAAAATCACGAATGAATTCTTCTTAAATTTCTAGTATGGTTGTTGCATAATCCAATTGTAAACAACATATTGTTAGCGCATATTAATAAAAAATAATTAAGCTTGAATAATAATTGTAATTAAGTACAAATATGTAGCTGGCCACACTGCCACATTTTTTTTTAAAATTCTGTTCTTTCTCTTCTGCCTCCTCTTTTCTTCCTCTCCAAGCCCAGAACCTGCATCTCATTTTCTCAAAGAACACGAATTTCGCAACCATCATCGATAGTCGTCTTCGTGGTTTGTTTGTCGGAGAAGGTGGTTTCGCTGGGTGGGTAGTGGTGGTTTGGTGACTCCGTAAATCGGAAAACAAGTTCAAGGTTTTTAAGGCCAAATTCAGCCATGAAAACTCTAGATCCAGAGTTTTCATGGTCGAATTTTGGCCTTTATAGCCATACTTGAAGTGAAATTCGAAGCCATTGTTAACTTTTTAAGGTATTTGTTCGATTAATTTTTTTCTTTTTAATGGTATGGTTGGATTAGGGTTTGTTTGTGGGTTAGGGGCTAGTGGCAGGCGTTTGGGGCTGGGGTTGGTAGTGTGAATGCGGGAGTTGGTGGTGTTGTGGGTTCGGCCAGTACAACAATTGAAGGTTAGATGATGGTCGTGTTGTGGTCGCCATTGTTACGACTTTCGAAGATGGTTGATTGTTGGAATTGGTGGTTAGGTGGCTACTTTAGAGGTGGAATTGGTGATTAGGTCAGGTTAATAGGTCCGATCAGAGGTTATTAAATTAGGTTCGGTCAGAGGTTACTCGGTCAGGGGTTACTTGGTTTGGTCATAGGTTACTCGGTCAGGAGTTACTAGGTGGGTCATGGTTTACTAGGTGGTCAATGTTTACCAGGTTGGAGGGGTTAATTGGTTAGGGGTTACTAATTTAACAACTGGGGCTGACACCGGAGTTTGTTGCCGAAAGTTGAAATGTGTAGTGCTACACTAAGTTTTTAAATTTATGGGTAGTTTTTTTTTTAATTTTTTTTACCGAGTAGTTGTTTACAAATACCCCTATTAAGCGTGTAGTTTTTGATAATTTTTCCTAGTAATATTCATTTTATGTTTTTGTTTATATATTTTGAAATTATAAATTTGGTCATCTAACAATACCTTTATGCTTGAAATAGAGCAAAAATTAGAACTTAGATATTTTGCTTGAGACATGAACCAATAATTTTTTTTTTTTTAACCAAACGATAGCGGCCATATTATTAATTAATCAAGGAGAATCCATATTGGCCAAAGCAACAATGTTTTGGGGTAACGAACCTAAACATACAAGCATATTCCTTTTTTTTTTTTTTTTTTAACACCGTACACCATATTCCTAAATCGAATAAAAATTCTCAAGACTCTTTTTTTATGGAATTCCTATTTAATTGTTATTAAGTTAGTTTAGTCCAATTCAATTTAGTTCCATTCAATCTAATAGGGTATGTATAACGATAGTTTTATTGCTATTGTAAAAAAAAAATATATATATATATTGTACATTAAAATTTACCCTTTTATCCTTTCAATCACATGTCCAAACTTAGTTGTTGGTTCTGTCTAAAGTTTAGCTCCAAACAAAGAGGCACTTATAGAAAATGTCCTGGCTTAAAATAACGAACGCATCCTTACCCTCTAACTCTAACTTTTCTCATCAAACTTAAAAAATAACATACAAATGGCTAATCTTATCATCCAATTTTCAGCAACAATCTTCCTTATCACTTTCCTTTTCATCGGAGCTGCAAAGACAGCCGCCAACGACCTCGACATCGAAGGGAACCCACTCGAAGTAGGCTCTTCCGATCCTACTACATCCGCACTGCACTTTCAGAACTCCGTATTGGGGGTGGCCTAATCGCGGCATCCAAACCAAACCAACCCGAATGCCCTCAATACGTAGCCCAACTAGCCGAAGGCTTTTACGGCGAAACCCCAGTAACGTTCCTACCATCCGACCCATCACAAAAACACATCCATGTTGAAATAATAAAATAGAGATGAGAGAAGGAAAAGAATAATAAAAGTTGTATTCAATCCATTTTAAAATTGTACTACATTGCAACATATATATAGTGCAAAATATAACTAAAAATAAGGAACATAATCCCATGATCATTGATCATGCTAACATTAACCCCCACTAAACTAACCCACTACTGTTATGATTCCACTAACATTAGGAGTTAACTAACCACTAACAATTTGAAGCAAATATTCCAACACACCCCCTTGCTTCAAATTGGATTACAATGACTATTCGATTTTCATGCTTGATTTCGACGAAATTTTCTTTTGCTTTTCCGACATTATGTGATGCACATCTCATCACCCACACAATTTTGATGGTGCACATTATCACCAACATGATATTCTCGGAGCACTTCTCTCCGCACAACTAATCCTCAACATTTTTTTTATTGATGCACTTCTCATCAATTACTTGATCTTGTTGATGCACATTATCATCAACTTACATTCAATGGAGCACATCTCTCCATTAACTCTCTTTGACATTGTCCTCCAATTGACCATGTCACCTTGCATCATACCAAACATCTTTGGTATTATCTTTGAAACCATCTCTTCATTGATTACGACTTCCATACCTTCATGGGCTAAAAGGGAACCCACCAACACACCACACTAACCATTACTTCCATGGTTAAACACACAAAAAAATACTCACAAAAATATTTCACTCGAAAAAAAAAATATTGCTCTCAAACAATGAGATCAAGCTGCGTTGCTTGTCTCCTTACTCGATATTTTTTTTAATACTCTTTATCTCTCTCTCTTTTTTAACTTTTTCTTCATCTATTTTCCTTCCCTTTTTTTTCTTATCCCGGATCTAACCTGAATCTCTGATACCATGTTGAAATAATAAAATAGAGATGAGAGAAGGGAAAGAATGATAAAAGTCGTATTCAATCCATTTTAAAATTGTACTACATTGCAACATATATATAGTGCAAAATATATGTATAACGATAGTATCAATAATGTCTTTGATATTGTTATATATTAACTAAAGAACCCTGTCCAACTAATTCATATATGATTCAAAATTAAATACATAATTAAAATACTTGTACAAAAGAATTTATATTTAATATCTATTCATACTGTCTCATAATACACTACCTTTGTTTCTCTTTAGTTGACACGTATTCCTTTTTAGAAAGTTTTTTTTTTTAGTTGACACTTTTCCTTTTGGGGTAAATTTTTTACCTTGCATTTACAAGCTACCCACTTGCTTTTTCATTCTCTCTCACTCTCTCTCCCCTCCTTAATATATGTGTCTAAATCGAACGCGTCAACTAAATAGAAACGGAGGAAGTAATTAATAGTACAAAAATATGATGTATGAATGCTTGTAATACAAATAAGTGCGTGCACTTCACATCTCTTTACAAAAAATGGACTATACATTATCACCAGGCCACCTCTATTCAAAATATACAGTTGTTTCAGTTCACACTAGTATCAACAATCTTCAAGCTTGGACAATCAAGACCGTTACAAAGTTTAATCTGTTCACAAATAAAAGAAAAGGCATTGCATGTAAGAGCCCTCAATAACATACTTCATAATTAACATCTTAAGCATACCTTGATGTTGCAAAGTTGAGCCAAATGAATCTACTAATTTAACTAAATTGTTCACACCTTCTCTTTATTTTATAATTCACAAGTTGCAAAGTTAATACCAATTGAAACCTACACCTTTCATATCTACACAACCATTTCTCAGTCAAGATATGATTAGTAAATTGTCAAGTGCACTAGATTAATAAAACTCCCTCCACAACATCACTAAGAATAAGCATAAACCTAATCTAAAGGAAACTAAATAAACAGAGCATAAGCTTCAAGATTGACAATCAAGTTCTCAAAACCAAAATGTAATGATGAATGTTTAAATTCCTTATGACATCTAACAAATGATGAGTGAATCAGACACGAGAATTACCCAAATACTATCAAGGATCATTCAATTAAATTATCTTGTATCCTTTTTATTAATTTACTATATTACCCTTGTAGAATATCTTTATATTATCTTGTATAGCTCCTCCTTTTTATGAAGGGTATTTATGGAAAATGAAAGATCCCAACCAAAAGTAGGTGTTCACTTCAAAGAGTAACACAGATGTATTCCGCCCAAATGACATACTACTTCCCTAATTGAGCCTCCTGATTATACTACAAAGACCACATACAAGCTAATTACCTTTATTTTTGTACATGCTTTATTGTTATCATTATACCATAAAGACCACGTACAAGCTAATTACCTTTATTTCTATACATGCTTTATTGTTATCAATTATTATACACATAATCACATATTGTACTTGTAACATTGGCTTTATGCCCGTATTATACTGGATTATTAGTAGACTTATTGCCATTCGCGGTTTTTACCCATCTTCATTGGATTTTTCGCGTCACCATATCGTGTCACTCCTCTCTCTTTATTTTCCGTCAATTATATTCCACATTCAATGTTCCTTATTTTAATTTAGTTGGTCCGTAGCCTGTATCCCACATCAAATCTGACGAAATTTAGTATAAACAAAACTCAAGTGTTCCAATTCTCAAGTGTTCCAATTTTACAACGAAAATCTGATTATATACATGTTCCACGTAGAATTTTCTTAAGTATATTACTTTAGGAAAATTTTGATTTTTACTACCTCTAAAAAAACGACTTATTTGCTTTTACCACCTACATAATAAAAGGTTTTATTTTACCATCAACAAAATTTCCAAAAATTGGATTTCACCACCAACTATCAGATTCCGTCCACGAATCCGTTACTAGGGCCCACCTTTTTGATGTTTCCTCTTCATCTCCCCCGATCTTCCATGTCAACTAGCCGGCAACGGAATCACCTCACCTTGGTTGGTCGGAATTTCGAGTGGGGCTAGGGACGACCGAAATTTGGTGTTGTCTAAGGAAGAGGTCAAAGTTAGGTGGTGGTTAGGGTTTAGAAGAGTGGGGAATTTGGTGGTGGCTAGGGTTTTAGAAATGATCGAAATTCTCCAGGAGGCGGCTTTATGGGTGGTTTCGTTGTGTGGTGCGGTGGCTAGTGCGTTGTAGGTGCGATGGCTGTGCGGTGATTGTGTGTGTTTCGCAATGGTTGTGGCTGTGCGGTGGGCGGTAGCTGCTGTGTGGCGAGTTGGTGATGGGGTTGGTAGCCGGTCCGGTGGTGGGGATGGTAATCGGTCCGGTGGTGGGGCTGGTAGTCGATCCAGTGGTGGCTGGGTTTTTTTTAAAAAAAAAAATTTAAAAATCTACCCAATAATATGGTGACACGTGTATATGGTAGGTCACACTAACGAATTTATGGAAAGAATCCGTTAGTTGGAAGTAATAGGTGATAAAAGCCAATTTTCATTTTTTTATTTGGTGGTAAAATAATTTTTATTTTATTTTTATTTTTTTTTATGTAGGTGGTAAGAGCAAATAAGTCTTTTTTAGAGGTGTTAAAAATCAAAATTGCCTTACTTTAAACATAAAGGGTATGTTCGGAAAAATATAGCTGTGAAGGTAGCTGTAGCTGTGGAGATAGATGTGAGTTGTGTATGTAGCTGTTAGCTGTGAAGCTAAATAATTTAGATATGAGGGTTCGGTAAAGTAGCGGTTGACTAGCTGTTACATATAAAAATCAACATTTTATTTTTAAAACTATAAATTAAATTTTCAACAGCTACCTCAAAAGCTACTCTAACCACTACTTTGCCAAACACTTACATTTTTTTTCAAGTAGTGATTTGACTTGGTCAAACCACTAAAAGCTACCAAAAACCATCTCTAATTCTCCACCCTTTACTCACGCACTTCCCAGTTCCCACCATACACCTTAACCCACCACCGTTCACCCAAAACCACCCCAACCAATCGCCTCTCACCCGAAACCACCTCAACCCATCGCCTCTCACCCGAAACACTACGTGAAAAAACGAATTTGGCACCGGTTCAAACCTGGCCTAAGGCACCGGTTTGAACTGGTGCCAATGTGGGGGGTGCCAAAAGGGGTTTAAAAAGGCACCGGTTTAAACCGGTGCCAAAACTTGAAATTGGCACCGGTTAACCGGTGCCAAAAAGTACCAAAAAATTTTATGATTCATTTTTTGGCACCGGTTAACCGGTGCCAAAAGTGCCAACATATTATTATTTTTTTTTTTACTTAAAAATTAAATCTGTATTAATATTAATATAATCAAATCTGTTCATTATAAATTACAGTATAATCAAATCTTAATCATAACCAAAAGTGCCAAAATATTAATATAATAAAATCTGTTCATTATATATATATAATAAAAAAAAAATTACAGTATAGAGCAAAATAAATTACAACAGCTAAATCAAAATAAAAAAAATTACAACATATAAATAAAAAAATTACAATATAAATAAAAAAAAAAAAAAAGAAAATCAGTTGATTCTTCGATTTAAGATCAATATACTTGCATGTTGATTCTTCAATTTAAGAACTAAATCCATATACCTGCACCAATTAAAACAACCAAAATGAATCGATTAACATGAATCAATTCAAAAACCTAGAAAATCGAAAAAAAAAAGAAAAGAATAACCCAGAAAATCGAAAAAAAGAAAAGAATAACCCAGAAAATGAAAATGAAAATCAGTTCAAAAAAGAAAATGAATCAGAAAAAATAAAAAAATAAAAACCCAGAAAATCAAAAAAAACAAAAAAAAACAGTTCATAAATCCAAAAAAAAACCCAGAAAATCGGAAAAAAAAAAAGAAAAAGAAAATCAGTTCAAAAACGCAGAACATCAATTACAACCCAGAAAATAAAACCCATAAAATCAATTAAAACCAAGAACATCAATTAAAACCCAGAAAATAAAAAAAAAAATCGATAAAAACCTAGAAATTAAAAAAAATCGAATTAAAATAAGTTTAAAAATTGATTAACCAAACTAGAAAATCGAAAATCACTTTAAAAAAACAAATTTATATCGATTAAAATAAAAATAAATCAATAAAACAAATTTAATTCGTGGTGGATTAAACAAATTTTTTTAAAGAAACCCATAAAAAATTTCGAAGACACTCATCAAATCAATTAAACCCAAAATCAACTTCGAACAAACCAAAATCAACTTGATGTTACGGTGGTGGCGGCGGCGGCTTTGCGGTGTTGTTTTTGCATGTCGTTGTTGTTGCGGTTTATTATTGCATGTTGTTGTTGTTGCGGTTTAAGGGAGAGCAGAGGAGAGATCGAGAAGGTGTTGTTGCGGTGGTGCTCGAAGAGAAAGAGAAGAGATTAAGGGAGAGCAGAGGAGAGATCGAGAAGGGAGAGGAGAGAGTGAAAGAGGCGGATTTTCAAAAATTCGTCTCTAATGTAGAAACGGATTTTCAAATCCGTCTCTAATTTAAAGACGGATTTAAAAATCCACTAGGTGAAAAAAGGGATTTAGCAGCGGTTCAAACCCGGCTTAAGGCACCGGTTTGAACCGCTGCCTATGTAGGGGGTGCCAATTACACCCCTTTTGGCACCGATTCAAAACCAGTGCCATAAACCAGTTTTGGCACCGGTTAACCGGTGCCTTAAATAATTTCGCGGAATATTTTTTGTTAGTTGTAGTTGTTTTAGGCACCGGTTAACCGGTGCCTTTTTGGTATTTTTTTGTTTTTTTTGTTTTTTTTTTTTTTTTTTTTTTTACTTTTTTCTTGCAATAATAATAAAAATAATATACAAACAAACATGAAATACGAACCAAACAAAAATAAATGGTGAAATAAGGATTCTTGAAATTGTTATATTCAACATCAAAACAATGGTAAATCACATTATATTCAACAAGTAAATTGTTATTGTACCATACAAAAAAAAAAAAAAAAAAAAGAAAAAAAAACTACAATGAATTATAATGAAATTTAACTCAGAAATTGAAATTGTAAAACAATAAAAAAAAAACAAATTACAACAACAAAATAATATTCCAAAATCGAAATCTTGAATCCTTGTTGCATGAATTAACACCTGCATAAATTAAAACCCGGAAATTATTAAAACTAAAAAAAAAAAAAAAAAACGAGAAGCAAACCCAGAAAACTAATGCATGAACGAGAAAATCAATTAATCCAAAATCAAACCCAAAATCAAACCCAGCAATCGATTAAACCCAGCAAAATTAGTTGACCCTAGAATTTTGCTGGGTTTTCTGAATTAATCGATTAATCCCAGAATTCAGAAAATCGATTAACCCCAGAAAATCAATTAACCCCAGAATTCAGAAAATCGATTAAACCCAGAAAATCAATTAAACCCAGAAGCAAACCCAACAATCGATTAAACCCAGAAAATCAATTAACCCCAAAACTTTCGAAAATCAATTAAACCCAGAAATTTCGAAAAATCAATTAAGCGCAAAAAATGACAAAATCAATTAACCCAAATAATTCCAAGATCAATTACACCAATCAATTTCGAACAATATTACAACAATCAAACCCAAAAAAATTAAGGCACATAGCATAAATAATTAAACCCATAAACCCTTACCCCGAATTATTAAACCCAGAAACATTGAGTTCGTCGCCTATAACTCACTCTAAGGAGGTGGTTCTAGAAAGAGATCCGAGGCGAGGCGAGGCGTTTAACCGGGAAACATAGCATGCATGTCACAAGAGCGAGGCGAGCAAGAAGCACCTACTGCGAGAGGGGCGAAGCCGGGCTTAGATGTAGTTTTCAGGTCAGAAGAAGAGGACAGAGAGGGGAGAGAGACAGAGAAGAGAGGTCGGAAAGCTGAGAGGAGAAAGAGAGGAAAGAGGAGGAGAGGCGCTCAGTTGGAGGAGAAGGAGGAGAGGCGCTCAGTTGGAGCCTTGGAGGAGAAAGAGAGGAGAGATAAGGCCGGATGTTAGGGTTTATAAATGAACAATCCCGGTTTTTTTTTTTTTGGTGCACCGGTTCAGTGGCACCGGTTCAAACCGGTGGCCTTGTTATTTTTGGCACCGATTTGATCTGAACTGGTGCCATTGTTCTTGGTCTAAATCCCCGCCCAATTTTAGGCCGGTTTTTGGCACCGGTTTGGTCTGAACCGGTGCCAATTGGGGGTTGCCTATTTGTATTTTTCTACTAGTGATTTGTTTCTAGTTTAGAGACGGATTAAAAATCCGTTTCAAGTTTAGAGTTGAATTTAACTTACATAATTCGTATCTAATGTAATATTTTAAATAATTAGTTTCAAAAATTATCTAGAGACGGAATCAAAAATCCTTCGCTCATATTAGCAACGGAAAAAAAATCCGTCTCTAACTTAGCAACGGAAAAAAAAAAAAAATCTGTTGCTAACATAGCAACGGGAAAAAAAAAATCCGTCTCTAAATTAACAACGGAAAATAAATCCGTTGCTAAATTCAGCAACGGAAAATAAATCCATTGCTAGATTCAGCAACGGAAAAAAAAAAAATCTGTCGCTAATTTAGCAACGGAGAAAAAATTCGTTTCTAATTTAGAGACGGATTTTCAATTCCATTGCTAATTTAGCGACGGAATTTTTAATTCCGTCCCTAATTTAGAAACGGATTTTTAAATTCCGTCTTTAAATTAATTTAGAGATGGATTTTTTTATTCCGTCTCTAATTTAGAAACGGATAAAATTCCGTCGCTAGAATTTCGTTTCTATATGGACATATTTTTGTAGTGGGTCATGGGCCGCGAATTAAGTTTCTCGGATACCCGATAATAAACAAAAAATTAATCCCTCCCTTAACTTAGCCCAGCCCACTAACTCAGCCTCTTAGGGTTTTTTTTCACTTCCTCAAACAAACAAAACATAACCTTGACCTTGAGCCTTCTAGTATTCTTCATCAACTCCCTCTCTCTTTCTCATTACCCTTCAAAACTTGTGTCAAAATCACAGCTGTCAGATCAACTTTGTCCCCGACATTGTCCGCAACTTCGTCACTAGCATCGGCATAATCAATCGCACCCTCATGAACCTTCTAGATCGTCACGTCACACCCAATCCCACGCCTCACAATTTCGTCTCAACCCACAACATAGTTTTTACGACCCTTCCAAGTCCCAACAATCTCTGGTTTCGCCTCTTCGTCTCTCACAAATCAGACGTCGTTTCACTCCCCATCATCGTCTTCTTTCACGGCGGTTAATAGAAAGAGAAGATAAGAAATTTAGGGAGTGTAAGTTAAATAGGAGTGAAGGTGAGATCTGAGTGTTTTCAAGGGTTTTATGAAAAAAATGTAAATAAAAATAGGAAATTTTGTGAAAACTACCTATTATAGTCCAGAATTTGTGAGAAACTACCTATTAAAAAAAATGTTGTAATTGACTACCTAATTTTCGAAAAATAGTGTAATTTACTACCTTACGCCGGATTATGAAGGAGTTTGATCAAAGTTCTCCGGTGTTGACTTGGTCACGTGACCATCACGTGACACTTAATGACCCTTTTCTTTCACCAAGTGTCACGTGACCAAGTCAATGCCGGAGAATTTTGGTCAAACTCCTTCATAATCCGGCGTAAAGGTAGTAAATTACAACATTTTAAAAAATTTAGGTAGTCAATTACAACATTTTTTTTAATAGGTAGTTTCTCGCAAATTCTGGATTATAATAGGTAGTTTTTCACAAAATTTCCATAAAAATATTTCATTTCTTCCAATTCTTTGTAAATTTCAATTGGTTTGTATTATTGATTATTTATTTGTATCTTAGTTGTACTTAAATTGTTCTAATTGTGTGAAGTTTGGTTAATAAATTGTTAAATATTTTTCACATTTTGGGTATCAAATTACTATCATACCAAATTTGGGTACCCGATTACCCGACTCGAGTAAATCGGGTTTTCGAAACCCGGATACCCGAGTTTTTTGGGTCAGGTCATGGGCCGGCTTTCAAATTATCCGAAGATTCGGGTACCCGTCTTTTCGGATACCAACACCCCGCTATTAGTAATTTATGTGTCAAACAAAGAAACACTATATATGTTGCGTGATAATTTTTTTTTTTTGGAGGAAATATTGCGTAATACTTACAATACCATATACGAAGTTTTTTTTTTTTTTTTTTTTTTTTTTGAAAGGGAAAGTAATTTTGATTAAAGTCGTGTGAGTTGGTTTACTTAGCATTTTCTATAAATAAGCTCTAGAGCACTAGTTTTTTCTTCGTTCTCAAACTTCAGAAGTAGAAAACGAACAGAACCCAAAAAATGGCTGATATATATCCCCAACTTTCAACCACAATAATCCTCCTTATGTTCTCTCTTACAATCGTAACATCAACCACAACCCCCAACGGCGTAGACTCCCTTGTCTTAGATGTCGAAGGGAACCCACTCGAAGCAGGCTCATCTTACTACGTGAAGGTTCAATGGGCACTCAAGAGGGGGGGGGTGAATTGAGTGTTAAGTAATCGTTGGCTAATTTTGCTTCTTTTCGGATTATGTGTGAGGAACCAGTTGTGCTGGTTCCCGTACGCAGCGGAATATAAATAAGCAATAAAGAAGACAACAAATTTAACGAAATAAAACAAAACAATAAAGAACACAACAAATTTAACGAGGTTCAGCCAACTCAGGCCTACGTCCTCCTATCCTAAGTTCTTTATTAATCTACTCCGAAAAACAAAGACAAAGAACACTCTGCTGTTTCCCTACTCCGGGAACCAGCAAACCCCACACTCTACTCCGAGTGTGCTCTCGACTTACACTCGTAAGCCCAATGTGTTTGAACTCACAAACACTCACCCAGCCTTTAACCCCTTTGTTAAAGACTCAATACAAGAATCAAGAACTCTCCTTTGATCTCACTTCTACGAAGCTAATTAAGAGAAAAAGTTTAAGTACTAGAATGCTCTTGTATATAACTTGATGAATGGGATTAGTGCTTAAGTATATGCTCTCAAATAATTGCTCTTTTAATTTCTAGAGAGGCACACGAAATATGTGAAATAAGATGAGTTTATATAAGCTTAGATTCCTAAAACCTAGTTTCCTTAAATTACACAATCTTAGAGAATAAGATATAATGTAATTTTAGGAAAGTTTTTATCTTATTTGATTTAATCACAAAGATAGAATCAATTAAGATAAATACTCCTAGTTTTTAGGTAACCAAGAATATTTCATCTTATTTCCAGCTGCACAAAATATTTTCAAAATAATCTTTTCGAAAAAATCTTTTTGTAAAATCTTTTTCCAAAACAGCAGCTCGAATATTTCGTACAGTGAACCTGGTTCCCCGACCTGGTTCCCTGAATTGAAACATGTTATGAAACCTGTTCCAACTTTGTACCAGATTTCATATCATACTTCAATATACTTTTAAGCACTTATATAACCCAAACATGCAAGCATACTACGGAGCATATTACATGAAAACCTAGATAACATATTAAAGCATAAATCGTCTTTTCTTCATGTAATCTTCAAGACTTGAATCTTCCTTGAATACTTCTATTATGAGCAAACAATCTTTCTTCGAAATATCTTCGAAAGACTTCTATGCTCCAAGTCTTGGAATCAACTCAACTACTGCACATGTAACATGGTTAATGCACAATAAAGAGTATGTGACTGCTTTTCCGCATAGCAGTCAAGGAAACGGTTCATACTGGTTCCCCACCAGTACATAGCACATTTATCATCTAACTGTTTCCTGTATATAGATAAGTTAGTTCAATAGATAACTCATATAATCAATAACTTATCTAGGGAAACAGTGTTCTATTATAGCTGGTTCCAACCAACTGTTTTCAACACTTATTAAAACCTGTTTCCCATAGCTGTTTGTCATCATTCAAAACCATCATTCAAAACCTAAGGGACTCAACAAATTCCCCCTTTTTGATGATGACAAACTTTTGAAGTTCCTGAACCTGTGGACATGCTCAAAAGGAAAACCGTCAAAAACTTCAAGGACTCAAGACTCTTTGGAACAAGTCAGTTAGGCCAACTGGTTCCCTAAACAGAAAATAGAAAATACGAAATAAAAAGACTCAAACTGAGACTCAATCTAAACTAGCTAAACCTTAGGCTTCAACTTCAGACTACTTCCCCCTTTTGGCATCATTAAAAAGTATCCACAAGTAAAAGCAATGTGCACAAGTTAATGTGCTTATCCATACAATGGCATCAACCACCATTCAAGCATTATGCTGCAAAAAGAGATTAGTCAAACAGTTCATACCATAGCAGAGTTAGTAGTTCATACAAGCCAACAAAGTTCAACCAAAGAAGCCCAAATCCATCCAAAAAGAAAGTTCATGGAATGGAGAGAAGTAGACAGACCAACAAAATCAGTTATTTTAGAATAAACATGAGGGTGAGGAAACAAGAACAGAAACAGCATCACTCCTCATCATCATTCTCGTTCCCTTCCTCCTCCTCGAACTTTGCAACATCTTCTGTATTATCATCTGGTTCCTCTTCATCCCACTCAACCTTGTCATCATGCTCTACTTGAACCAATCTCATTATCTTACTAAGCATATTCTCATGGTTCTCCAATCTGTTTCAGAACCACTTCCTGACCTGCTGGTTCCTCTATTTTTTTTTTTTTTTTTTTTTTTTTTTTTTTTTATAAATCATGAGAGATATGTACTGATTCAGAATGTTCTCCTTGTTGCATAACGAGTGCAAAACTAGCATCACATCAATCAAGCAAAGAGGTTCTTGCTGGTACCCTTTTTCTCTTGGTTCCTGGAACAGCGTCAATGGACTGTTCCTCCTGCACCTTCTCAGTGAACTTCTTTAATTGAGTTACTCTACTTCGTACCATGGTCTTAGCAGTGGGTGTCTCCTCATAATAACCAACAACCTCTATTTCATCCTTTTCACTCTGACTTTTCTGAATTTCCTCCAACTTCGGACTTAAGGACATTTATGCTTCCTTCTGATGTTCCCCCTGAGACTGAGCTGGTTCCTTGAGTGAACAGTAACCAAATGAACAATGATGAATTTAAAGCATACGAGAGAGAGAGAGAGAATTTCGAGTGATGATGATTGATGATCTGCACAAAGGGTTAGTGTATATTTTTAACAATGAAGCACAAAGAGAGAAGAAGGAAAGAAAAGAGTTAG